>NC_135498.1:109211722-109559222 GCF_052857255.1 Amblyomma americanum
ACGCGGCCTGAACCGCAGTGGCGGCCCAACAATACCGCGCTCTTATAGAGAAGTTGTTACCGAGATACACAAACCCTAACAAATGCTGCACATTGACAGAGTAAGAACCACGTAGGAACCTGCGCCACTTTTACGCGAGCGGGAGGGGGGGGGGGGGTAAAATGTTTAAGGAAGAAGGATCAATATTTATTATCCTTGTAATTCTTCGCATTCAAGATGGAAGCCATAAAGGATGTAGCTCCACAAGGTAGCCTATCTGCACGAAATCATGTCTGTCTGGGCTTGCAGTGGCCTTCTCGCGGGCTAATTCTTGTGAATCTATTTTTCGCGCCAGCTTGAACATGGGTACAGTAATGTGTTCTGTATGACTCCCTACGTCTCAATGTTGAAGCTGGCCCGACAAATAGGGTTGGAAGTACACCAGCGCTCTCTCCTTTTAAACGAGCGGGATTCCTGTTGAATATACCAAATTTTAATCTAGCATTGTGTACCTGCGAATAGGGGCACGTTTTTGTTTTTCGATTTTGCTACTTGCTTCTTCCTGCTAGCCCCTTGTGGTGTTGTCTTCCTAATTTTACACGCACTTTAAAAATGGGAAAGCATTGCTTGTCTGTCGCCATTCACTAGTTTCGCGCAAGAAAAAAAACATCCAAGAATCATAGAAGAGCGCAAATCTATGGTGGTTTTACGTGCAAGAGCTGGTTATCGATCCTTTGCAACATGATCCGCCATGCATACAAATGGCCCCTCGCCAAGCTGCTACTGCTGGAATGAAGTCGACCGTGATCACTTCTGCCAAGCTTGTCCCACTAGGTTTATACGCGCTGTGCAACGCTTGCAAAAATTCTTGTTTCTTGTTGAGAAGAGAAAAATACCTCAAATTATTTAAATGTGTTTCGCATAGTTCTTTTTTAAAAACAGCTAATTCAACGAAAGGTACGTATACTTATATACGTTAGTTTAAAACTGTAATCAAGGTTCTCTGATGGGGACTTACATCGCGATCTTTTCTCAGAATGCCCTGCGATTTGTCGGCTAGCGTTCTCGACAGCTCGCATGAGCATCGGAACGTCCAGCCGGCTGCCAACAACGTTTTGTGCCGACGTTCAATCAATCAATATCAATCAATCAATAAATTTTATTTCTTCCTCACAAAAAGATTAGCGGAGGACTAGGAGGGCTCGAAGAAAAAGTGGAAGTTTCCACTTGACGAGCTTCGAGCCCCCTATTTACAAGGCATATACCGTGGAAGATTAAGAAACATACATCTTTATACATTAGAAAGTTTAAAAGTAAGTACGTATAATATGCAATACAAAAATAATATACTCATTTTTGAGCCACAAATAAAAGTCAGTATGTAGAAGGAAGGCAACCACGGTAGCACACCAATTCTACAAGAGAATTTCTATAATACATAAAACAATTTTATACACGCTCACTGTCGCGTTACAAAGGACTTAAGCATATTGTTGGTAATGGTGCTTATGTTAATTCCTTGACAATGAAGGTGGTTTAGTAGGGTCGGTAGGGCATGACGGAGCATTTGTTCAGATAGTCTTAAGCGTGAGTAAGGAATTTTCCAAATTAGATTAGTGCGTGTATTGTAGTGTCGTGTTTGAGGGGTCAAGTTAGCAAGTGTACGCAGAATTTCAAGCGAGTCATGCTTATATCGCTTTGCAAGGTAGAATGAGTACATATGATGGATGGAGAGAATGTCAAATTTAGTGAAAAGTTCGGATGTATGTTCACGATAATGAACATTTGCTATGCTGCGTATCGCTCTTTTCTGTAGGACATGTATGCGATTTAAATTACCAAGTGTTGTTTTATCCCACACTAAGAGACAGTAGTTAACATGTGAAAGGAAAAGTGAATTGTAAATGTGTAATTTAACGGCCGTCGGTAAGTACGATTTATATTTAGTTATGACCCCAGCAGCTTTTGCTATCTGTGTGGTAACGTGGTCAACGTGCGTGTCCCAGGACATATTTTTGTGAAAGTGGACACCAAGACATTTGACAGAATCTACGATTATGGAGAAAAAACGCTAAGGCGCCCGTGTGCTGTGCGATGTCAGTGCACGTTAAAGATCCCCAGGTGGTCGAAATTATTCCGGAGCACTCCACTACGGCACCTCCTTCTTCCTTTCCTCTTTCACTCCCTCTCTTATCCCTTCCCTTAAGGCGCGGTTCAGGTGTCCAACGATATATGAGACAGATACTGCGCCATTTCCTTTCCTCCAAAAAAACCAATTATTAATTATTATTACATCTGCGTCGCCTAAAGTGAACGTCATCTCTGGAGCGCTGGCTGCTTGTCTGGTAGTGAAAATAATTGCCTTTGTTTTATTAGCATTAATCTGGTTGCATATATATATAGATATCTTAACCTCAAACAAGCAGATTTTTCCTCCCGGAAACACAAATGACGAAGGCAGACCTGCCATTTCGATGGAACGCGCCGCATGCAGACGCCTTCAGATAAATTCAGCGTCGTTTACAGTCCCCACCGATCCTCGCGCATTTTGATGAAAACGGCGATACTGAAGTTCGTAGCAACACAAGCAGCGTGGGCCTAAACGCCCTCCTCGTTAAGAAAAAAGCGACGGGATGGAGAATGTCATCGCATACACTAGCCGTTCCCTTTCGAAGGCCGAGGCTGAGTAGTCAACAACTGAGAAGGAGTTCCTTGCCATCATCTGTTTTACGCCGAAATTCCGCCCCTACCTGTACGGACGACCGTTCAAGGTGGTCAGCGATCACCACGCGCTGTGCTGGCTTGGCAGTTTGAAGGACACCTGTGGCCGCCTCGCTCGATGGGGTCTGCGCCTCCAGGAGTTTGACGTCGCTGTCGTTTACAAGTCCGGAGAAGTCCCGACTGCGTTCCTTCTGTGTAAAGAACGATGTCCTCATGAAAAACTTCGCAGCGAACAAAACGGACTGCCTCCTTGTTGTACCTGCTTGTCTCCGCGAAGAAATTTTACAGCCTTCACACGACGAGCCGACAGCTGGACATCTCGGGCTTACTTGCACCCTCCGCCGCATTCAAGACAAGTATTACTGGCCCCGACTGTCTGCCGATGTCGAACATTATGTGAAATCCTGCCGAGATTGTCAGCGACGAAAGACCCCTCCCGCCCGACCAGCAGGATTTCTGAACCCCGTTGAACCTCCCCCTGCACCCTCAAGGCCCTTTCCACAGATCGGAATGGACTTGCTTGGTCCTATCCCAAAGTATACATCTGGAAATAAGTGGATCATCATAGCGACCAACTACCTGACCTGCTACGCTGAGGCAAAAGCCCTACCGAACGGAACAGCAACATAAGTCGCCAAATTTTTCGTGGCGTGCATTCTTCTGCGACACGGCAGCCCCGATGTCCTCATAACGAACAGAGGAACAGCACAAATGGCGGAACGAAAGCAAGCCATCCTGCGTTACAGCCAAGCCAGCCACCGGGGACAACTGCATTCCATCCACAGACCAACGGACTGACCGAGCGCCAGAACAAAACCATCGCCGATATGATCGTCATGTATGTCAATGCCGAACGCAAGATCTGGGACGTCATCCTGCCTTGCATCGTCTTTGCCTACAACACCGCAGTGCAGTTGACCATCCAGATGTCGCCTTTTAGGCTCGTCCATGGCAGGGAGGCCACGACCACGCTAGACGTCATGTTGCCCAACGTTACCCAAGAAGAAATTTTCGACTTCGCCGCCTATCTTCAACGCGAAGAAGACGCTCGAAGGCTTGACCGATTTCGGGCCAAGTACCAGCAGCAGACCGACGCCATGTGCTACAACCCACAAAGGCGCGACGCGGAATACAAGCCAGGAGACCAAGTCTGGGTTCTGACGCCCATCCGCTGCCATGGATTGAGTGAAAAGCTTTTACGCCGCTATTTCGGCCCGTACAAGGATCTTCGTCGGCTAGGTGAACTGGATTATGAAGTCATCCCTGACGCATTGACTGCATCCCAGCGACGCCGCGCAAGACCAGAAGTTGTCCTTGTCGTCCGTCTGAACCCCTATTAAGCGCGCTAAAGGACGCTGAATTCCCACACACAGGATTTATTTTTGCAAGAAGCGTTTTATTTGTTTCCAGCTGCCTGATTTGTTTTAATGCGTCGGGTTGATGCTTCTTTGAGAGGGGAGTAATGCCGCGAATCTTTGCAGTGTTTGTTCATTCTTCAAAGCTGCCACCACGCCGCTTTATTGTTTTGTTGGCGATGCAAGGCGCGACCAGATTTATCTCGTTTGATCACATCCAGGCAGAGCTCACTCTACGATGTTCCACAATGGTTTAGTAACTATGCAGTCTTTATCTCGAAGTTCACTATCAGCATTCTGCTAGACGACCGCCTAGCTCGCTTAATGCTACGCCGCCGACGAGTGATTCAGTCCATTGTGAGCGCAAGTCAGTCAAAAAAAAAAGTTTTGTGTAGACGCCATTTTCGCAGCCTTTCTGCTCTTCGGACTGCAGTCGCCACTTCGTGATAATATTCTGCAGCGCCAGTGAGATTAGTGTGCGGTTTATAGGGATAATTCAGAGAGACGCTGTTATGCGTACCCTTTTTTTCAGCCAGCGTTTTCTCTGCGATGGTTCGCGAGATGTCACGCGAATTGCAGTAGTAGCACAGTCAAGCCACCTGCGTAGGATAACGCCCGCACCACGACCGATCACGAACTGAATGTCGTTTTTTTTAAGCGGATTAACAACGCCCACGGCAAGAAAACTGGATCACGCCTGTCCAGGCAAAGGGGCGTGATGAGAGGGGTGGGCACAGGGCTTAGAGGAGTGAGGTCACCCATGCAGGTGTGAGCTGGCGGTAATAAGGATTAACGGACGCGTCAGCGCCTAGATTAATCCTTTGGGGGAACTCTGCGGCTTCCCGCTCGGCTGGGCAAGCTCTCCACTATGAGCAGTGTTTCCACCCCATCTTGTGTGACTTCTCTTCAGAGCCCCCCTCTGGCTTCTGCTTGCCGGCATACAAAGCATAAGCTTTACAAATAACGGTGCAATGCAAGGCGCAAATTAGTCTGGGCTGCGGAATAAAAGGCAACACAGTCTCCAACTCAATAAACTCTTAATCTCTCTCTGTCGTGTTCACAAGTTTAGTGCCCGCTTAAGTGCGATGGCATAAAGTTTTCACTGGCCAGCCGTTCTCGTCCTGGCTGTAATGCGTGATACGGTTTTTCTTTGAAGCAATAATTTTGTTCTGTACTAAACGAAGTTTTCATCACTCTTCAAAATTAATGTCAAGAACTAGTACACTCTGTACTCTGGGAAGAGCAAACAAGTTTCAACGCTAAATTAACTCTTGAAGTAACAAAGCAAGGATTATTGAACCTTGCATCTTACTTTTGGAAACAAAATCAATAAATAAAAGCGCGTTTCGCTGTGCAGCCAATTTAGTGTCTTTGTAGAACAATGTAACACACATTGACACCACAATACATCATATACAGTGAAGCCTAAAATTACGAGGGCAGGCTGTCTCGTACTAACAAGAAAATATGCTGGTTGACAATTTCACAGTTCGCGCATGGGCACTGACAGAAGTTCTAAGTACTTTTGTTTATTCGAAGTGTTCCTGGACCTGGCCTCCTCATACAATTTGCATTTATTCTCTGAAAGTAGACTCAGCAAACAGTTTACTCAATAGTAGGCATTAAAAGGTTATTTCTGACAAAAACTCATGTTTTGGCTGGTCTTCGTAGTTAGTGCTGGCCGAATTCAGATAGAAGCATTCGGATACACCTCGGAGAGGTCTCTCTTATATGGCGACCTGCGGTCTGTTTCGAAAGAGAAGGGAACGCAAAAAAGCACCCTCTCAAAAAAAGCCTTGTGTACACATTTAACAGAAGATACATGGCTCTGGTAGATGCGTCCACACTGTTCCCAGCTTTTAAGGATTACGTTTTTCTTTCACATGAGTCAAGGTCCGAGGAACGCCCACCCTTTCACTTCCGTTGTTAATCGAGCGATAAGGAGAGCCGGGAAATTTCTGAAAGGCATTGCCTACGTTGGATAAGGCCTCCACGCCATTACTTAGGAGCTAGCCAGATGGGCTAAGAAAACCTATATCGAAAAAAAGCTTCCCCTAAAATGGGGACCGGAGTAAAGGAAAACAAAAAAGGTATGCACAATACAATCCGTTAGGCGGTGAACAAAGGGTGCGCCCTTCCCGTGTGACTCAGCGCGAGCCACAGAGTGAGACTGAAAGCACTCTATTTAGATGATTTTCGCCAACAGGAATTTCGTCGGGGAGGCACACAAAGAGCCAGGGGCTTTGATTCCGATACGAACTCCACATATTCTCCACTAAACAAGACGAGATTCAAGCCAGAACCGACTAGCCTGAGCGTAGAGGTAGCTTACGCCAGTTCCATTCAACAAAAAACTTATTTACTGAAGACGAAGATGCGCGTCTGCAGCGCAGGAGAGCCTGTTCGTTTTTCTTCTAAATCTCATACACACTGATGCTCCTCCTGAAGCTGTTTAGTGCAAGGTGGCGGGGGTGGCCGTTTCAATAGGCCTCCCCCTCCTGAGGCCTGCTAGCGTGCTTCATTTTGTGATACCAAGTGTTTCACCTAAGAGGCTCTGCAACATTTAAGAATAGGCATCTTGAGTTAGAAAAGCGGTTCTTTTGGCGCAGCATTTGTCAGCTGTGTCGCGCATACACCTCGGACGTGCTAGCTCGTACACGGTTCAACTAATGTCGGATAGTTCACTCCTGAACTACTGGTGTAAGCCTCCTTAATTATTTGCTGGCGCGTAGCCCACCCTAAGTACGTTTCTATAAATTGGAAAGCTCAATTCCTCTCTATGCTGTATCCCAACAAATTGTGGCAATTTCGATAAGCTACGTACACTGGAGCGGTTGCTTTGCGTGCAAGCTTGTCGAATTTCAGCGCGCGTAGGCAGAATGTTTTGCCTACATTTTCAGAACCGATATGGATCTTATTCACGTTTAACTACACTCTCTTAAGTAACGAGACGAATAGTAGTAGCTAAAAAGCAAAATATTCAATATTAATTAACCAGCCTAAACGTTAGCATGTATTATCAGCAGTTTGATGTGCTGCACCACTGAAAACCCTGTGCCGATAAAAAGCGCTCTTCTAACTCAAGAAGCCTACTTTTAAAAATTGCAGAGCATCATAGGAGAAAGCACTGAAACTGAGAGCAGGTTAAAGCGAGCGTAACCAGCGCAATAGAGCTGAGGAAACCGGCACCATGAATCAGGGCACACTGCATCATATCCGACCAGCCTCATTGGGAAGGACAAGAAGAATACGGAGGTGTAGAAAGTGGTTCTTCTAAAGCAGACATCAGAGCCGCTTTGGCTACAATACTTTCAAAAGCGTGGCATAAGGCTCAAGAGAGGCCGGTGAACAACCTGGACAGCACACGGTTTTACTTGAATGATCAGAAACGCAGGCAAGAAAACAACTAGCGCGCTGCTACTGTAAGCGGACTGCTCTTCGGACACAAACTAGAGTATTGTCGAATAGTTTAGGAGGGCGTTTAATCATGCCACACAGGAAGTGGCCTATCTTTTTGGTGAAGGCTAAGAGCATCGTTGCGCTGTCTCTAACATTATAAGGCACACCGGCGGCGCCCAGGCGAAACGAGATCAGGGGCCATATTCTATAAGTTGTTGATATTGAAATGACCGTTTCGCGTCCGCCCGGTCCGCTGTCAGTGGTCACTCAGATATACCCGCGGCTTTCAAACTTGAGTCTGTGGAAAGTGACCCGGCCATGCGGTATAAGGAGACTGAACCTCACCATTGCCACTTGTTGACTGCGATATTTAATCGTTGGCGAGATCCATCGCAGCGCTCTTTCAACAGCAGGCAACCGGAGCCGCCATTGGCTGCGATATACAGCCAACGGTGAGGTCCGGTCGCCTTCTACCCAATAGCCAGGTCACTTTCCACAGACTCAAGTTTGAAAGCCGCGGGCATATCTGAGGGATCACTCACACAGGACTGGACAGACGCGGAAAGACCATTTTAAGATGGGCACATTATAGAATACTGCCTAAGGTCGTGTCGTTTGCCAAGAGGATACTATTCACTGTAAGAAAACAGCATACCTCTCCACACCTTGGCCTTTATTGTCATTAAACACGCAAACTATACTCAACAGGGAATACATTCTGCTTACAAGGACCAACATTACAAGCCTGAAAAAACAAAGTGGGGAGACCTGCTGCTCTCGCGTGAACAGTGGGAATTGGAGCTCACGTTCCTTTTCGGTAACGTATATTACTCACAAGATTTAAATCTCTCGTAGCACTTCATGATTTTGTTTATCAACAGCGACCTCAGATATTCATCTCGAGAAGCCACACTGCGTTGTGCAGAAAGAACTAGGCCGTATGGATCGACGACGAGGATAAACACTATTGCGCCAATCCTCATTCCCTTGGACGAGCTCAGTGCCATCTGTGAAAAGTACACAGTTTGCGTCCCTTTTGGAATAACTAACTTGTCCTTTAAACCACAAGAGCAAGTTAACACGCTTACACACTGACAGCTTTCCTTTCTTCAAGCGATAAAAAAGTGCAGTTAACCTGGAAGCAAATGACATCCGTTTCACGGGGAGACTTAGAACAGAGGAGTTGCAGTGTTTATTGGGCCGCCCGAACCTACAGAGCTCCAAACGCAATGAAATCAGAGGGCATTGCTTTGCGCGTCTCTTCAAACGAAGGCAAACAGTACACAGTCTTCGTCTGGGTCTTAAAACATCTATCCTTTCTTTTAAAACGAAACATACGGGAAACACATTCTCTCTTACCTCGGTGCGCACGTAGCGTGATTTGTTTACCATCTACGAACCATCGTACTCTTGTACAAAGCCCGCATCGTTTGCCTTCCTGTACGTCGGCGAAGAATTGCAGCTCTCGTGCGGACCGGTATACGCTGTACGATCGGAGAACCACGAGAGGGCTGCACCCTACGTGTGTGTCCAACAGAATGCCGAAAGGGTGTGGAATAGGGAATGTCCGCCTGACCAACTTCAGGAGAAGGGAGACGCATGCAAGCGCAGAAAGAATTGAGGGCGCTGTCGGTAGTCGTGCTTTGTCATTGTCGTTTGTGCCGGCATGTAAATCGAGTATGGCACATCACAAGATCCAGGCTCACTCTTAGCTGAGCAGGGGCAAAGCAGGAATGGAATAGGATTGCGCTTCCTATGAGTCTTAGGCGTAAACCCATGTGCTTGACTTCGAGGTTGACAGGGCTGCATGGAATTAAAATAAAAACTCAGAGAGCGTCATACTTATGCACTGCAGTGTGTAATTGATTTTAGTATGCTCGAAGTTCCTTATGTCCAGCAATCCTCGTAGTTGAGAAAAAAAGTCATCAGTACGGGCGCTTTTCTTTCAATGCGAAAGCATTATATGGGTGTTAGGCAACGAAACCCGACATAGTTTTCCACACGGAACGGTGCGAAAATTTCCATTACTTATAAGTACAGCTGCAATAGTAACCACAAGAGAGTCAACAAAAGGCTCTATGCAAACATAGATACAAAATGGTTTTTGAGCGAAGGGCCTATAGGGGGAAGGCCTTTAGGTCAAAATTGTTTTCTCTAAATTTCTTGCACTCTATGACTTTTGCGTAAAGAATTTTCGGGTCGAAGGCCTCTGCGGTAAAGATAGTGTAGCCGCCATGGATATAAAGTCCTTCACTATAAATGCCTTTGACCTAAATGCCTTCAGCAAAAAGCCATCACCCTAAAAGCTTTCAATACATTGCTATTACTTACAAAGTAGTAAACAATTTTAGTTAACTAGTAGCCCACGATGAGACACAAATGCTTCCGCATTCACATCGCCCAGTAGTCTTAAGATGCCCCCGTAATTTGTTCTTTTTGTTGCCATCTGGACGGCGCGTCTTGCGGATTTCTCTGCCTCGTGACGTTTCAGGGAAGGAGCATATGGTTTGAGATTCGCCAGTGTTCCTTGCGTAACAAATGCTTTTAAACAAATTTCCGTCCAAGTTCTTACAGCTCTTTTGTTTCGCGTGTTTTTCTGATCACGTACGCAAGTCATACTGCGGCGAAGCTTTTTGTTAATCTACATATTGTTGGTCGTAATATTGCCTCCAATGGTGTTATTTTACTGCGCAGCTCATGGGCACCCGTTCCTTGATTGCGCGTCGTAGTCGTCGGCGTCGTCGGCGGAACAAGTTGTCCATCCTCTGCTGCCATCGGGGCAGGCGGCGTTTCACTCTGCTACTACTTCTACCTTCCTGCCACTTCCTGCACGGCGAGAGTAAAGGCAGGTAGGCGGCTGCCTCGGGAAAACACTGGAGGGTGGCCAACGGTGCACTTGAGAACAGAAAAAGGAAATCTCGACTTTCGCTTATCATTTCACAGACTTCATGAATGCGGTCACCGCCTGAAGTCGCTGTTTTCGGCTTTGTACTTCGGGATGAGAATTTGTCCACGCATGCCACCCTCACAGAGACCCATTTATGTTTAGCATGGGCTTAAGCAGTGCAGATTTTTTTACCTGGGCTACATTTATTTTTATTCGCATCCCAAACTACGTGGGGAATAATGTCTAGAGTTTATAGCGTCCGTTGTTGGCGTCGTCCATGTATTATTTCGCAACCAAAATTTGCCGTTGTTATGCGCTGCCCAAAGAGGCGCTTCCTTTGATGCTTCATGTGATGTCGGTGATGGACGCTGTGAAGGATGCGCAACATGGAGACAGCTGCACCTGGGAGTGAGCGCTGTCGGCAGGATCACGTGTACGGCCGCGACACGAACACGAGAAAACGAGGTCCGCATGGCTACACAAAGCAAAGTGAAATAAAAAAGAATAAAAATATTTCTCAGCGTACGTGCATTAAAAGGTCTTATACCGTGTCTGGCCATCTACTCCGAGCCGCCCTAATAAAAGATTAATCTTGTTTCTACAGTTCCCTGAAATGTTACTCCGGTTGAGGCGTGATAATTTCGCCTGTTTCTGTTGAGTAATGAGCGTTCCTTCGACACCCAGAAATGGCGCACAAGCGCATTTTCATGCTCGAAAGAGTTTTTGAACTCAATTGTTTCCTACAGCGTAAGCATGTCCAACATTCTAGGGACAAAAATTTTGAAAATTAGGAAATTTTAATTTACTGTTATGAAAATATTGATGGTAATTGTTCGTTCTTCAAGCATGTAGCAAAACTTTTCCTTTGAAGTGCTTCCATTGATCGCATCGGACAGTTAAGACCGCCATAAAAACACTAATGGGGAACGCTTTTGACGATACAAAAAAAGGTAATAAAAAAATGCAAGACTGCTGTCCGGTGATCTGTGGTTTATTGACTGTTATATTCAAATCTCACGTTATACGGAGAAATGGCGCTCATAAATGGTTCCCCTCTCCAAAAAGCTTTTGTCCAGAAATGTTGGGCATGATTTCCCTCTAACAATCAGTATATTCAATGATCTCTCGCAGGCTTCTATATTTTCAACATTAACGTTCCTGCAATCAACAGAAACGTTCCTCTTTGGTTTTTTTGAAAGACTTGAACTACTCGATGCGAGCAATGTACAAGCTTTAAACTAAGCATTTTGCTGCGCATGGGATGAGTTTATTATTACCTTCAATATTACTCAACTGCAGCTTAGAATATTTCACTGTTGCCTAAAAAAGAAAATTGTTACCCAAGAATATAACACTTGACCGAAAACCTGCTGAGATTACTTGTGGAAAAACAATACAAAAATGAGTGCCATTGACGTGCCGGCTTATCACAACGAAAGCAATACTTAATAGATTGCTGATGGGTTTAAGGTCTTAAATCTAAATTCCCCGCCATCACCAAAAGGATGCATAGTGTATTTGAAACTGGTATTTTTACTTATAAATGACATTCCACAGATATTTGATAGACGCATTGACAACAGATGGCTGTGAATACGTAAACATCTGCATCACCCTCGTTTAAGAGTAGATGTGAACCACAAACGGGTGGTAACGCAAAGTCCCTCAGATCTGCTGCCGAAGTAGCAAGAAGTGTCTTACGAGTCTTACGAGAGAGAGATTTGGTCGCTTTCAGCACCAGGATGGCTTCTTCCCCAAATAGCTATGACCGCTCTGTACAAACGATTAGGAATTTGTGGGCTAAAGAACTCAACTGTTACCTTGCACGCGGTACACAAGAGCGCACGTGAAATTCCGGTTGCAAGCTTACCTAGTCCATGTTTTGTTGAAAGCACTATCATGTTCTCTTCTTTTACAGAGAGGGGCGGGACGTAAACAAATGCTAAATTTCTTTCGCTAAGTGAGCATGAGAATACAGGCTGACGAGCGCGATGGAGTGCACAAGACTTCGGCGAGCTAAATCTGTGAAAAAAGGCATGAATGCGTAAACTAGGATATAAGAACAAACTTCCGTGAACGAGTAATCAGGAAGCGAATCAACTTTCAAGGAAATGGCGACGCTGGCATGATTTTTTTTTCCGAATTGTGGTAAAGTTTGAGTGCCTTTTTGTGTCGTTTATCTCTTTGCCGAGACGAAGAGTTTAAGAGAGTTATTACCGTCGCCTGTCAGGAAGAAATAAAGAAAGAGAATGGAAAGTTTATTAGATAACTAATACGAAAAATTAAAGAAAACGCCCGCCCAAAGGCATACAATCGCGCCCTTCAGACCACGAAGATCGCATTCTTGGAGTGGTTCCAGGCATTGAAAAGCGTTTACCCCAAAATTTTAAAAAGTTCGCACCTAATTTGGCTTGAAACTAGGTTTTACTGAAGGCGTCACACTACTCCACAACTTCGTTCAAGGTTTTGAGCTATATTCGCAGTCGTGTTGCTTGCGGCTAGTCCAGTTCAATGGAACCAAAGAAATGTGACATAGCTGCAAGATTTATTCCCGTTATTACTGGGCCTCTGAGTGTTTAAGGAAGAGTCACACAGGCAAAGCACGGTAGTGAAAAAGTGTTCAGCGAAGATATGCGTGAAATGTAACACAAAAGGTGCGCAGAGCTCAAGAAAGCGAGTGTCAGAATTACGAACAGTAGTTTTTAAACTGAAAATATTTCTGATGGTCTAAATATTTGGGCGCCAGGTATAGAGGTCTGATTCTATCGCAATAGCACATGAAAGTAATGGACCATTACCTGCGAGTAAAGATTGCCGTATACATTTCAGTGCATACAGTGCCGAATGCAGAGCACACAGTTCTAGCACAAACAAAGCTTCTCACTCTCGGGTAGCGCACTTTCACTTAACACCAGTCAAGCACTATTTCAAGCAAACTGCCGGGTTGTGATTTTATGGATGCAGAAAAGACGATAAATGTGCTCTTGGTAGCAGCGCTTGTTTCCACCTGGGCACCTACAAGAACTTTTGAGCGCCGAGGTTTTTCGCCCCATACCTATTAAAGATGCGTGAACAACGTTATATGGTGCCTCAACCCAAGCGCGCACCGGCTAGCGGCTGTCATGAAAATTTGTCTTAACGTGCTGTGTTCAGATCAGAAGGTCAGAATACGCAGGTCTTCCAAGGGTGCACGGAAGGATTTCGGTAGGCTAGCAAATTTTTTAAGAGCTCTGCCAGTGGAGGACATCATCTGCGCAAGTAGAAGGCAAACATTGCACCGTGTAATCAATGTATGTGCTCTGCTCGAAAACCTGTCAATCCAGCTACAACGACAAAATTTAGTTGAAAGCATTGAAATTATTTCGTCTTGTAATCTGCAAATGTTTGCACGCAGTGCAATTTTCCCAGCAATGATTCCTAGGCGTCACTGGAGGGTAGCAGGGCAACACTTCTAAATAATACACATTCTTTATATCGGCAGTAACCTTTTAGCTACCTAAAATGATTTGTGTTAAAAGAGTATGCAGCCTCCAAAGCTTTTTTTTGTTTTTTAGGCTACCGAGTGATGAAAAGCTGCTAAGTTCTGGCGTAGTGAATGGATGGTTAGTGTTTCGTCAATGGCATCCTCTCGTTTCATGGCATATTTATGATCCTGGCCTACTCGTTTCAAGATGTATACCTGAGCATTGCATGTCGTTCCAGCGAGTTCCAATACTCAACAGGAACAAAATTGCAACATGGGCTTCCTCAGCCAAGTCTTCCGCACAACTTCTAGAGTTTATTTTCTTTTTAATTATTTATTTATTTATTTTACCCTCAATACCTGGGGCATTACAGAGGGGAGTGGTTGCATGAGATACAATGCAGAAAAGATAACACGAAGCAGTCAAATTACTTATCGACATATACAATGCTGGCTAATGCGGTTCTAAAATGAGTAATGTCTACAATGCTGGCAATTGGTTCGGGAAGGTGGTTCCAGTCCTTGGATGTTCGAATTATTAAGGAGTTGTTGCATGTTTTCGTCCTGAGTGGAGCAATTCCAACCTTGTGTGAGTGGTCCAGACGAGATGAGATGTACGAATGCGAAGGGATAAGTGTGCTACGAATCTTGGGACAAATATGAAAAATTTTATGGAATAAGCAATTTAGAGAAAATTGCCGACGAGAAGCTAATGAAGGAAAGTTTAACGTGCGTTTCATTGATGATATGCTAGCAGTACCATGGTAGTTATGCAGAATGAAACGGAGTTATTTTGGACAAGCTCCAGGGCATAGGTTAGGTTAGCACTGCTAGGATCCCAAATGAATGCAGCGTATTTTAGTTTGCTACGGATTAGTGTTTTGTACAGGAGAACATGAAGTGAGCTGGGGGCAGAAGAAAAATTACGGCGAAGATAACCAAGCATGCGATTAGCATTGTTGATTATGGTGTTAATGTGAAGGGACCAAGTAAGATCAGAAGAGATTTCAGTTTTCAGTTCAGATTTCAGTTATTTAGGTAATAGACACTAGGACTGCAGGAATTTCGAGAGACACGTAAGGCTTTATATTTCGATGTATTAAGGTCCATTTTCCACAAGTCACACCAATTAGTAATAGCATTCATATCATGTTGCAAGGCATTAGTATCGTGCGAACTGTTAACTTCCCGAAAGACAACACAATAATCAGCAAATAAATGAATTTTAGACGATACACAGTCAGGTAGGTCATTAATGTATATGCGGAACAACAGAGGACCTAACTCAGAGCCCTGAGGCACGCCAGAACGAACCGAACATAATGATGAGTTGCGATTGTTAGATGATACAAACTGGGAACGGTTTAAGAGAAATTGTTCAAGCCAAAGTAGTATGTTAGGTTCAAGGTTTAGTTTGGCTAGTTTGAAGAGGAGCAGTCGATGACAAACTTTTTCAAAAGCTTTCTTGAAATCAAGAAATATGCAGTCAGCTCTTGAGCCTTTATCAATGATAATATGAAGATTATGATTGAATGATGCTAATTGCGATTTACATGAAAAAAGTTTCGAAAACCGTGCTGGGAGCTGTTGAAAAACGAGTGAATTTCCAGAAAGTTAGCAATATGGGAGTACAGGATGTGCTCTAGTAATTTGCATTGAATACTGGTTAAACAAAATTGGGCGGTAGTTGAGAGAACTTTTGCTACCTGATTTGTGGACCGGGACCACCTTCCCGACTTTCCAGTCAGCAGGAATAGTGCAGAAGTCGATGGACTACTGAAAGATCTTGCAAAGCATTGTTAATTAGGTAAGTGCCGGGGCTAGATGATGTTTTAAAGTTAGATGATGTTTTAAGGTTTTAACGATAAAGGCTCTTGTGCGGTGGACGTTGAATCACATTCATATTTTTACTGAATAGTTGGGCTATAATGCATCAATATAAAATGCAGAAGGAGGTCTCAGAGCATAAAGCTTAAGGGGCACATCTTTTTTAATCCTTGATGTGAGTATACCTCACGTAGGATATTTTCCCGCCTCAACCGGTGGCTCGTTTGACGTAAAACTGCGCACAGAGGCTGCATAGGGAGGTACTTTTTGTCTCATAGGAAGTTTTCTAACACTACTCTACTGCTTCAGCCGCGCATGACGGAAGCCCATAATCGTCTGCGCCGAGATCAAAGGACCGAAAGCCGTCAACGCGTAGTTTCCGCCGAAGGGCCACGCTGACGCCATCGTCTGCAGATGAGCGGACGATACCGGGCTTGCATCATTCGCAGTTGAGCCTATAGGGCAGAAACGTGCAAATTAAGGAAAAGAAAACAATTTAAGCTACGGACCACGCAGCCAAACGAAAACAACTCAGTTGGCAGTCCAGAGAAAGTGACATCAGCCACAAATACTGGCTTGTTTGCGTTTATTTTTCTCCAATCCCAACTTGCTTGGCGCGTCATCGATGCCAACTTCGTTGACATTGAGATATCTACCTCCGAAGGAGAAAGTCCGTCTAGCATAAAAGTGAGGGGATGGAGCTTCGTTCTCAAAGAAGCAAGGCTAGTCTGCTATTTTCAGCAAAAAAAAAATTCTCCCTCAATGCGGCATGACAGAGAAAGACCTTCGTTCACAAAACCGATATTTTTCCAGCGTCTTTTAAGCCACCGGCAAGAATGTGAGAAGGGAAAGGATTGAAGGATGAAAAGACGGCTGGAAAGTGCAGCAGCGATCCGGGAAGAGAGGGGGGGGGGGGGGTGAGAAGGAAGCGAAAAACGGCCCGTAAAAACTTTATGTGCGCATTTTTACCTGCGATGACACTAGTAAATATCAAATTCTCTGCAAAAAAAAGAATAGATTGTAGACACCCGCAATTTTTTATTAAGCGCAGGTAAAGAGACTGAAAACATATTTAAGTGACAGCGCGCATTTTATTACCATCCTTCATTTTATTTTTGGATAGGTTAAGTCTTTTCTATAATAAAGAGAACATGTTCCTTACCACCACCGGCTACTTTAGCTTGCCCTATGAGCTCTGTTACACCTACTCTGCTCTCGCTTCCAGTCAGAGCCAGCGACGGTATGACCATTATTGCCACAATGTACAGCACCGCTCACCGAAGCTTAAGAGCAAAAAGACGGCAGGCCTCGGAACCGCTGCGAACCTTGCTCTCCTGTCGTCATAAGCTCACCAGGCATCGCCGAACTTGCAGCACAGTGCCTTGCACTGCGCTAGTACGCCTTTTGTGTCCTTGGGCTTCGTGTGGCGGACGCCGGCCTGTCCCAGCATATAGGATATGCCGACTAGGCTCGTGTGCGGCACTAAAAAGCTCTTAGGCGATACTCGAAGAGTCGCTTGATTGCGTTAGGAGCCAAAAGTCCGCTATATTCAAGGTTGACACACTAAAGTTGGTTATATCCGCGGTCAACACACTAACTTCGTTACACCGGAGGTCCAGACGCGAGTTTGTTATATCCGAAATGGCACACATAGGTTCATTATATCCGAAGTAACAGGCATATATTCCGTTAGATCTGAGGGTTACAAACGAGAGTTCGTTATATCCTAACTGTCTTACTTAGGTTCGTTATATTGGAGGTTGCAAGTTGTATCCTTTGAACTGGTTACTAACCGACAGCGCTCACCATTTCCGCTTGTAGATACCCCCCAATTGCTAAATATATGTAAAGGAGCGCCCACTACACGGACACTGGCAGCCAAATCTTATCACATTGTATTTGAAGAGCGGGAGTGACAATACCAGGGCAAAAGGCTAGGCGATATGAAGGCACAAACGTACAGATCCTTCAACGGCTTTGCCTTGCATCACTGGAGACGAGTGGAAACCAGCCGTGACTTAGATGAGGCCTGACCTCTTATATGACATTTACTGCATTATCTTAGCATTGCTATGCTAGACCTTGCAGGAAGAAGTTTCCCAGTTTTCGAATGCATACGACAATATCATATAGAAAGATGTTCTATTGGTTCATGAATATCACTGCGCGTAATCGGGCACTGCGGGTACACTATGCGTTCAACATTAAAATATAGAGAGAAAGATAAAAAAAATGAAAATAATTTGTGCGTGATGTACGCTTCTAGCTTGGTAACGACCTTCTTTTCCTACTTTTCTGCAGCATAGAACTATTGAGACAACTCCTCTGGCGCATGGGGTCACCTATAAACCGCAATCTGCTGAAGAAAATAGTCCTTCAAATATCCTCGAGAAAAAATACCATGAAGGAAACACTCAGTAAAAAATCAAGATATTTCGAAAGTTCGAATATAAATGTTTAGGTGCATAATACTGGATGATAGTACCTTCTTCCGTTATTGGTATCGTTCATCCGGATATTTTGAGCTCCAAAAGAACAACAGTTTGCACGTGCCGCGAGTGGAGATGCACGATTTTGATAAGCGACCAATATCCAAGTCCACTGCAGCTTTTGCATAACACGGCTGAAGAAATGTAAAGTGGTTAATATTTTAGCCCAGATGAGTGACTGCCTGTGCGTATACTGACTAAGTGTTCCTCGCGAGTCCGCGATTGAACACGCGGGTGGCTACACAGCCTGAAGAAGCACATATTTGCGAGCGCGGAAATTTAGAAAGCGCACACTAGATGATTAGTCTATAGGTATACTGACTTAGTGTTTTTCACGAGTCCGTGCTTGAACACGCGGGCGGCTACCCAGCCTGAAGAAGCACACATCTGCGAGCATGGCAACTTAGAAAGCGCACACAAGTCGATTTGTCTATGAACGCAGTGGCAGCATTGTGGTTTCAGAAATTCTTGCAGGAAACCTCCGCATCGGCTTCCCGCCTAAATCTCGTGCACGTGCCGGCGAAACAGCTACATGATTGATGACGGTCTCGCTGCTGCTTGGACGTAGGAAGGAAGGCTCCAAAACACAGACCGCCGAGGTAATCACCAGTACAGGACAGTGGCCCAACCGCAGAGCTTCTCGGTAGACAGCATCGGAATGAGGACAGGCTTCACCCACAGCGCGAATATTGTAACGTGAACTCCCCACGTCTCCCTTTGCCTTTCTCGGTGCGTGTACTGACACGGGCAGTGTATAAGCGTTGCCTAGCTACAAGTGGCGTTCCCCAGCTGAGGAACGCATTGCCGGCGCAGCAGCTGCTAGGATAAAGGGCGCTCCTTCCCCTATCCCCACACGTTGTCTATATATCCTTCCCCACGAAGGCGTTGGCGTTTGTATCCTGCTTTTTCCTATTACTCATCTTTGAGACTCCCTCCTTTAGAACTCCCCTAAGGTGCGGTTCAGGTGTCCGCGGATATGTGAGACAGATAATGCGCTATTTCCTTTCTCCAGAAATTAATTTTCAATTTTTTCTTCCCTTTCACTCCTCTTTCTGCAGGCATTCCTTGGAGATCTTGTGTGCATTGTCTTCCTGGCGGAACTTTCTTGAGGCAATCTTATGCTTCTGTTTACTAACTGCGCTGCCCGAGATATTTGAGGGTTTTTGATTCGGAAAACAAGGCTTGAATCTTAGAAAACGAACGGCTATATTTGCAGGAAAGCTGGAGGTAGAAGAGGAAGTATTTCAGGCATTTGTGGATTACCAGGCTCAACGGTAAAGAAAGACTTTTCACGCACTCCCATTCAAGGTCAGGCTCCTCATGATTCTGGACTATTTGAGCACCTTTCTATCCGGGTAATTTAGCAATGTCTCTTTAAATTAGCTTTTAGCGTGTTTGTTGCGCCTTACTGTGGCAACTTCGGTGTTTTAACAAAATAAACTGTCTCCACAACTACTGTCTTATGATCATCTAGATAAGACCCGAATGATACAGCTCTCTCTTCTGTTGCTAAAAAACTTGCAAGTATTTAGAAGCTGATGCAGTTCTGAGGATAAGTCCGTAGTAGTGTCCGGCTGTCATGTTTTGTTCTGTTCTCAGAAATTTAATCTGTTGTGAGGATGTGTCCATAGTAGCTCTCGACTCTCTTTATTTAATAATTTTATACGCACTACGCAAAATATCAAACATTCGTTCGCAGATTTAAGGGGTTTACGATTGGTTTATGAGGGTTTAACGTCCCAAAGCGACTCAGGCTTATGAGTAGCGCTGAATACGTAATGGTTGCTGGTTCATTTTAAAGATTTGAATAATGTAAAACAGGTAATAAATTTGCTTTTAGTTTTATTTGATTTAATAGGAAGTCGTTTGAAATCCTTCTTTATTACAGCGCCCGTAACGCTAAATTAGAGAGTAGCAGTATGAGGTTCTATTAACAGTGAAACTGCATCAGCACTGGTTCCTCTACCAAGGTCAACAAGCTGCTGTGTTGTTACATGATTACGTTCTGCTTCCCCTTTCTTAAATACATTCTTGTTGGCCAGAAGAACCGGCCGCTCCGGCCACCTAGGCGAGTCCCTTAGGTCACGTGACCTTGAGACTACATCGCAACCTTCCAACGGGAGTGGTAGCTAACTGGTCACCGTGGAAGTTGGCAGTTAATGTTTGGTCGCGAGAGGTTGCTCGTGAAGAACAACGCTGCTCTCACAAACCCCTCGGGTAGCAGCACCTGCCATCGTAGGGCAGTGGCGGGTCGCGTAACCACTGCACAATAGAGCGAGGAGTGGCATAAGGAATCCCAGTGGTCTATGAATGCAAAGTAGACACTGACCAATTCCACGTACATGTGCATTAGATCATTACGTTAATGCGGCATACCCGTAAGTAGGAGCTTAAATATCTAGTTTTTTTTTCGTCGTAAGAAAACAAAAATCCCATACAGTTATGCCGACATGCACGCCTCCAGTATACATGCCTAGGGGGAGTAGTTACGGCACAGTCCCAAGCAGAGCGCGGCTGAGATCACCTACTCGTGCTGTAGTCCATGTGTGTTATGTACGTGCACTCATCATAAAAAAGATTACTGCCCAGCAGCCTGTATATTCTGGTCACGCAGCATTGCTCATTGGGCATTCCCAGCTTTCAAGCCCTCTTGGAAGTAATGGTACTCTACTCCTGCCCCCACCAGAGGTTAGCACTTAGAGGGAAGTTACAAGATCAGCGTACTAGACCACCCTGGGCTCTAAACTGGCTTACAAAGGCTGCAGAATTTCTTTTCCTGTGCCTGTTCCTCACTGCCTCCATCCCTTTCCTCACGCCTTCATTAGCGTCTAAACACAATTTAATTTCCTCCGCCTTTATTTTGTCAATACGTTACCCTTACGAAAACCAAGTTCATTTTCGTTGGTGAGCTCGGAGAGCAACAATAACTTTGACCCGCCCGCTAAGAAGAGCGACATCTCACCAACGGGGCTCTCTGTGCAGTGTTTGCACAACACATTCATTGCTGAATACTAGAAATACGCAGTTCATACCACAGTGCTTTGACAAAAATATCTTAAAACTTGTACAAAACATGCACTAATTCAAATGATGATATGTCATTTCATACAAGGCTTAATGAGGTACAGTCGTAATTTATACACATATTTTAGTTCAGACGAAGATCCCGAAGTCACGCATTTAATTATGTTTCCCTCGCTCGAAAATTCAACAACCATGTCTAAGTGTAAATTAAGTACACATAGCGACGAACCAAGTTTGTGTAATATCGAAATTTCCAATTGTTTTTATCCAAAAAAAAACCTTAGGCCATAAAATATATATAGTTTTATTAAAAATAACGAATATTATTTTCAACACAAACTGATTATTTATCGTGAAAACTTTTAGCTCTCTTCCTCGTTCATATTATATACTTCATATTAGAATACATACGCCCGTACCTGCAACGGTTCTGGACCCTTCGCCCTGTATGCAGATGTACAAAATACATCATGCCTGTCAACTTCAATTTGTTATGCATTTAGAGCAAGCAAATACCACTTTACTCTAGACGTGGTGTTTTTGCCACTTTGCTGCATCTTAAGCGCGCAGCTTTGAAGCTACAAAAGAGAAGAAATCAAGTTGTTCCTATTCGTAAATTATGGTTGCTTCCAAACAGATTGCTTTGCAGCTTTGAAAACACGCAGCACAAAGACTGTATCTAGAAAGCCTCTAAACGCCGTAAAACACTGCTCAAGATTTAAATATTGACGACTAACAGCTCCGATAGTCTAATGTTCTTCTTTTTCATGCCGTTGAACGGGGAGTGGACATAGTCGATTTATAATCAGCACAAATGAATGGCGCACACACAATTGACGCAGCCAGTGCAGCACTGGTCCTGCGTAGTCGCTTCTTACTTTGTTACTGAGTTGCTTTTCTGTGACGACTTTATAATAGAATAGACTAACGGTCAAGTAAATAAATGACGGCCAAACCCTTGCGCAAACATTTTCTACTGCAGTTACAATAAGAAATCCAAACTATGCGTGCTGCAGTAAAACACTTGCCTATCTGTCGAAGCGAAGGAGATCGAGAAATATCACGCGCAAATTCCATGAACGTTAAATACATATCGAACAACAGCATTTCAAAGTACCCTAAATGTATTGCTTGTAAAAATGACATAGTTTTGCGGTTTAAACATTACCGTGTTCGTGAGATTTCCGGCTTTAAGTTTGGCAGTGATTCCATTTTATAGTTAATAAAATAATACCAGTTCAACAAAAGAATAAAGGAAGGGAATGGTGCAAAAAAAAAATATTCTGCAGCTATTCAGAACTTCGCGACGGAATTTAGAACACAACTGCTCTACTGTACTTCTTTTGAGGAAATACAACAATATATACGAAGGAGAAATTCGTTTTAAGGGCCGCGAAACACACCGGAAATGAAGCTATAAAATACAGATTCCGAAAGCGGTTTCGCAGTTCAATTCGTAATAAAAACGCTTAGATTTCAATACCATCTCAGTTTATGGCCGAGTGCAGTAGTAAAAGCAGCGAGGTGGCATCAAATACCTGCATTAAAGTCCAAGTGTCGCAGAAGATGGGCAGAAAGCTGGTATTTATGTCGGAGTCGGAGTCGGAGGGCCGATTGTTTTGTGCGTTCCACGGTGCATACATGTCATGACGGATAATCATGTACATTTACTGGATATCCAAGTGATGCAAATGGCTGGAAGTTCCGTACCGCACACAAATATCCCAGTTTTTTTCGCGCCGCCCTGCACATTCTTATCAACGATCGAAAATGCATTGATGTTTTTAATATTTTATACAAATTATATTAAATTGTGCGGTGTTTTAGCATATTAAGAGGTGTACACGAAGACAATGCAATCGACTAAACCATGTTTTATGCACAGATCCGTCTTATTTCGGTTCGGCTGACTATTACCAGTAATCTAGTCAGACTGTAGCTGCCTCAGCGCGATATATTCATATAGTTTAGTTTTTTTTCCGCGTGCTCTTTTATAATTTTTCTTTATCTTGATAGGTAAAGGGAACGATAGACCGAGCACAATTTCAGAGTCCTAGCATATGAATCACCAAGCTATCTAAGCACCAGTGTGCACTCGCAGGGCGAACCGATGCTCAGTTTTACATAGAACACGGCCAGTTAGGAGACACAAAAGAACAGCACACGACAAAACAGCATGCGTCAAAACAGCGCTCAAAATACAGCGCAGCGACGAAACAGCACAGGGAAAAATGGCACAGCGACAAAACAGAACAAGGAAAAAACAGCACGGCTACAAAACAGCATAGGGAAAAACAGCGCGCGTCAAAACAGCACGACGGACAAAACGGCACAGCGACCAAATAGCACTGCGACAAAATAGCACGACGAAAGAAGAGCGCAGGGAAAAACAGCACGACGAAAAAAACAGCATAGCGGAGTACGGTGCAGCGCTCCTGTAAGCGTGAATTATCACAGCGATAACCGCGAACGGTAAATCACAACACCTGCGGCAATGACATTTAGAGTTAGCGAGTGCTCGTTTAGCGGGTTCTTTAAGAAAGAGGTCTGACTCACCGATTCAGTAACAGCTTTGCTTGAGCGGTGCATATGGCAGAAATAGTGGTTATGTATATTCCTTGCTTGCTTGAAATTTCTTGCATTCATTCTACAACACCGCTTCAGTTTACTCCCGCCTGTGTTTGCTATGTTAGGTTATTTAGGTTAGGTTTTTTGTGGTTTCTGAGGAAAAGGGTCAAATTTGTCGAAAATTGATGTCTTAAAAAATTGGCTTCTAGGCGAAAAACGTACCTTTGGTCAAATGCCGCGAAAATTCATATCTTGAGATAATTCTCTTTGAAGTGTAAAAAACGGTTTCAATATAAAATTGCATTCTACAAATGCACGCTGGTGAATGAAATTTTAGATCAGTTGGGTAGGCCGTTTCACAAAGTACAATAACTGCCGGTCAGCCTCAGACAACAGCTGTGCAGCGTCCTGGTTAAACACCAAACAACCTGGAAATCTCGGTTCGGGCAATTCTGCCATCGCTAAAAGTAAGCGTCACATACTGGATTTATTCAGTGTATGAAGGCCCTGTATCTCGCTCCAAACAATATTGCGGAGCATTCAATTGCCGACAGCGACAGTTTAGAGGAATGATTTTTTTTTACATCCAGAGCTCTAGATCGGGCGTATTTGGCCGAATTCAGCATTTGATTGCCAACACGCAGAATCGATGCTTCCAGAACAACTTTTTCAGCGTTATTCATTCCATTACCCGCCAGAAAAGTGCATTTTAAGATCACGAATATTATCCTGCCCTGTTCCCTATTTACTATGTGAAACGAGCACTCGCTAACTTCAAAGGTCGCTGCCGTATGTGCTGTGATTTACCGTTCGTTTATGGCGATGATTGTTCACCACTCAAGTAGCGCTGCACCGCACTCCGATGTGCTGTTTAGTCGTCGTGCTGCTTTTCCCTCCGGTCTTCTTTCATCCTGCTGTTTTTTTTTTGTGCTGCTTTGTCGCTCCGCCGTTTTGTGCAGAGTGCTGTTTTGAAGCTTGCTGTTTTTTTGTTGTGCTGTTAGGTCGCCATGCTGTTTTTCCCTGTGCCGTTTTGTCGCTGTGCCGTCTTTCTTTTCCCTGTGCTGTTTTGTCGCTGCGCTATCCACGTTACAGAAAGCTACTTGTCTGCTGGAAGTCTGTGTTGTACTGATTAAGTATATCTTGCAGTCCACACATTTTCCAAGGTGAGAACCCAGCCACAATAATTGCTTGAAAAATGTACCCAGTAAGAAGTTGGTGCATCCGACATACACTTGACGTACAGTGTAAACACATGTATTCAAACATACGTTTCTCCGGCTGTCTCTTCTACGTTCATTCCAAGGACGGCGAAAAATAATTGTTTCTCTTTCGAGAAACTACGTCCATAATGAAGAAAGCACTTCTTCACTTGAAGTGCACCCAGGCAGAGCGCAACCGATCTCAAGGCGTGCTTATGAGAATAGACGTTCTGGTCCTGTGTAAAAAAAAAGTCCCTTCAACTCTGTCGGCCCAGTTCTCCAGGAGGGCTCGGACATGCTTCGACCTTTCAGGCGCCATAAAAAGCAAGATTAAGCCGCAGAAACCCGCCAGTTCCACGAGCACCGGCACGAAGCACGCGCAAAGACACAGGTGAACAACGGTGTGCTTACTCTGGGCGCGGCCCTTCCAGCATCGCGGCTCTGAGAGATTCCCGTGTCGATCCCCGCCAACCTAAACTGAGAGCGGAAAGGGGACTCCCTCCCTTTCTTTATCCACTTCACTCGGGAGCGCTTTTCAGGATGGGGAACGTGGTGGTCGCGTTCATGTTCGAGCTTTTTCTTCAGCGCGTGCCTTTCTCCTCAAGTGTGCGCGCCGTACGTGCCTACAGTAGAAACTGTTCGCACACTGGGCGTTTCCCTGCTCTTAGACGACGCCTCTCCGCGTTTTACCCACTCGGGATTCTTTATCTCTTGCTTCCGAGTTGCAGAGAAACTTGAAGTGCAGTAAACACTCTATGTAGGGACCGTCCATCAGCGCGCGCAGCAATTAGCTCACTGCTTTCCCTGTTTCTTATCCCCCGGCCCCTTTCCGCCATTTCCGCAGCACTTCTTAGAATAGAGAGTATCTGCTTGCCGCGTTTGCTAGCGCAAGGAAACATCTTAGTTGCCCCTCTCTGCCTGTCGGCGCAGGGATTCCCCCGCTCATCAGGTAACACGAGGAAGGAAAGAGCTTGCTATTTAATGAGTATCTGTAATGTACTCCACCTCGCAGTGGGGATTTAGTGAGTATCAAGTGGGAAGCATCCTAATTGGTCCAGTGGCGGCGGGGAGATTTCGTACTGCACGAAGCCCTTATTGGCGTCTTCGGTCATTGGGTTTATTTATTCTTGATATTTGCTTGTTGCAACGATTGCCAAACGAAACTACGAGAGAAGAGGAAGATGGCGATAGATGTTCGCCTAAAGCGCGGATAACTTATTACTGTGATGCCGTTTTTTTAATGGTAGCATGTCTATCAGTGCACTTATCCCAAAAAAGCGCAGTCATGATTTCACAGAGTGCCCATTAATTACACGATTTACGCTTTAAGTGGCTGATTAAAGCAGACACAACCTACTCTAAGAAAATGCAGACGAGTTAGAGCATTAGTATAGTAAGAACGATATGGGACTAGCCTTCTCAGAACACCGTTTGAAAGCTGCGTAGCGTGCCTCTGCTGCCGCGTCGCGTGGCTCAGCGAAATCAAATCACCAATTTTCTCTTTATTAAAATCTATTGCGCCTAATGAGATACATCTAAACACGTTGGACTTAAGACTAGCAAGTTGTGAGAGTTGGTGCTTACCAGACATTTATCTGAGAATAGCACAGAAGAGACGTCTGTCCGAGAAACGCGGCTTCTAACTCTGGCGCAAGCTCGCAATTCGTTTGTTGCGAAAAGAAAAACAGCACTAGCGGCCTCTCTTGCTCAAAGCGCAAGACAGGCATACCAATATTCGAAATTATGCGTTCAAGAAAATGCGTTTGTTAGATGGATGCCTGGCTGAGGCATCTGTTTGTAAGCCTGGCACAGCGATTCGCTTCAGAAACTCTTGTTTCAAACCGAGCATTCAAAGCACTGGTTTCTTCCAGACTTGCTCAACTACCGCACTTATCGGTTTGGCGAATAAATGCGAGAAGAAGCTCAAAGTATCAAGCGAAACGTAGCCTCAGCCAAATAGCGCTAACTCGCCATCGACACAAATTAAAGCGATGGAGGTGACCTTCTTAAGTTAGTTTTTATGGCCACGGGAGGCCTAAATTATTTCTTTTTCGTCGGGCGTTAAACATAAACCCCAGATTTTGTACTGCGCATTTATTAGAGCTATTATAAAAAAGCAGGAATCGCGATTTGTCTCGCAGTCAAGGCAGTGCTTATACTGCCATAATTTACCGGACTTTGGTTTGGTTTATGGGGGTTTAACGTCCCAAAGCGACTTAGACTATGAGGGACGCCGTAGTGAAGGGCTCTGGATTTACTGGAATTTCACCGACTCATATCCTTCTGATAAGCCAAAATCCGGCCTCTTATGGTAACAAGCAAAAAAAAAAGGCTCCTAATTGCCTTTTTTTTCCTTTCTCAGTGAGAAATGCTTTCATATATCTGCAGAGCCTCTTCAGGCGCTAGAGTCTCGAAATTTGCCAGTATTTTTTCTTGCTGATTCAGGGACGCCAACACACCGCAGACTTCACCAGTGATCATGTCTCTTTATATATTTCAGGTTAAAACTGCCACGAAATATCGCTATGATGCCTAAAATAAGCCTGAGATATACCTAAATACTAGTCTTTTTGATATTACTTATTACCTCATTAGTGAAGAGACAGGGAACTACTCCTTTCCTGTTATTGCAAAATAATAATTAAGAAATACTCCGTCAAAATAGCTTAAAACTCCTGTTCCTTATTTGCTCCAGTTCGTTTCATTATATTAAGAACTAGGAAACCTGCTAAGTGCACTAACACTCACGGTTCTGCTGTCACAACGCTATAATCAAGAAGAAGAGTTTTATATTGACCGCATAATCCGCGGCACAAGAAAGTCTTTGCACATTCTTAGCCTTTACAGAGCTGCAAAGAACTTCCTGCGCACTAACACACCAACCGGATTTATAGCTGGAAACGTAACCTAGATTTCCAGAAAAGTGAAGCCGCCAAGTGGAAGCAACACGCGCTCTTTGTAAACAGAGTATGTCGGGCGAGATCTAAAGCTGGCCCTGTGTTCCCGTTTTCTTGCTAAGCAAGCATCAACTCCTGTCTTTTCTCGGGTTCTCTCGAATGTATACCACATGCGTGCATCACGTCCTCAGAAATATCCTCGCTATCGCTCGGCATCGTCTTTCCGCCGAAATTGGTACCCGAAGTACCGCAGAAACTGCAGCATGATTGATGATGGCCTCCTCTCCAAGAAGCGACGTGCCAAAATGGTAAGAGCCATCACAGAAGCGCCGCCGCGACAGTAGCCGAACCGCCGCGCTTCTCGGAAGACACCATCAAAATGAGGAGCGGATCTCCGCGTTGCGAGAACCTCCTGGCGCAAAGCCTAGAACTCAGCCGTCGATGTTTTCTTTGCCAAAACTCACAAAACCGATGTACCTTTCCGGACTATCGTGAGTGAAGAAGGTCCTTGGCAAAAGAACGTCAATACTTTCTTGCAAAAGCAACTTAAATTACTACGGATGAACGATCCCTTCTTCACAAAAAATTCGACAGCTGTAGTTGAATACTTACAGAGTACCGAGGATATTGGTTTTGGTTTTTCCATAGATGTACAAGATTTGTTTTATTCGATTCCTCAAGACCAGCTCTTGGCGGCAGTAAAGGAATGCATAGAAGCAAACGGTGATGTTTCTTTCCAAAATTCTTCAGGTTTGTCGGTTGACAACTTTATCGCATTATTGCAGTTTTATCTTAGTTCTACTTTTATAAGTTTCGACAACCTGCCTTTTTTGCAGCGCAAGGGTGTGTGCATAGGTTCCTGTGTGGCCCCCATCCTTTGCGATATTTTCTTAGCGAAAGTTGACCAGTCTTTAGACAGAGTTTTTAATGGGGGGGTGGTTTTAAAGGTTTTTAGGTACGTGGACGATTTTTTAGTGCTTTTAAAAAAGCAGACTTCCTTCACCTACCCCTCTACAGTAGATGAAGTTTTAAATGCTTTTAATAAACATGGACTTGGGCTCACGTTCACCCATGAACTTCCTGACACTAACGTCTTACAATTTTTAGATCTAAAACTAACCTTTCTTGAGAGACATGTTTGCTGGGGCTATTACCCGCGCGCGAAGAAAGATCTTTTGCCTTATGATTCTATGCACTCCAAGACGGTGAAAAGAGCAATAGCGTCGCATTGCTTGGAGTCTTCTTTGAAAAAGTCGTGCCCGCATCAGTTGCAGGCTAGATTCCAGAATCAGGTGAGCCGGCTTTCGGCGGCTGGGTTCCCCTGCTCATTGTTGACTGCTGTCGGCGAGACCCCTCTAAAAAAACTTAAGCAAGGAACACGAAGAAACTCCGGAGAGGTTCGTTGCAGGTCACAGAAGCCGTTGGTGGTGCCTTACTTGCAGAAAACTGCTCACAACTTGAAGAAAGTGGCGAACAGGCATGGCGTGAGTGTCGTTTTTTCCGCCCCCAACAAGCTGAAAAAGCTGTGCCCCCGTATTTGCAGCCGAAGAAAGCGGGGTTGCCAGATAAGGCACGACTCTCCATTCATCATGTGTTCCACAGGAGTGGTCTATGCTATCCCGTTAACGTGTGGGAAGACCTATGTTGGCCAGACTGGGCGCTGTATGAACGAGCGCTTTGGGGAACATGCCCGGAATTTATCAGATTTAAAGGATAAATATGCACATTTGGTAGCGCATATTATAGGTTGCGACGGATGCGAGGCACGATTGAGTCAGACTAAGATTCTTGGCAAAAGCACAGATAAGAAAGCACGTGAATGTCTGGAGGCTTTTTACATAAGGAAACTTGGCAATAGGTGTGTCAGCACCCCATCTGTTTCACGTTTTTCGTCCGAGTTCGAATTTTTAGATGCCGCCCTTAAATAATCTTTGTTAACTTTTTGTTTTTGTTTTGGTTACCGCTTGCTCATGTGTGCTCGCTGTGATGGTCGCTTAGATTTCTTTACCTGTCCTGCCCTCCTTCTTCTTCTTTTTTCAGTGAAATGTCGCCATATAAAGACGCTGCCTGGTTTCAATAAAATTAGTTCTGAGTTAGCGCGTTGTGTCTCGTCATTGTCTTTTCGTGGTTTGCATGCTCTGGCGCTATTTTCTTCAAATCAAGTATGTACCAACTCGCCCAAAAAGAAGTGTTAATGATGAAGAAATGACGTTGATGGAAGCTGCGGGCTACGGAAGGAACACGTGCCGCTTTCGAAGATAGGAAATCTTGACCGGTGGATGTGTGGGAACATAAAATTAGGGACGTTACTAACTGAAACTTTTTTTCCTGAAGCAAAGTGAAAGGATACAAATAAACACAGAGAGCGCATACATCATTCCCGAGCGCGCATACTGGAATGCGCGATCTCCAAATTCACAATATGACTCGTTTTAGGAAGAATATCAATTTTTAACAGAGAACGATGCCTGACTGCTTTCTGCACAACGAAAACGTCCTAATGCGTCATAGAAGCATGTGTTGTGTACTCTTCGTTTTTATAAGCACAGTTTTCAATTATGAATATGTTTACTATGAAACGCGCTTTCCACACTTCCCATCAGGCTCGCTCGTGTATCCTTCTATGTTCTAACACGTGCGCATTTATGGTTCTTGAAAAAGATAATTTCGTTCTTTTGGTGCCATCATTGCTCTAGATTTTCGAGCTAAAGCTCTGAATAGGATGCATTCTGCAGACATAAGCGTGACGCCGTCAAGTGTTGTCTTGCAAACAAAATCTTCATATTTCCTTAAAGGTGCTGCTAAGTTTTCGCCGAAGTTGCGTTAAATTATATATGGCGCTTTGCAGAAGATAGTACGCATTCAAAAAGCTTAAGGACAAAACCGGAATCGCTGAGCACCGAAGTTGAATGTTGCACCTCTTTTATTCTGCGTGCCTCACACGGCTAAGTTCGTCGTAGTTCTAGGAGCGATTAGCCACAGTCGTACTGAGGGCAAAGAGTTCGTTATACTGTTGGACACTTTGGTTACTTTGTGAAATTGTTGAAAGTAATATTCCTTTTTGAGGAAAAACAAAACGTAGGGACTGGCTTACTTCTCGATGAGTACCTCAACCCCGCCTTCAGAGAAGGGAGGAAGGAGAGACAGGAAGAAGAATCAATGAAAGGGGCGCCATAGTAGATGGGTGTCGATCAACTTCAACCACCAGTTGTTTTTATTTTTTTGACGTGCAGTGAATTCGCATAGCATACGGGCGCTATACGTTTCACATTCATCAATCCGCGGAAACCTTTGTCGTTGTTTGGCAAAGTGCACACAGGCGAGCCGGTACTGCGCTTGCTTAACGCTGCACCTGTATTGCAAAGGCGGAGGAAAGGGCAGAGCTGGTGTAATGAGCGTATGCGGAAACGTTTTGTGTACCAGTGCGCGCACATTGCTCTTATCTACGACGTGGTAACTTTAAATGGAAGTCACGAAAGGATTTCCATAGGTGCGCATACAGGGGCGAGTGTACAGTGCATGAACGCAGCGGTGCTGACATGACAGTGAAGTGACGTCCCAACACGGATACAAGCAGCTGTGCCAGACATTGTAGACACAGGGGAGCGCTCCGCGCTGGCTACTGTTTACCAATCTTTCGCTCAGCTAGTAATTTACGCGCCGATATAGTAAACATTACGTAATTTTAGGTAACGTTTCACTGTACTAAAACTGCCGTTGCAAGACAGTACTTTGAACCCTTAAAGTTATATAACTACAGGAACAAGCCCTTTTACAGTCAATAATTTACTGTTCTTATATATTCATTAGGCGTGATTTTGATATTATGGAAATTAGGTTATTGTAGCTCATGAAACTTAGTGAACAGTTCGTTGAGAGTTGTTTAATATGAACTGTATAGTTAGCTATTTTCTTTTACATTGCCAATTTCAAATGCATAAAATCGACTATACTCACACAATGCACTACACTCACCCTAAGAAACGTATCTGGGACATCTGCAAGGCTTGGGCTATCATATTTTTCTTCACCTATTCTATTTAATTTCCTACGAAAATAGCAATTTTGGCAACTTTTTTTCTATTAATCATGCGCAGCAGCTCCCACGTATGATTTCTGCGCCTTTACCCTAGAGTCTTTGCATTTGAATAGCATCAGGTAGCGTATATTTATATTGTTTGGCTTCGCCCATGAATGCTGCACGTATTACCTTATTCAATCGTTCCACCGCTGGGTTTCCTTCGCATTTCGTGTTTTTATTTTCCACAAATATTTGCCTCACAGGTGAGTGCACTCTACATAGATTGGTTGTTTTCTTTTGAGGTGTGCTGGCCTGGAAGTGACATCGTGTTCAATGTAGACTGTGTGGCAGTAGTAATAGTCTTCCTAAGCATGTGCAGACATCTCAGCGTTGGGCTTCAAGCTTTCCCTAGAGGTGACGGCGTCGAATACGATTGCATTCTCACTCGTTTTTTTCTGCACCGTTAAATTCATGCTAAACTGTATTTGGTGTCGCTAACAAGAAAACACTGATATTGCAGCCTTTTTAGGGCCGCTAAGTTACACTGTGATCACTGGACGAAATCTTGCTTCATAATTTCTCGCAGGCATTGAAACTGTTTTCATACTTTCAGCATTGTTTCCTGATCACAGAGTAGAACCCAGGATATACGATGAAACGCAGTCTTTAAGCTTTAGCTTTGTAGGCCGTTTTTTGATTCGGCTGTTCTGAACATATATCTTGCAAAACAGATCTAATTACTGCTACAATAAGCAGTACAAAATAAATTTCAGGCAGAGCCGGCTTTTACAAGGAAATAAACGCTGCATAAACTTGGGAACAGCAGTTAGCCGATAGAGGTAAGAGCAGGGCATTCTGGGCTGAGAAGGGCTACAGGGGAGCCACTCGTCGATAACGTGTGCATAAAAATGAAACAAAAGCCGTGAGAGCAAAGGGGCAGCAGTTGAGGCGGCTTGGTAAGCTGATGCAACTTTTGTCAGCGTTTCAGAACGGGTGACTTTAAAGGAAGAATAAAGAAAGAAAATTAACATCGCTCCCCCTTTGAGAATAATTTACTGCCCTCCAGCTCAGTGTGTGCCGCGGAGAAACACAGCGCCGACGAGATTAATGAACACTTTTATTGCCGCGATGAGGCTGCTACAACAATACGATGCGTGGCCTCGAAGTTCGTTTAAGCCAGCGATGTGCAGGACCCGTCAACATTACTCAAATAGACATTCAGGTCAAGGCTTTGGCATCACTGAAGGGTGCGGTCGTGGGATATGACAATAAATTAATGCCGAGTTTTCTTGACAATGACTGTGTAGCTAAGGCTCACCGCGCCATTATACTTTTCAGCGATTTTCGTATTAAGGAATATCTGCTGCGTGGATGAATTCACCATTTTATGACGTTAATGAACACTTTCGCACGCTCCTAATGTTGTGTTGCTGTAATGTTGTAATATAATGTTGTACTGATCATATCTCCTGATAATTGATACGCGAAGCTGAAAGCATGCAGGCTCAAAAAATTTTATATGCTCGTAAATGTAATTTTTGTGTGTCTTCATCGGGCCCAGACGTAATTGCTAGCGCAAAAAGCACAGACAAGAGAGAAGTGGCAGGGCATATGCGAAATTGGGGAATGCGTTCTTGAGAACAGGAATACAGAGGCGGTGCTTTATACTATATATATGTAGAACAATCGTGATCCCGGGTGTGGGTGTGGAAGCAGGTTAATGACGGGGCGCTTAGATTTCGTTCATTTGTTTATCCATGTGGCGGCTTTTGTACAGTTTGCCATCCTGACAACTTCTTACGCCAAGCGGGAATCTAGATAAACGTCTTGAGCTATGTTTCGCTAATGTTTATCGAGAAAACCGGCAACAATTTCGAACCGTGCTAGATCGCTCCGCCCTAGTACAAGGCATCAAGATCGAGTGTGTCATCCTCACCTATACCCAATAGCGACTAATGGTCTGCTCCGGAATCTTTCAGTGGGAGTCGAACAAGCTTTTTATATGCTGCTCTCCTTCTCCGTCTGTATGCTTGCCCAGAAAAGCCCCCACACACAAAATCGAACAATTCCAGCTTGTGGCTGTTCACTGGCCCCGGATTACTGTTGTCTTCAACAAGCGAGTGCGCTGGTGTTACCGCTAAAACGTTGCTTATGCTATGCGGGAGGTAGAAGAAAATTCAAGGTCCCAAAATGTGGTCCCACGAGACCGGATATCATGGTGATGCACAGCCGAGGCATCTCAACAGTAAGTTTTCAATCGTGCACCATATGACACACGGAAAGCTAAATTGTAGAAAGAGTAGGGTAGCCAATGAAGAATAATTAATCGGATAATACTAGAAGGTTGACAATGGTCGAAAGCGATACTGCTGCCACTAAAGCGGTTAACCTGGAATAGAAGCAGTGCCGAAACTTGGACGACAACCTCCTTCGTGAAAACTAAACTGTGGGCTAGATGGCCGTGGTGTAAGTCAGGAAGCACTATGATAATCTGTTAACGATTTACATGACGTCAGTTCGGCGACTTTTTTTGCGATTACAGAAAAGCTTGGTGACCTGCTGTCATGTGATTTGGAGGCGTCAGCGCTAATGGCTCCCTTCAGCAGTTTCTCTTCACACACAGTCGCTGTTCTTTGTTTAAGTTTTGTTTACATTCACACCAATAAAACAACACAGTTTCCACATTCTTGTCGTTGAACTCGTCCACACTGCAATTTCGCACTTAGTAATGATCTAATTATTATCTTACAAAATAGCGATTTTCTAGTTGACTGCACTAATTACCTCAGGCAATTACTAACTATATCAGGCCTCAGGCAAGTCAACGTGTCTTCGTAGCCTCGTGTATGGCATGACTAGCGACATAAGATTCGTAGGCTCGAATTCAGACTGAAGTTTATGAAATATTTCTTCCTGTAAATTCAATTACTTCATAAAATTAAGTTTTTGGGGACATGTGTCGACCTTTACTTCACGTTACCAGTAATATTTTAAATTATTTTTATTATTGTTATTCCAGACATCCTACCGCAGACATAAAAGCGTGGCGCCTCACGTGATGCTGGTTTCTCGACACAACAACGCCACCACGACGGCGACAGGTTTATCGCTGAACCGGAGCCTTAACGCTGTCGTGTTAAAACTTGCAGTCTGTCCTATCTTAGAGAGTAGAAGGAAATTGACATTATTTTCTGTCCAACAACCCGGCAAGCAGTAGATGCACTGAACGAAAGCACGGAGCGTGCCAGAGCACCGATTACTGTATCAGACTGGTATGCCATAAGGAATTAGGGCCGTTCAGATAAAAAATAGATTTAAAGACCTATGTAAATCGATGTTCTGGTGTTTATTTCTTGAAATAACGGTTCAAAAAAATGGAAATTTGCACTTGGAGAGCTTACCCCCCTCATAGTTTATCATACGATTCAAGCTGTCAAGGTGTGGACACTTCCTAAAAAATAGCGGCAAGCACTTCCAAAAAAAAAAAGATGAAATTCCTTGGCATTTCATAGAATACTAGACTTTACCAAGGAAAGCGGATCGAAATTCTGCTTTTTTTCGTCCTCTCCATCACAGCGCTGTTAAACAAAGGTAATAAATATGGCTTAGCGGTGTTAGGACGATCACTGAACAAGCGGAACTAAGGTGTACTCTTGGTTAAATGGGTATTCTTTTTCGTCTTATTGTCATACACGAAAAAAAGTTATTGCCTGACACGAGAATCAGTTCAACTAGATGCGACAGAGACTAGTTCTGCGCTTTTTCTTTTTTTGACAACGTAGAAATGTTTTTCTGTCTTGCACGCGTCAGGCTTCGAAACACGGATGTTTCATTAAAAACTCAACGCTTACGTTTTTCTCCCGTGCATGTCTTTAAAATGAAGGTCTTCTTGACTTCTTGTTTTACTCTTTAGCACTCCAGAATTTTTTACAGCCCTTAATGAGCCAACTTAAAAGTTTACACAAAAGCTAATGGTGTTTATTTATTTATTTATTTATTTGTTTATTTATTTATTTATTTATTTATTTATTTATTTATCTATTTATTTATTTATTTATTTATTTATTTATTAGAGAAAAGACCCCGGGTATGCAGCATAGCATGAGGGATGGGCATGAAAGATAAGAGGATGATGGCCTGGATATTTTTCTTGAATTCGATGGTGTTGGTAAAATGTACAGCTTCCGGCGCATATTATTCCAGTCCCGAGATGATTTGACAAAAAGAGATCGGAAATAAGATGTAATTCTTGCAGGGGGAGGGTACGCGGTCTTGTGTTCAATGCCGTTGGAGTAACGGTGTGCTGCTAATATGATTCAAGCTCCTAAAAATAAATGAAAAGCTTATGGAAGAGGCATACTCGAGATATTTTTCTTCTTGTTTGTTGATTAGAGATAAGGCTCTGGATTCTAAAAAATACACAATAGTATGATATGAGTATAATGTGACTAACCACAATAAAAGAAGCGGACAGCACGATTTTGTATTTTTTCAAGGGTTGGTGAAAGGTTTGACTGAAGAGGGTCCCATACTGCTGACGCGAATTCTAATTTTTATGGACATCCTGAACACATATTTTGTAAAATTCAGCAGATCATTGGCCCCGGCAAACTTCTCGATGCATTTCTTAAGCTACTACCGCCAACGACACTATGGTTTCTCCACTCACGTGTACAGAAAACGTATGCACGCTCAGTTGGCAATGTTTTGGGCAGCTTTGAAAAAAAAAAGTTATTAGAATAAAGGAGAAAAAGTACACAAAATGAGCTAGGAGAAGGAACTTTTCTTAGGGTCCAAGTGTTTTACAGATCGAAGTGCGGCACTTCAGAAAATTCACGCTGAAATTGTTGTTCCCCTACCCTGTAGTTTCTGTTCGAAACTGGGTCACGAAATTTTAAAAATAAACCTTCCCAAGGGCGCTATTGTGGTTGTGTCTGTTAATACGAAGCTTCCATTAAACGACTTTTCCCCCCACATAATTTCGCAAGTGCAAAAATATCGGGGCACTTTGTTTTTTTCGATCATGATCAAAAGCGGCGGCGAATAGCCTTGGCTTACGCCGCCTGCGGCAAGGATTGTTCATGACGGTATGTCCAGATCCAGTGATGATTAGTATTATATGTTGCGTGAGAGGTTTTTCCGTCGATTTGCTCAGCTCTCCGAAGCCGCTGGGTATTTTAGGCGGGAGTTATTTGGTGCATTCATTGGGCAGGGTGCGGTCAAGCATTGTGCCGTGATCTAAATCCTGGTACGACGAAAGGGTGCATTGCCGGGCATGTCTCTCCGCGATCAGGCCGGAACTCAGGCCAGGTTTTTCAATTTCATCTGTTCTCAGCAATTTTCTTTCAGTTCAATGGAGATTTTCGCCGGCACCAGGATTTGAACCACGGAGTTCTTGCAAGCGAGCAGGATGCTATGTATTTTAATTAAAATATTTATTTGCCTTCGGCTTTTCTGCATTAGACAGGGAGTGGAATAAGATGCAGTTCAAAAGAAAATAGCAAAAAAAATTATTCGAAGGTGGCACGACAAAGTAGAGCAAGGACAATAGCGTTTCCTTGGCAAATAGATATTTGTAGTGGCAGACAACACAGCGAAAATGAATGCAAAAACAAATTAAAATGCAATTTAGAAAAAGAGATTACATACTGTAGCTTTGGAAGTAATTAAATCAGTAATATCAACTAAATTCCGCGTAAGCTGCTTGAAAATAATTTAGTGAAAAAATTTACTCTCATACTAAGGAACGGCTACATTTTGGTAATGAATTACGTGAGTATAAATACATGAAGGATAGTAGTAGCCTGCTATTAAGATCGTAATACTAGGCGTTATAAAACAGACTTCAATGAGAAATTTTTCTGCGGTGTGAAAATAATCGTAATCACAAGTTAGCTTTCATGGCGCTAATACTCAAGCTATGGTGATAGCTGGAAATTATTAATCAGAACGCTTGGTTTTGTAGAGATACAAGTTCTGATGCGCGCGATTCAAGGCCAGGATTACGGACAAAAGCTGCACATTCTAATTTTGCGCGAAGTGGTGTTTTATGAAGAAGTAATTTTACTAAACTAGTGGAAATATAAAAATTTACAGGCAGACAGCCGAATATACAGATTTTACAGTTTGCAATAATTTCAATATGGCGATTACGTTCATAGGAAGAAATCACGGGATAGATAGTTAAGATACGCCATATTTAAATTATCAGTAAAAGCAGCCGCAAACGCTTCTCTGAAAAACTCCGCAGACTTTTAACTGGAAAAGACGCAGTCGCCGGAAGGTTTTAGGTTTCTCGCAGAGTTACCCATGCTGTTAATAAATAAAATAATTATTAAAGGTCATTATTTTATCATTTATGGTAAAGTATGAGTGAAAATGACTTGTTAGCTTCTTTCAGTATGGTTTTTATATCCAAGAAGCAGCGCGCTAATACGTCTACCACCAGAGCACAATATTGGACGTTTTACTGGGGCGGAAAAGACGTTTATTTTAGTATACACCTATTTTAGGGATTGATTAAAACTGGTCGAACGTTTGTTAATCGTCATTGTTTTCGGCGGCAGATACGAATTCGTCAGAAGAGCAATTTTGTCCTATAAAGGCTCCACTCACTTCATACAGAACGATCGTGAAAATAAGTTAAGCATCCATGAAGAAAACATGGAAGTTCCCGATTACAGCCTTAAAACTTGCCTTGACGTCACGGACATACATATACAGTTGTTATTTTAATAGGCTGTCACCATAATAAAGTGCAAAATAGTTTAAGCCTCCAAAGAAAGACATGGGTGCGACACAATCTGGTTAAGTGGTAAGAACAAAGCCTAACAAATTGGATGAAGGGGATGTAACACGAGCAGAATGAGTAACTATTTCCAATAGATTTAAATCGGGACACTTGCGAAAAAACCATCACACTTAGCACAAAAATGATAAAAGGCGTAAGGATATAAACGTATACTAGAACATGTTCTTTACAAACATGAGAATACCTTGAAAACGTCAAGGAAGCTTGGAAGGCAGCGGTAATCACGCAAACAGCATCAAGAAGCTCTTCAACGGAATTGTACCTGTACGAGGAAGGTCAATAGGAAATACCCACCTGCGCAGTTCAACCCGGATAGTAGTACTGCCAAGCTATCAAATTTAATAGGAGAAACAAGTATGTTCGTAACGGCTAACGAAACACCGCCACTGATGCATTCGCGCCTTTCGCGGAGATAAGTGCGAAAACGCTTTTTACCAAGAAACACTACCAATATTTTAAAAACAAATCTTTGTACTCATGGCTCATTGTTCAAAGCCGCCGGCACGCCTCTTTATCTCTTTGCTATATAGGCAAGACGCGACCAAATTTATCTCGATTGACCACGTCCAGGCGGAGCTGATTCTAGGTTGTTCCAGACTGTTGTGTAACTTTGAACGCCTTATCTCGAAAATTGGCTACCAGCTTTAAATTGAGACCACCAAGAGCGGCGGGCATTATGTTCGACGACCTCCGAGCGAGCGTGTTGGTTTCGCCGGCACCGAGTTATTGAGTTCATTCTGGGCGCAGGTCAGCCCAAAAAACAGATTCTTTTGTTGTTGTTGTTGTTGTTGTTGTTGTTGTTGTTGTTGTTGTTGTTGTTGTTGTTGTTGTTGTTGTTGTTGTTGTTGTTGTTGTTGTTGTTGTTGTTGTTGTTGTTGTTGTTGTTGTTGTTGTTGTTGTTGTTGTTGTTGTTGTTGTTGTTGTTGTTGTTGTTGTTGGTCTTTCACAAGATGGCACATACCCACACTGTGGGATCGGCCAAGGATCGAAAGGCAGAGGTTCTATTCACCTGTACTCAGTAAAGGCAAAAGAACCGCACGCGGGAAAGCAACACCGGTGAATTCTTATCCCTTCCCTTACGGCGCGGTTCAGGTGTCCAAAGATATATGAGACAGATACTGCGCCATTTCCTTTCCTCAAAAACCAATTATTATTATTATTATTATTAATTCTTATCTTTCGTTTTCTTCCTCACTGCCTGCACTGCGGCCACCACTACGTGACAGGCGCTATCAACTTTCACCTCATATCCACATTTTCTAAAGGCAAACACTATCGGCATCACATCCATCAATAGTGACAAGAAGTTAATCGTGTTTAGGTGGAACACTTGGAATTTTAGAGTACAAAAGCAAGTGAAGATTCAGCTTCAGATTGGTGCTGACTGCCTTGTCATTGTTTCAATTTTCATTTGTTTGTTAATACTGTATAGTCCAGAGGGACTATAAAAGGAGTGAAAATGGCAATTTTTTTTATAAAATACAAAGTAGTCCACATAAAGACAGGCAGATATCCAACCGAATATAGATGTCTGTAACGATTTAGAAAATATATTTCCTTGGCACGCAAATTTCTATATACAAAAAGAAACATCAAAGCGCTCTTCAATAAGGCAATGAAGTAAATCCTACTCCTCGGCAGCAGTGGAAAACATCATTCTCTATGTAATGAACATATTCAAGAAGGGTTGAAGGTGATACACCAGTTTCTTGAAGAAGAATATACTCTATGAAATTAGTTTATTTCGGCGATGTCTTTATGTTTAACAAGTTTTATATAATAAAATCTCGCTTGTTTATTATAGTTATGTGTACGAAGGCACTGCAATTTCGAACTTTAGTATCTGGCTCTCCCTTCAACAACCGGCAGTTGACCTTGTAGCACATAGAAGTTGAATAATGGGTGCGGAAGTATGTAATAAAGGTAATTATTGAGGCGGGAGTCGCTGAATAATTTTTATATTTTATTACTGGCCCTACGAGGGTTTTGTATGCAAGGTAGTTTACTTCCGGACAGCATTTCTCATGGTAAGTTTGAGGCTGCACAGTGTTCTGAAAGCTCTTGGTACCATGTTGCCAGTAAAAGTATTCTATCATAGGTTTAATGTGAAGGTTACATCAAATTACTTCTGCAACCTTTGTCCGTAATGTTCAGAGACTGAGTCCATTAAAAAAATGCGTTTAACATCGAAATCCTTTGTGCAGCGCCCCTTCAAAATAGTCTCCTTTGCAGTCTATACACAGCTTCCAACGCTTCTTGAGGTCGCGGAAACAGTTGGAAAAACATTTTCTTGGCTGGGCTGTCAGCGCCTTTGTCGTGGCGTCTTGAATTGTCTCAACACTTCCCATCCAGCGACATGTAGGGCCCTCTTCACACGAGGAAGCGGAAAAAAAACGCATGTGGAAAGGCAGGCGAGTATGGCGGATGGGGAAGTACAGTGATGCTGTGCTTGGCGAGAAATTTTGTCACGCTGAACGCAGTGTGTGGCCTTGCGTTATCGTGGAGAAGGTTCCATTGTCAGATGCCCATAAGTCAGGGCTACGCCATCGCAGTGCATCACGCATGAGTTGGAGCACCCGCATATAAAACTACTGATTCACCGTCTGCCCATGTGGGACGAACTCGTCGTGTATGACACCTCTGGCACCGAAAATCACTATCAGCGTCTTCTTTGTTTTGGTCTTCTGTCGCCACACCTTTCTCAACACCGGAGAGCTTGTGGACTTCCCTTCGGCGCTCTGCCTCTTTGTTTGAGGATCGTATTGAAAGCACTATGTTTCGTCTTCAGCAATGATGCTGTTGACGAATGCAGCATCCTTCTCTGCCTCGAAGAGAAAATCAGCGCTCACTGATGCCTGCGTGTCCTTGTGGTTCCGTGTGAGGGAGTGTGGTACATGTCTGGCATTCGGCTTTCGTTTCTCCAAGTTCTCATGCAAAATTTGGTGGCATGCTGTCTTACTAATGTCGAGAGCATCTGATAGCATGCGGACTGTAACGGCGCTGTCTTGCTGTACGATTTCCTTGATCAGAGCCACGTTGTGTTTATTCCGTGATGTCGAAGGGCGCCCCTGCCTTCTGTCTTCAACCGAAGTTCTACCCGAAACAAACCTCTTGTGCCACTCAAAAACTTGCGCCCGCGATAATGTCTCGTTGCCGTAAGCGTTACGAAGGAGCTGATACGTCTGTGTGGCTGTCTTGCCAGGCTTCAGTCAGACTTTTATGTTTACACGCTGTTCGAGGTGGACGTCCATATCTCCACATGCAGTCCATATCTCCACATGCACTCACAGTAGAATGTGCAGACGACTAGTGAGAACATATTTTTCTACATGGCATGCCATCTAGCGGCTGCCACAGCAATTAGCATAAATAGCTCAGGTTAGCCCGAAATATGGCGCTACACATGCGCACCAATATTTGTTTTGGGTAATCGTTTCTAGAGAAGAAAATAAAGAGTCTCGACGCATTACGGTCAAAGGTTGTATTTACTACGAGCATGTTTCTATTATTGTCATTATTATAGTTAGAAGTATTTGTTTCGAAATATTTCCTCGACATGAATGCTGTATTTTTGAAGTTTAGCCAATAATCGTTCCATTTTTTATGCTTTCAAGGTTATTATTTAATTCCTTGCCGAATTAACCCTGTCCTTCACTGAGGACAGGATTAATTAGACAATAATGGAAAGGTTTTTGCCCTGCAGAGGGCGTAATCAGGCTTAAGTTGATGATCATAATATTATTCACTTCGATTTTCATTCGAAATTAGTTTATTGCAGATGATGCAATCTTAAGCGAAGAGTCTTGATGGCACATAAGTTTTTATTGTTTTATATTGTTTGAAAAAGGAAAAGAATTGTCAACCAAATTCGCTACCTTTACCTTCTGGTACCTAAGAGGCGATGGACAGAATGCTAGTCTGCAGCCCCAAATGTCTGCACACTGAAAGCGTACGGCAGAACCATTTTGCGATTTTTCTTCTTCAAATATAATATTAAAGGAATGTAACAGTTCTAGGTGCGACACTTTATAAAACATTGTCGCGTTATTTGCATACGTGACTTTTTTTTGTTTCAGCAATATCATTAACAATTTCTATGACATTCGGAGGAAAGGCTGGTGGCAGCACGGGCTTAGGAAACGGTTTCATTTATACGATTTTTGCAAGAATACTTATCGTTCACGTTAACTTTATTGTAGCACCATTTTATTTGAGTCTTAAGTTCTACACTCCATGATTTACTTTTCACCTCGCGTGTCGGAGCAGAGTAGTGTTCACTATATAGATAGGCATTTTAAGAAGTTGGCAATAATTTCTGTGATTTTTTTACGAAGCCACCAGATCAGTCGGCAGGTTCGATTGACAGTTCCTATGCAGAGAAATTTAATGTTCCTCTAATTTATCTTTCTTACAACTTTGCCTTCCTACTTCGTTTCGTCATAAAACGGTGGAAGTGTTCACCTTTAACACGAATGTTACCGAAATTTTTTTGTCGGGAGCGCTTTGCGGACCCAACTTTTCTTGCAGAAGGATCTCGATGCACTGCAAAATGTTTTGACCACACTGAGTTTAGTAGTACAGCCACATTGTCTATGCATTCTATAGTAAGTATTGAAGCAATACATTCCTTTATATCCCACAACAGAATGGCAGGTCTCACTACACAGGCAACCGGGTTAGACTTGGCGGAAGAAGGGAAGCAAACAATTTTTAGACACGCCCTGAGCAGCTCTACGGTAAAATATTAGACCTAATAAGAATAGCCCCATGACTTTCTCACCATCATCATCGGCCTGATTACGCCTACTGCAAGACAAAGGCCTCTACCATGCCTCTCTAAGGCTGTTCTAATCAAGCTGCGGCCACCGTATCCCCACAAGCTTCTTAATCTCATTCCCCAACGTAACCTTCTGCCACCCAGTACTATACGCTTGCCTTATCTTGGAATCCACTCCTTTACCTTCAGGACCAGCGGTTATCTTCTCTTCGAATTACATACCTTGCCGAAGTCCATATCATGTTAATGATTTCGACTTTCGACTAGGACGTCTTTAACCCGCGTTTGTTCCCTGACCCACTGTGCCTTCTTCCTGACTCTTGGAGTTACACGGATCATTTTTCTTTATATCGCTCACTTCGCGGTCCTAAATGAGTTTAGATTCCCCCTATTAAAAAAGAAGGGCAAAAAAGGAAGGGAAGAGGAAATGAGGCAGATGTATTGGCAAGCCTCCATGTGCACAGGTCAAGGACACCGAAACCAGATGGCCCTGCTTTCCTGTTCTAATCACTCCTGTATCTCCTTAGTCTGGACGGATACACGAATGATTACACGTGTTATGGCCATAAACATGGAATTCTTTAAATCGTTTTAGGAGGAGGATGAGGAGGAAATACAGGGAGGTTAACCAGAAGAATAACCGGTTTGCTACCCTACACGGAGAGAAGGAGGTGAGGGGAGGAAAAGATGAAGGAGAAAAGAGTTGCAGGAAATTAAGTCACTATGCAAGTTCATATCTTTCAGTAAAGTCAACCTATCGTGCAGGCCAGAAGTCCTCAAAAAGCTGAGCAGTGCCTTGGAGGCCTTCACCGCCGACGATCGCCGCGGCCAGTGGCCGAGAATTTTCGTTTCCGTCAGCGGGCGCAGGTCTATATGTTCCAGTGCACGGCAGAGAGATTGCCTTTCGCCGCTGTAGGCAGGGCATTCCCAAAGAATGTGGGTAATAGTCTCATCACACCCGCAGATGGCACATGCATGGCTGTCAGCCATACCTTTTGAGAAGGAGTAGTGCTTGGTGGAAGCTACACCAAGCCACAGGCGACACAACAAAGTTGTTTCACGTCGTGGTAGGCCGGATGGAAGCCGAAGCTTCAGATCTAGGTCCAAGGTTTTTAAACGCGAATGCGGGAATTGGCCTGAATTCCACGCAGCAAGCGTGATGTCCCGAGACAGTGGTCTCGTCGGCTCTCGAGATGGGGATGTACAGGCAATCGCACTAATGGTGAGCAGTTCGTGTGGCCTCGTCCGCCCATTGGCTGCCTTCGATGCCGCTGTGTCCTGGTAGCCATTGGTAAACAATATTGTGCCCTTTGTTGATGGTTGTGTGGTGGAGGTCTCAGATTTCCGCGATAAGTTATTCATGGGACCCATGACGAAGAGCAGATTGTAACGCTTGGAGAGCTGCATTTGAATCAGTGAAAACAGGCCATTGCCGGGGTGTATCTTCAATGATATGCTCAATGGCGACACGAATAGCTGTAAGTTCTGCACCAGGCGATGAAGTCCGGTGTGATGTTTTCACTTTCTTGACTATGCGCCTTAAAGTGCTCATAAAAACACTCTGAATGTGCGTCATTACAAGTTCTTTCCAGCCTTCTAAAACTAGGTATTTACCGAAGTCTGTTCTTGGTGCCGTAAAACAATTCCCTCCTACTTAGACAGCGGCATGCACACACTATAGTGCTCCGTTGGAGGAAATTATTTTAAACACCTCAACAAAACAAAAGAGCTGTCACGTCTTTGGAAAGACAGTCAGAGCAAAGCTTCCTTTAATAAAAAACGGCCCTTTCTTCGTCCTTCACACTTAATACGGTCACTGTACAGAAAGAGCTGAAGCTAAACGAAAGCAAAGGCTTAAATGAAGCTGGATCGACGCTACCTTCAGCGGCTTTTTTTTTCATCTTCACGGAGCGAAGGTGGCTCGCCGGGGAGCTTCCTGGGCCTGGAGAATAACCGACTGAGCTCCGCAGCACAGAATGGAATTTTTCCACATTTTTCTCCTTTTCTCTCCTCTTTTTTGTTCTTAATCTAGGATGCCCCAGCTTTGCTCACTCAATCAGAAGGAATGCACAGTCAACAAAGTATTGACAATTTCGGTGTATTCAGCGCTAGTTTCTTTTTTTCTTATCGATTTACAATCTGCATTAAGACTGAGAACAATCAGGTGCCATTCATAGGCACGTGTGAGCGGTCTGCTCCCAGTTCAACGCAATTGTTTTGAACGCACAGCTATACTCTTTCATTATGCTTGTGTTTGCAGCTGGCCCATCCTTTTTGATTATGCATAAAGGCTATAACCTTGGCCATATTAATAAAATGGGACTGACGTTCTGGATTAAAAAGCACTATTTTAAATGAGCGAACTGAAATACAGCCGTGCCCCGTTAATACGACCCCCGCTACTATGGACGATTTGAATTACGGACTATTCTCCTGGAGACCAAATTTCTTCAGTGCATTTACGCTTCGTTAATACAGAGGCTCGTTGACCAAAAAATGGAGTGGGCGAAAATGCACGGAGCCCATTATAACTCATCATTTTTTTACCGTTAGTATAGACAGCGATAAGAACAAAATCACGAGTGCCTCTACCATATCTTCGATGAACCAGTGCGAAAAGACAATGGACAAGTAGAAGAAGCAAGGCGGGGGCGGAAGTGCTTCCGTCCACGAGGTCGTTCTATTTGTCTGTTGCCTTTTGACGCTGGTTCATCAGAAATCACAGAAGACAAACTGGACCAACAGTAAGTGGTAACCTGCCAATTTGTTCTGGGACTTCCATTTTAAGTACTGAGCATAAGCAAAGGGCAGTGCGAAAGTGCTAAATCTGTAGTAATGACCTTTCTGTATGTGTGCAGTTTTATGCATTATAGCGGCAAGGTGCCCGGCGAATGCGCCTCGCCATTTTCCTCATTGCAGGAATAGTTGCGAAAAAATTATCTTTGCGTGCTGCATTGAAAACTACATTCAGGAACTGTCAACCGAATGAGTACACTGTTCTTTGGGTGTGAACAGCTTTATAGAGGTTACCTCATCACAGCAACAGGCGCCATGTTGCGTCGCATAAACTACTCTATTCTTCAAAAATGCTGCACCACATTATTTTAAAGGTAATGTCGATCAAAATAACTGACCTGTAGTTTCCAAGCTTGATAGATTTCCTCTTCACGGTCTGTTACTATGCAAAGACGCAGTCCGTAATATTAAAGCGCGTTTTTTTTCAGAACTTTCCTTTCCGTTTTTCTTAATTACTTTTCATTACAGACGACTTGCTTAAGGACACGTCTGCTCGCTAGCCAAAGTGTCGACATTAACGAGGAACGACTGTATTTTTGTTTACAATATTGTGGAAGGTTTTTTGGGGTTAAAGTCTATAAATTGTTCACGAATATGAATAACAATAGTCAAATAATTGAACAAAACACTCCATTGTATGCAATAGAGTATTGCCGAGTGATGCACGCCTGACATTTTAATCCTGTTCCCACTGACAAATAATCTTAGATGTGAAATGAATCCTTACACTACTTAACCCATGGTAATGTTTATATTCAGATTTGAGCTTATGTTTTGAGCAACAGATGCGTACGCTGGAGATACTGTTATCTAGCAACATTGCGAATGTACATACCGGCCGCTGTAACGAAGTGGCTATGGCGCCTAGCTGATCAGCTCAAGACCACGGGCTTGGTCCTGGCTGTGGCTGGGGAATTTTTATTGAGGCGAAGTACAAATATGGTCGTGTATTGAGACTAATGTGAACGTTATGTGCCACAAGGCGGCTGAAATGTGTCCACACTTTGCCACTGCGGCGTGTCTCAAAGCCTATTGCTACGCCTGGCACAGGAAATCAATAAAAGACAAAGCTAAAGCCTAGAAAGGAAATACCGAGCGCGTTAAAAAACTTCGCACAAAGTATTGAATTCCCTATAGAAAAATCAGATTCGTGACTCGGTGGAAAATTAAGGAATCCCTTTTTCACTCGTGAGCATTGCTCAACGTGCCGGCGGTGCAGCACTACGTGTTATGACAGCAAACGAAGCCACAACTCCGTCAACGTCCAGAGAAAAATGCGGCAGCTCGCACAGCAGTTTCGTTATGAACCTCATGTGATTTTGTTTTCTGGCTACCTATTTATGGTCCTCCAATTTTTTCATGTTTTGCTGCTGTTTTAAGTATGGGAAAATACACTTGAAGCGTTCTTCATGTCAGCAACGTATGATCAAATAAAGAATTCCGCGCTTTGTGTATCCCTCATGAATAATACGTGAGGCTGCACGTCAGATTTATTTCAAGAAAGCGCCTAGAAGAAATTTCTCGCTGTCAATGTGTTTCTCTGTAAGTTTCAACCTGATCCAGCACAATGCTACACAAGCAAAACAGAGACCAAGCCTTTCAGCAGAAATTTGAGGTAATTAAGTTAAATCAAACAGTGACCTGGTGGCAGTGCCATGTGTATCTGCCTTTCTTAAGTGCCCATACCGCAATTAATAGTAGGCTTTTGCAATGCTCGCTTCAAATCAGTGTATTTCAGACATAAATACATAATGTAAATTATGTAAGACTGCTACAGCTGTTTACGAGGCAGTCACCTGTCACCTAGGAGACTTGCACATCAGGCAGTCTGAACGAGACAATTGGAGGTAGGTGAGATTCAAGGATGATTACAAGATCATGATGGTCACAAATAAAAATACTGAATTAAGAATCATGAGTTTAAGGTTAAACAGAGAATCTTTGGAAATATATTATCATGAAAATTTTATGTACATTTTACAGTTCACTAATGTGTCAATTTAATTTTCTAGTAATCAATTACGGAAGCATTTTTAACTAATTGGCAAGGTGTCAATTACAATGTATGTCGGATATAAAGAGGGCAGAAAGAGTGCCTTGAATTGTTTTGAGAAGCGTGAAATGGCTACACATTCATCTGGGAATTATATTTGTGAGTTTTATGCACTACAAAGTGCTATCATTTCATAATGTACGGCTTTATTGGCGTATGTAGTTAGTGGTCATATTCTGCTAAATATGTAGTACATAGGAAAATGTTACGTGCCTGTTAGATGCTTGGCTAATGACGGAATAATCACGTTTAGGTCTTCTAAAAAATGAAAAGCAAAACAGCTCCAGCGGATACACTTAATGTACCACAGATGAACGAAAGCAGAATACACTCTGTAAAGTAACTTGCCTTTGCCTGTGCATGAAGCCGCTCTCTGAAGCAAACATTTACAGAAGAAGCGAGGCCGCGTCACCCGATTTTTCATCAGAGTAGAATTTGTGCGTTTAAATGCTGCAGTTTCACATGTACTACTTTCCCGTTCGAGAGCCTGTCACGGCTGGCACGTTTCAACTGGTGTGTTAGTTTAAACGAGCGCCCGTGTTGAGATTGCCACGCCACTGAACCCAAGTTTATCGAAACTACGCTTCAACTTGAGCAGGCACGACGATATTCAGTAGCTTATTACTCTTGGTGGAGTGCCAGCCAAGAAATGAGGAAAAGAAAAGGCACTGTCTGAAACAAATATGGAAGGAAGGTGCATAACATGTTTCATGCCGATGATCCAAGCCTTTCTTACAACGTGTTCGTTTGAACGGTGGACCTGGGAAGATTGGTCCCCCTAATGCGCGATAGAAACGACTGGCATATCCCAAGATGCATTTTTCTTGTCTCCCAAGCTTCCGTTCTGTGTGGATCATCGAGACGATAACCAGGTGCGAAAGCCGAGATTGCACGGTTGGATGGCCCTGGTCCCGGTCTGGTTCAATTACCGTGCGTTGCGAGCCGTGTAGACACGTTTGGCGCTTTCTTCCTTCTATGCAGATTCTCGCATTGATGTTTCGTTGAGGATGCTGATCAACCGGGAGGGTGGAAGCGAAAAAAGCACGAGTAGATCTTTTTTCATTGATTTCCTCAAGTGAACACCGCGGAACATCCCTCATTGTTGCCTACGCAATTTGGTGTTCATATCGCATGTTCTTTGTATCCCCTTTATATGCACTAACATCGATTGCCCGCTTGCCCGCAGGAAAAAAGTAGATGTGGCTAATGAGTTGCCTGCTACTAGAAGCAAAGGTGCGGCTTTGATACTGGTAGTTTGTGAGGAATGAATAACTTCACGCATCGCCTGGATCACTTGTTTGTCAATAGTGGGGTTACGTACAGCTGTCGCACAAATTTCAACTATGTTTCCCGTAAGAGAAAATTAGTTTCCGAAATTTTGCACTTTTATTGAGCAGCAGTGGTTGCTGGGAGTTCACGCGGATAGTTAAACACTCTCCTTTACATTTGCGCCGTAAGATATTTTCTCATTTCCATAGTCCAGTATGAGCGCGATATGTCGAATAAGCAGGCGGTTCATGAGAGGACTGTTCCACCCACTGTTTCAACATACCTGTTTATGCACTGCGTTAAAACGACGTTAAAGCTCTCATTTTTTGTTAAATCCAAGGAGATGGTTAAGCAGTAAATAAAAAAGTGGTTTTGTAGAGCAAACTGAAGCTCATCCCATGTCCTTCTTTACATGCCTTATTGCTTGCCGCCCTACCGCTTTGTTCCTCTGTTGTATGCCCCCGCAACTTACAGGTCACCTGCAAACACCTCGCCCCCCCCCCCTTTTCGCCACAAGTAAGGTAAGTCAGGGATTATTGACTGGTAAAGCACTGAGTGGCACTCGTGGACGCAGTGTTGCGAAGAAGGTATCTGAATTTTACCTTACAGACATGCAACTTTGGAGTCGTATCAAAGAAGCGTTAGGATAGAACTGAAGTTATATAACCAAAACTAAAAATACTGAGATGCAAATATATCAAATCCATTGCCTGCCGTCTTTCTCGTGAGGCATGTGTAAAGACGTGTAATCCCACTCTTTCTTCAGGAAGCATGCGCGCCACAAAGTGAATTTTTCTGACGCAGAAATGCTTGATTAAAAAAAAACAATGGGTTTCTACTAGTCTAATTATTTTATTTTCCCGATATAACAGTGATTTCGCAGCTAAAGAGAGAACATTCGTCAAATATTCCTGAGCTCGAAGAGGTAATTATTATAATTGGGTCCATTTATTCAGGCATAACTTTTCGTTTCCATTCTTTTTTTCTCTGTTATCAATGGCAGCTGCAGCCTGTGACGACGTGATTGATAGGTGGCCAGTAGCGTGGCTTACCTCTTCGTTATCGAAGCCTAGCGTCATCATTGACAAAGAGGTAGAGAATAAAAAAAGAAAATGCACAAAGTACGACCCTTTCTCGCATTAATTATTATAGCTAATACTTGCATGGTGACCAACTACGCAACATATGATCTATCGTGTGGTGTCATAATACCCGTTGGCGAGAGCGAATCAACGATAAATGCGGTCATGAAATACTGCATGCGCGGACTGTGGCCGCTGACCACCACACACCGTGGGTTGTATGTGACTCGAAGGTTTATTATGTCTTTTCTCGCAAGACAAATGTGTGCTGCAAGTGCATGCAGCGTTAAAAGCTATGGCTTAGAAGATAACCAACAGGCTGCAAAATTTTTTTTATAACGCTGAAATAATCGAAATTCGAGGAGGCATAATCGAGTTTGGTCTCTTTTAAACCCATTCTTGAAACTTTCTTTTTAAAGGAAATTTCTTTCGAAGTATTTTGAGAAGATTGAGCGCTTTGGGAGAAGTTTCAATGTCGTTTCCAGATTTTATATACCTTAAATACCCACTTTTGCCTCCTTACTTTTTTAAGACAAACAAAAATCGGAAAGAAGAATTAGAGGAACTGAATAATGCTCTGCACATTGAGTAATGAATCGTTTATCCTCGTTTATACTTGCCTAGATATTTTTTCAGGATGAAAAAAATGATGGAAGACTTGCCGTGGTTATGGCAGATGCAAACTAAGCGCCGTACCATTTTGGCTTCATTGTCTCATTGCTCAACCTCTAATTTATATTTATCCTCTTACCACTCCTGGCGATGTGGTGCAGCGGTTTAGCGATGCGCCGCTACCCTGTGATGGCAGGTGCTTCCTCCTATGGGCTTGTGAAATAGAGGTTGCTCTTCGGGCCCGAGCAAACTCTTGCGGCCGATTATTTATTTAACAGCCACTTGCCACGGTGGTCAGTTTCCGCACAACCAGTTGGGCAGGTTGTGATGGTGTCACAAGGTCACGTGGCTTGGTTGGCCTACATATCATCCAGACGGGTGGCACAAAAGCCACCCAGCACTTCAATGTCGCAGAGGTACCACACAATCATCGGCGAAATGGCTGAGTGCGGACTGTAGTGCTAGCGCACTAAAATACCCAGAGAAGCAACCGAGGAGCCAGGTTGGCCAGCTACGTCATGGGGCCTTGCGACATCATCCCTAGCGGGCCCACACAGAAGGACCGCAAAGACGCGGCTAGGCGCCTGAGTGAAAACTATACTTCTAGCGCGCTAAAGAAGTAAAAAAAAACCCAGCGAGATCATTGCGTCACAACCAATTTATTTTTCTAGTAAGAGAGCCAAAACGCCTGACATCGGCTGGCTTCGTGTCAACAGAGACATCCAATGAACGCTAACATTCCACCTAAAGCGTCTTTCCCGCATTACCTCTTTTTACCCTGTCATCCACTCCGGGGTGATTCCTTTCTGCCACCCACTTTGCTTGCGTCGCCACTATCACTGCGTAGAAATCCTCAGGCAACGGAGCGAGAGAAAGGCGGTTTATAGCAACGGGCAGACAGAAAGAGGGCTGAGGGGGAAGGGACAGATGTGGCGCTGCAGACCGAAATAATGTCCTGACTGTGAGGAACCGATTTCCCCAGCGGAAAGCGAAGCAATTTTCCCCTTCACTTAAGAGGGCCTACCCGCCACTCAGTCCCTCCACACATTCAGTAGGCTTGTTTGTTCGGCCAATCCAATTTTGTATCCGTTTTAGCTCTGTGTGCACAGCTTTACGTCATCGCTTTTGTATTGTTCATAGCATGTCTCCCCAGTTACGGGCGCATATCGACTGCTTCACCCTCCTGGCACGCTGAGCAAATATTGACAGAGGAGCTTGTGGGTATATTGCCAGCGATTACGAAATCCTGGAGCAGGGCAAGTGTTGTGAATTTGGACAGGCCGTCAATGGAGACAGTGAGCTTTGGAAACTAATTTCACTGCCTTTCGTCTTACTCATCCTGCTTAACATTCCTTCTTACTGCATTCCCATAATTGTATGCATAAGTTCAGCTTGGTAACTTTGCCGGTTTTTTATTGTCAACAACATTACCGTCGTGGCCTTTTAGTGGCTGCAGAATTAAAAGTGTTAAATTAAGCAGAAAAGTTTTATAAGTTGTATATAAACTCCATCATATAACGGACAAACAAATGAATGTTGCAAATGCGTAGCGTTATATTCTGTCACGTGGAGTTTAAGGCCCGGTGATGCACGGCGGCTGTTAGAAAAGTCGTAATGGAGAGATGCAGAGATTCTAGGCCACATGATACAGCCACTGACATCGCAAAGCAGACGCATTTTTGCACTCACCTTCACGGTAATTAGAAACTCTAGACGGTACTGAGAGCTGTGAAGTCTTAGGAATTCACTAAGGTATGAACTAGTTGGTCATGTAGAGAAAATGACACGAAGAGAAAAGTTGACAAACGAGCGCGGACATGCAACTGATAGTTATTGAAAGAAACATCTACTAACCTTATTTAGGAATAACATTGCAAAAGCAGAAAAAAAGAGGATTTCGGTGCATTGGCTCATAAAAAATTGCAACTCTTATTTTTTTTTTCAGTGAATCCGAAGGCGTGCAAACAATCATGCACCTTAGATATACCAGTGGCATCCACAATATATCGCACCATCAGGTCAGAGTACCTGCTGACCACGCTTCAAACAATGGTGTACAAGCTTTTCATTCTTTAATTCACAGTCATGACAATGCACAGAAAGGTCCCCGTCCAGGATATGTTCCAGGATATTAACTACGCATAGGAGAAAGGATGTAAGGGAAATCATTGAAGCAGGCTTGATTCGAAAAGCGGGTGCATCATGTGTCAGCGCAGCATCCATTTCAATGAATATCAAAGAGTCATCATTTCTAAGTGCGGCCACCTGATGTCGGCATTTTCAGTGGGATGACGTTATGAAGAAAGATGGATACTATGCATTTGTGTCAATAAACCATCAGTTGGAAGTGAGCCCTTGTGCTGGCTTTCTGTGGCCTTCTTTCTCCTTGTTTGTGCACGCTCGCACGTGGTATGCAGCACTACGCATCGCCCGTTAAACAATGCTCAATTAAGTTGCTCAAATACACTGAACTTGTCACAAATATAGCAGCTCGATTTGAAACAGCACTGCATAAGTATTGGTCTAGACGAGAAGGAATCAATGTTTCTATTCTATATTGAGTGACAATCGAAAGTAGATCCCTGTTTCGCATAACATTCTTTATGCGGAATTCTAGCAGAAATTTGATTTAAAAAACGTAGCCCTCTGAAAGAACTCAGTCATCATAAAAGCTGCCCGACAAAAATACAAAGGGAGGGCACAGTGCAGAAAGATCAGAGCTGTTACGCACCTCACAGCGCAATCCTTTAGGTTCACTGTGAGCTTCTTAGGTAAAAACGATGGAAAAAAAAACGGAACCGAAATCTCTCTTTTAAGGGCCCAAGACGTCCCAGAAAGACAGCCGTAAAATAGCCATTACGAAAACATTTTAGCAATTCGAGGCCTTATAAAAGAAGCCACAGCTTCGAAGGCCATTTTATATTTTTTTCTCGCATTTTGTGCACGGATTCGATGTCTGCAAAATAATAGCAAAGTGGTCGCAAATTCGTACTATACTGTCTAACGGTTGTAACAGGAGAAAAAGACATTTATTGATTTCTGGTGTCAGAGAAGGGCTCACTCAGAAAACGACCACCTTGGATTCGCCTTTCGAAGAGCATGCTGCAGAAAGTCTTGGTATACGAGCTGAAAACTTTTTAGCACGCTGTGAACTTTTCTCCTTGCTGGCAATCACACTTTTCGGCCAGTGAAATGTTTTTCAATCCTTGTTTCACATGAGAAGGAACGAAACAAAATACATTATGCAGTGATAATTAAGAACGCTTGTCATCTTTGAACTTGGCATCCAAATTCTATCAAAATAATCACACAAAAAACAGGCCCACTAAAACTAAATCATTTATTCCTATGAATGAGAAGGGACAAAGAAGTTGCATAAATATTAATGCATCAAATCTTGTGTAGTGTCAAAAACTTCACAGTAACAAAAATTTACCCGGCTGTTTTTTATCTCCTATAGGTAAAAAAAGTCCACGAAGCAGGAGCTTCGCTCCAAGTGCCTCGGAACTTTGGCTGTCGAGACTACTCGTGGTGATTCCATTCGTGATAGAATGAGCACTGGTTTAAAGACGTCTCCGAAACGCTGTTCCAATCCTTTGATTTCATATGCAAAGCCAACCTCTAGGAACCTGCTGCTGGGTGTTAGTAAAATGTAAGCAAGGAACTGTCGGTGTCCGAATACTTAACAGAGTTGCAGCATACTCCTGGTTGTGAGTCAGCTTGGCTATAACAGTGAAGGTCCAGCCGGAGAAAAACCTAGTGCTCTTCAAAACAAGTACTAGTATGGCAGCATGTGGTGCCTATGCAATTCGGCAATTGTTTCGTTGAGCACCCAAAAGCTACTGCATTAGACTTCTTCGGTCACCACAAACGCCAGACAACATTTTGAATGTTGGGAGGCGCGCCTTTTGTTTCGTAGCATCCTTTTCAAAAGCCTGTCGACGAAGCCCAGCCAGCTGATAAACTCCTTGTGTTGTATCGACATAGCGCCGAGACTTACGCTTAGTCTGTTATTGATATCGCCTATATTTCTGGCGCTGTTTTCTTAGTAATATTGCTTCTTATTCGATTGAGGTTTACCTATTTCTAGGAGCTTTTTTTCTGGAAATTGGTTAGCGGAGTTAAGGTGGAAAATATGGTTCAAATGTGCGAGGTGTTCTGCTGACATCTATACAGTAGCCAAAACAACCAGCACGACAATGACGGAGGAACTGGACATTAAGTAAAATAGCACCAGCAAAAAGAAGCACACGGGAAACTGAGATGAAAGGAACGAGGCTGGACTACCAACTGCTTATTTACCACATCGAGGCTAAAATATATACAGGGCACTCAATCATATGACCATCGCACAGTTGTCATTCCACTCATCCATCCGTTGTGGAACAAATATAATAATGATAAAAATTGCAAAGGCCACATTCACCTTCTATTTTTATGAGTATATTAAGCTTCGGTTGCCTAAAATCAGTGAATAAATTTTATAGCCCAAAACCGTGTTCTACTACAACTGAAGATCTGGTTTATAAATAATGCCTGACAAGCAATGCAAAGGGGGAAAACAGCTGCTGATTATCAGTTAGATCTATTTGAGTCGAAGGATTGCGTATGCAGCCACGCCGCAAACGCAATTCCGTACGACTTCGAACGTGTTAGAATGTTGCAAGAACGCTAGTAGCACCTTATTTCATACGATACTGGACGTCAAAGGCACGCAAACTTAGATACTGATAAGCTTTTGCTTCTAAAAGGTCTTTACTAAGATAAGCTGTTATATAATACATAGGATTAGCACTAGGGAGTTCTAGAATAATGAGCCCAAGACTTTGCAGACCCCAAGAAGCTTTTGCCGTCGCAGTGCGCATGCGCATAACGCAAGGCTCGCCTCGCGTCTTTGGTTAACGTCAGCGTAATAGCGTGCGCCCGAACACCGCCCTGCATTCAGGCAACATGAGGGCGCTCGTCGAAGCGGAGCCTTTCGCTTCTCCACCGATCCGTCGTTGCTGCTACCACGTCCGCTCGCTATTCTCTGCGTAACGTTCACGTGAAAAGAAAGGCGCGCGAATCTTTCGCTTTGTCTAGACTTACCCGCGGCACAAGATTTTAGCGATAGAACACAGCAATTTTGAGATTGCTTCCGTGCTTACAGAGCTGCTGGGCTCAGCGAGTACGCGTCGTATGACGTCAGAAGCTCGGGAGGTTCACATCGCTGATCTCCACTTCAAACATATCTGCAGTTTGGTCCTAAAAGGGGTCACAAAGAATTGGCATTCCCTTAACACACCTATTTTTTACTTATGTAGTAATTTTTGTTCGCTCGGTCATAAACAAAACTGAAAATAAATACGTCTGCATCATTACGTGTTCCGCCCGAGATGGTGCTGCACATGGCAAACTACGAAAAAAGAAGCTCGAGCACATTCCTTGTTTGTGACGTTTGTTTCTGTTAATTCTTGCGAATTGAGTGCTGCAGAAAAGTAACTTGGCATAAGAAACAAAATATTTAAATTTGTTTACTTTTTATTTTTATCATTTCTAATCTTGGCAGTAATGGTGCCGCAGTCACCGAACCCAAGCCTAGCACCGCTACGTAGAGAAAGCCCCTATTTTAAATGTCTACTGTGCTCGCGTCCTTGTCGTTGGGGTACGCTAGAACGTTGGGGCCCCTATTCTTAAAATCTCCACTGTTAACTATGCCTGCGATATTAAGGAAAAAGTGAGAGTGCGAGTGATGTGTACGCAAAGATACTTGTGCGAACGCACCGATTCTAACAAGACATCATTTATGAAATAATTTGATGTCCCATAGGAAGTTCTGGATACGTGAACGGATTTATATTTATTGATGTCAAGTTCCATTATTCATATTTTACACCACGATGAAATAGCATTCAGGTCTGACTGAAGGGAGGTTACGTCGTCGCGACATGTTTTTTCCCGAAACATATTGCACAGTCGTCTGCAAATAAAAAAATATGAGAGGAAAGAGAAGTATGGAAATTGTTAATGCAAGTTACAGACAGCAGAGGACCTAGGAAGGAGCTCTGTTGAACTGTGGAATAAACAGTGTTTGATTAAGTGTTAAGATTATTAGATGACAGATACAGCGAACAATTAGTAAGAAAACATTCGACCAAAGTCAGAAGGTTGGATATAGTTTGTAAAGCAACAGTTTATGACACACGTTATTGAAAGCTTTAGAATACAGACGAAAGATACAATTTACCATTGAACAATTATCAAGAATAAGGCTTAGCTTATGTTTGAAGGCAGCAGTTTGAGTTTCGCACGAATACATGCTTGGAAAGGCATGCTGTGAGATAGAGAAAAATAAGCTTGACTCGAGAAAGTTTACAAGATATCCAATAGGATATGTTCTAATATTATGAGCAAGACGCAGCTTCGTGATATAGATCGGTAATCTCCTTACCGACTTTCCAGTAAAAGGGCAGATTTACTCTGTGAAGTTATTGATGAAAACGTTTTTCTATTACGACATAACCGAAAAGAAAAAGGTCATGATGCAAGGTATTAAGCTTTGGTGTCCTTTTACCACACAGAGTGTCTAGCTTTTCCTGCACAAGTACCTGAGGGCTGTCTGTCCACCTTATCGTGTTCAGTTTACGTATCCTCACTCATAGTACATTTTGCTTTGTGTTTACCCATATCCTCCCGTACAACATGTTGAACAAACAGCGCGAACAAAGACGAGCACAAAAGACACGTCGATTGGCCCTCGGAGCAATTGTTTTACAAATCAGTAGTCCTTGTAGCACCTCAGATTTTAAGCACAATACCGTGTTCGCAAACTCCAGCCCCGAAACAATTACACCCTTCCATACTCCTCGTATTACCTCACATCGACTGGAATCTCATAGTTCTCTATTTTTCAGTATGGCCACGTTCCTCTCTCTATTCGTCTTTAGATGTTCTCTAGGTATTGAAATATTCTCGTCCAACGTTAATTCACATCCCCAACGTGAGCATAAAGCACCACCTACAGTTTAGCAGTCCAACTTGTTGTTTGCGATCGAATTAGAAGTTGCAGCAGTGTTGCGTGTTGACAACGCTGGGAACTGTTTCGTTAGGAATCAGAAGGGCCCTTACAGCAGCTGTACTGAGTGGGTTAAATTATTCTGCCATGCATGGTTGTGATCGAAAATCCTGGCCCTCCAGGTGACGCAGCAAAGGACAACAGCCGGCGGTTAAGCCAACTGGCCACTTTGGTCACACATAGTAGCTACTTGTTGGCATACACTCTTTGCATTGTAGAAACAAGTACCTCAGGAGACAACTTGCCTGCATTGTGCGAGCACCTGAAATTCTGCAAGATCAGATCTGTCTAGAAAACACTGAGATCAGTTCTTAATATCCTCGCGTGGTACGTTTGTCCTTCCAAGATTTTAAGTACAAGGAAATGAAGCAAGTTCACATATAACTCTGGCATTAGGCCCACCATTAGAGGGAGGCGTGTGGAAGTTGTACACGCTACATAAGCATTGTCATTAAAAGAAAACCTTAGTCGACAGTTTTGTGGAATACCCAAAACTAAAGAGGTACTTTGCACTCCCGATAACCTTCACCCGAGAGAGGTGCATCCAATTACACTATGTCGGAATGAGCTGCGGATGGACAGGGCTAACAACCGCAATTGTGCTTTAATTCACGTAAGCTTCTGACTAGTTCATGTTTCTCTTTGTTGCCTTTAAAAGAGTTTGATGTGTTGCTAGTTAGATTTGTGACAATCTATACATATCTTTAGAGCAACAAGGAGAGGAACACAAAGAACAAAGACAAACACGAGCGCTAACTTGCATGCAAGTTACCGCTCGTGTTTGTCTTTGTTCTATGTTGCCTCTAGCGTTCAGCGCAGCCTACTAATTTCTTAGGATCCATGGCTGAAGCTGCTTCCTCGCTATAAACTTTTCCACGACGCTAGAAACAGAACATGAGACAAGTACGGCGCACCAGACAACTCGCTGTAGAGCTTTATGAATTCTGTTTCTGCAACCTTGTAATGTTCGAAGTGATTCGACGACTCAGATGCTTTCAGAACGCAAAGAAAATGAACGGGTGTGCAGCAGGATAGGCACTCTCACTGTTTCTAAACGAAAAGGCATATCTTCACTAGTGTCCCGTCCTTGCGATAGACTTATCTCGGCCCAGCTGACGCCGTTAAAAGATGAAACACCTCTGCTATACGGCCTGTTCCCAAATATCTGGTACGACGCAGCACAAGTACAAAGGCTGCGAAGTTCCTCGTAGTCTGTGAACTGCAGTTCAAGAACCATGAGTCCGCGGGAATCCCGCGCCGATGGCAGCATTACAGAAGCGGAATAAGGGGGTGGAATCTCTCTTTCCCTATATCCACTTTGCCTCTTGGCTTCTCGGTGGGAAAATTGGCAGTCGCGTTCCTGCTTCATAATTGCCCCCGGGCATGCCTTTCTTCTGCTCCAGTGTAGCCGCCTTACGTGCCTGCAGCAGAGTTTGTTAACAGAAGAGCTCCCATACACTAAGACGACGCCTCCACGCATTCCTTCGGCTCCGGATTCTTTACCTCACGCCGCGGGGCAGACGTAGTTGAAGCGTGGAAATCGCGTGGTTTAGGGACCGTTCATCTGCTCGGGAAGCAATTAGGCAGCTCCTGTGTTTCTCAGCGCCCTCCCTGGGTCCCCGCTGCACTTCATGGGGAAAACAGAAATCTCTTCCTCTGGCACGCCCACAAAGTATGCCACCTTTAACTGCAGTTCTCTAAAGGAATCTTGCACTACCGCATCTGTTGGTGTATCTGCCGATGCAGGCCTGTAACTTTTATCCACTGCTTAGAACTTTAGGCTTAGAAGTACACGGCCAAAATTCAACGATTTTTTGTTGGGTGTGCAGGACACGGGGTTGTCCGCAAAAGTAAGGTATTAGCGGAAGAATTTCAACGCACTAAAGTATTGACGCCCCCTCTTAATGTGTGCTTATCTTATATAGGTACCACCACCTCAATGCTCTTTGGCATGCAAGGAACGCCAGAATAAACTACGACAAATGGTGCAAGGTGACCGTCCTCTCAATTTGCCTAAAATTATTCTTGGCCACAATGCTGTCTTATGCCAGTGCTTTTTCTGGCCACTCGTGTTCAAAGGCAGCAAAAGAACGCTTTCAAAATCATAATCACCCTGACTGCACCCAGTGCAGGGCAAAGGCCTCTATCATGCCTCTCCAATTAAACCTCTCCTTTGCCAGTTGCGCCCACACTATGCGTGCAGACTTTCTAATCTCATCCGCCCACCAAACCTTCTGCCACCCCCTGCTACGCTAGCCTTCACTTGGAATCCACCCCGTTACCGTTATGGGCCAGCGGGTATCTTGCCTTAGCATTACATGCCCTGTCCAAACCCATTTCTTTCTCTTCATTTCGACTAGGATGCCATTAATACCCGTTTGTTTCCTCGCCCACTCTGCCCACTTCCGGTCTCATAACGTTACACCTATCATTTTTCTTTCCATGGCTAGCTTCGCTGACCTTAACTTAAGCTAAACCCATTTCGTAAGCCTCCACGTTTCTGCTCCTTAGGTGAGTACTTGCAAGATATACGTACAAATTAGTACAACCGCAGTATACAGCTTTTGCACACTTTTCGCTTCAGGGATATTGGTAAACTACCATTCTTGACCTAAGAAAACCTGCCATATGCGCTCCACCATATTCTTATCCTTAGTTATTTCCCTCTCATGATCCGGATTAGCCGTCACCACTTGCCCTAAGTACCTTTATCCCTTCCAGCACCTCGCTGCCAATTGTGAACTGCTGTTCCCTAGCAGGACATTTGAACATTGCTTTGGTTTTCTGCACATTATTTTTTACACCCACCGTTATACTCTGCCTGTCTAAGTCATTGATCATATGTTCCAGTTTATCTCCTGAATTACTATGCAAGGCAATGTATACAGCGAATCGCAGATTGTTTTGGTATTCTGCATTAACTCTTATCCCAAACTGTTCGCAATCCAGGCCTCGAACAGATTATGAAGAACTATGATAGCTGTGCAGTGGCTGTATATATCTTCTCATAAGGCTCATCTACACCCTGATTCCGCAATGCCTGTATCACTGCTGAGGTTTCCACTGAGTCGAATGCGTTCTCGTAATCAATGACGCCTACCTATAGGGGCTGGTGATATTCTGCGCATTTCTCTATAACCTGATTGATAGTGTGATTATGATCTATTATGGAATCTCCTTTCCTGAAGTCTGCTTGATCATTTGTCTCATTGTAGTCTAAGGTTGCCTTCGCTCTATTAGCGATTACCTTAGTTAATACCTTTTAGACGACGGACAGTAAGCTGTTCGGTCTGTATTTTTTCAAGTTCTTGGCGGCTCCTTTCTTATGAATTAATATAATGTTGGCGTTCTTCCAAGGTTCTGTTACGGTCGAAGTCATACGGCATTGCGTGTACAGGTTGGCTAATTTTTCGAGCCCAATCCCCCTCCGTCCTTCAGCAGATCTGCTGTTACCTGAGCCTCACCAGCTGCTTTTCCCCTTTGCATTGCTCCTAAGGCTTTTTTAATTCCTCTTTCGTTACTGGCGGGATGACGCTTTGCTGTACGCTACTGTCTCTCTTCTTAACGTTCTGATTACACTGGCCACTCTATAGTTTGTGTAGAAGTCTTCGGCTACCTTAACTAGGTTGTGGAAGCCGCCCCTTAGAGGCGACAGCGTCCACATTTATTGAGGGCTGCCTAATAGGAGAGAGCAGCGTCCGGCCCTGGCCAAGGTCCCGAGCGTTCTCTCGTGGATCTTTTTCTTCTTCTTTTTTACCTCAGTAAACATCTCGTGGTTGGTGGGCACACTTCGTCCTTTTCGGCATCACGCGAACTGCCAGCCACGTGGGTCGCTACAAGCTTATCCATATTGCCAATGGCATTGCCCTCATCGACTCTTAACGCATACATCTGGTTTTTACCTATGCTAGTTTCCACTTCGCCGCTTTTAGGCTACGTCCGTTCTTTAGAGCATGCTCGATTCTCTGCATATTAAACTTCCTTATGTCAAATATCCCCCCTCCCTTGCGCTTATTTATTAACTTCAATAGCTTTGGTAACTCTATTCTGCCTGCATGATTAGACGCCCTCATGCTATGGCGTTTTTTAATCAGACCTTTCGTCTCCTGAGATAACGTGTCAGTACCTTGTCGAACCGTCCTACCGCCTACTTCTACAGTGCACTCCTCAATGATAGCGGTTAAATTATTGTTCATTCTATGTACATTAATATCGCCTTCCTCATTTAAAGCCGAATATCTGTTCTGCAGCGATATCCTGAATTCCTCTACTTTTCTTCTTACCGCTAACTCGTTGAAAGACTTCCTCTTCTCTATCTTATTCCGTTCCCTTTACAAGTTTAGGCTAATTCGAGACCTTATCATTCTGTGGTCGCAACAGCACGCCTTTCCGATGACGTCCACATCCTGAATGATCCAATCCTGAACATGATCCTAAACAATCTAATCTGGCTTCAAAATATCGCCTAAGAATTCGAAATTGCGGCTTCAAGCTGCCATCTGCAGCAGCAGTAGCTTCCTGAAAGAACGCAGGTGGTTTCGCGAGTGTGCTTATCATCCGATTATGCTTGCCGACGACAGAAACGTAGAGCATAATCCTTATGTGAAGGATGCAGCACTGCAAGCCGCTACCGATGGGAAATGAAAAACAAAACCACGTCAGTGTATGTGGAATTAATGCTAAGGTTTTCCTACAACACGGTGAAGAAAGCTTATGTCTAGACAGCCGTTGCTTTTGAACCCGGAAACGTACGACATATTCAAGAAAGCGTTGCTGAGTGAAGGAAAAGCCACTCTCTTCAGCAGGAACAGCAGTCACGCCCATTGTTATATTATTTGGCCAGCACATCTCGTGATGTCCTTCCAGCATAAGCTGACACTCTGTTTTATACTTGTAGGTAATGCAAGGCATCCTTTTAAGCCCAATTAGACAGACTGAACTCAAGGGAGAGCATTGGGGTGCGAGCGGTATGTCAAGCCGGAAAAGAGAAATCACAAGTTGATTTTCCCCGCGCTGAGGGAGGTTACGGAGCATTATTTACTCCAAAACTTATTCTTCATTTTTCTCAATGATGATGATTTATGTCATGAAGCCAAATTTTACTTGGCTCCAAGACTGCAAGAAATGCTGGGCGAGTTAGTTTTGCCAGAGTGGGAGCTTGAGCAAGTTGGTGACGGTTCACTTGCCACATAGCGCTAAACAGACACGAACTCGGGGAGACAAGCAGGGCGGGCACTAACTTACACCTCAACATTTATTGCAGCGCTATGTGGCAAGCGAACCGTCACCAACTCGCCCAGGCTGTCTGTTTTGCGCTGTGGCAAGTGAGTTAGTTTTGTTTGCATGGAAGGAAATCTAACTTTTCTTGTGTGCTAAATTTCTGGCTTATGCGTTCAATTCTTGCAGTGTCAGTATATGTAATGTGGACAGGGAAAGTTTTCTGCTTAACGTGTTAAATTTCGGAGGAGGAGATAGAAGTTTACGCTGTGAGCGTTTCAGCGAGAACCAGCAGAAGCAATCAGCAGGGCCGGACGCGCATTTGCTTTCAAACCCTAGATTGTAGGTACAAATATAATGGTGGAAATGTATGTTCTCAACTGGAGAAACGATAATTTCTGTGCAGAATAAACGAAGGCAGCTTGCGACCTGGAGTTTGTAAAAAGTGAGAACTTTGAAAAAGCTCTTAATATACAAGCATACAAAATTTCGCTCCCGGTTCTGTCCTCCATCTTCGGCATATATAGACGATCTTTTTGCTTTTACGCCTTTTACTAAAAAAACACCTAAGATGCTTAGATCCGTGCTTTTTTACTGCAAAGCGCAATGCAGGGACAAAAAAAAATAAAAAAGGCACAAAAGACCGTTCAGAACTAAAAGTAAAATCTGAAAACTGCTTTGTCCCGCATGCTACCGTAACTTACGGTGAGATTCTGCGGCGAACTGGTTACCGTTAAGTAAGGAGTGTACACGCTACCGTTGTGTTCATTTTTATATGTTACCTTTTGTTTAGTTGTATGCATTTAATTTTCGGAGTGAGGACAATATAACGTCACACTTCTCTTCCGACTTGCCATAGTACAAACTTTACCGAATTTATTAAGGCATCGACATTATCTCCCGTTTTTTTCTCTTCCAGTAGTTTTTCATAATATTTCAAATTTATTCATCTTCTTTTTCGAGTTCATTAACAATTTTTTTTTATTTCAAGCTAAAAATTATGCCTAGGTGTTCAAGCACCTACACACATAGCAACACTAGCAGTGTCATTCTGGGCAATAGATTAAGGATGGCAATATACAATGATTATTGCGGTGAAGGCATGTAACATCATAAATATATGTGGGTTAAATAAGTACAACATCAAGTATTGTGTCAGATATGTCCTCCTCACTCTACGCGCAGTGGCTATATAAATATTGGAACAGATGACGACAAAGGGATGCACAAACCTGGCGTACGGAATGCGTGGGAAAATGAGGAATGAGCACATCTCCCGTATGCAAATTTCAGTACAAGGCGGCACGACACCCGAACAGGCCGTAAGGTTATAGCCGAAATGAGCGAGTGAGTCCCACAGCAGTTCAGCGGGCGCCAGATGGTGCCGCGCTTTATTCAATTACATTGCGCATGCCACCGGCCGAGCGGCACCCAAGCAACACAGGTCATCGGCCTAATATTGCAACAGAATGGTCCCATCCTGGTACTTTGTAGGGCCAGGTTTGCCAATACAGTTCCAATGTTGCGCCAATTTCGTGTGCTGCTTGGTCAGGTCTTGTATTTTTTATTCCGGGACTCATTTGAACCACTTCTTCATTACTCCGCAGTTGAAGCCTCGCTACGGACCCCCTGACAGATAGTTCGAAACTAAAAACTTGTTGCGCCTATATCACCGCCTAGTAAATTTAGTATTTATATTTATTTTCTCTTACAAAAGCGGCAGCGGCTGATTTGTAAAATAAATGTTTTTTTTTAAATTTACGAGTGCACCAGTTTATTTGTTAAATTTTTTTCTGAAATTTACAATGTGTGGATCTATAGGTGCGGTATACAGGTTTCTTGTTTTAAAATTGTCTATTTAAAACTCGCCATCAATAGCGTACCTCTTACCAGCACCAGGTTTCTGTGGTCATAGTTCCGTTGTGTCCACGTTTCATCAAATTCTGGAACTTTTGGAAGTATCTGCAATCCATAATGAAAACAAAGCTTGTGGCTCATCATGCGCCCTTGACTTCATGAGGCATGCGCTCAACAGGCCAAGCCAATGCACAGCCCTCTAATTGTTCTCTGCCGCAAAAAAAAAGAAAGATTGTGAACTCACTAGTACAGGCATCTGCTAAAAGCAGTCGTATTGAAGAACGCTGCCATAACAAGCCTTTTCTCGATGTCCAAGTGAGTATCATTGCTTTCTTATAATCTAGGCTAATTAAAGTATTGACAGGTCTCACACTGCCTAACCTTTTTCTATAACAGAACATTGCCTTTCACATGCCCTCATGGATTGGTGCACTGACGGTTGGTCTTTGTAGACTATAGGCTGAGTGCGTACAGTTGACTCAAATTTACCGCCCATCCGTGTACGGTTGGTTATTTATTTCCCTGAATTAATAAATTATGAACTAAATTTTCTCCATTGGCGGCTCTATTTCGCGCAGTGTTCCGACACAAGCCTCTCAAAACAAAGTTAGGTGGTTAGTCGTTAGTTGGTTTGTTTTATTAACGTGACATGTAGTAGCTTGCGGAATTAATTTGAAGAATTTCTCTCTGGCGGCTGTATGCAGCAAGCACATTCACGGCCTCGACCTCATAATTGAACAAACCTGAACCCCGCGCTTCCACCTTTAAATATCTGTATACGCAGGTATGAGCTCATAGAACATTCAAGTCACATTAATATCTTCATGAAACGTTTTCTTACGGCTGTATAATTGCACCAGTGCGCATGGTTCTATGCTCATGGCCGTCTTTATTTGCAGTGTATTATTGCTACTCAGCCGTTTAGAAGGTTACATACAAATGTTTGGCTGCAAGCAGTGTGCTTCCATGCTTTTTTCACCTAATAACATGATAAGCTCTTTTCTTTATTGGCTTTAAATCGCTGACATGTTACACTGCACTGGGGACGGTTTTTGCAGGAACAAAAAATAAAGTTAAAGTTAATGAGTCAGGAAGTAGCCTGGCGAAGGAACTGAAAAAAAAAAAACGTGTAGAGAGATTTCATGTCGTATAAAATCGTCTAAAATTGCCACGACAACTCATTGTTATGCGGATAAGCAACAGTAAAGTTCAACGCATGACGCTGCGTAGAAGAGAACGGACTTAATGGGGAGTTAATTTTGAGCGTAATTTCTATAAGGGCTTCCACACAGAACTCGCATACCATCACCTCCCATCAAGAGAACCTGAACATTCTAAACAGGCGCCGAGTATCAACTGCACCGCAGTTCTTGACGCGCAGACTAGTGGCTTGCCCCAAGCAGTGCCGGCAGCTGTTCGTGAATGCGAAGTTCAAGTTAAGCAGACGGAAGATACTGTCCAGAAGACAATGCTGTCGGTGTAATGGCTTTGACAGTAGATGCTATCGAACTGTCACGGTGGAAACGAATTGCCTTAAATAAATTACTTTAAATCAATTCTCTGGTTTCGGCGTTAAGTACAGGAAATGTTCAATTAAGGGCAGAAATTTTTCAGGAAATGTAATCAAGTACTTACGAAATTACGTTTACTAAAAAAGCAGTCTACCTTTTCTTTGTATTGGCCTGGTCTCTCGTTCGCCAGGTCGGATGCCTGATAACAGGACAAACGAAGTGTAAAACCGCTATAAACATCGACTGGTGGCGATGTGCACGCAGGCATCGGCTACCGCTTTGCCAACGAGTCTAAGAAAGGAAAAGCACCTATCTTCCAACACCCCATACGCTTACACACAATGACGTGGTACACGCTGGGCCCCCAGATATCCTCCGTGGCAATAATTATGCCTAATTGCACACATACGCAGACGCAGTATGAGCACTTCAGCAAGTCCTTCATACATGACAGCTTCACATTGTCGACATCAACACACCCGCAATAAGATCTCCTGGGACTCTAGAAACGTGATTGCTAGTTTTGTAATAGGCTCCGATGTCACCGCGACATGCACATTACGTTTATTGGAGTGGCTCTGTCGCTCTGAGGCGGGCAACTTGTGTATCAAAAGTGGCAGCTTTTCCCGCGCTCCTGTTTCCAGGTGCATTTCCGCGGCAATGAGTGCGAACAAGTAGTTGCTGCCGCATCCGCAAATGATCTGATCGACAAATTCTTCAAAATCATAAAGGTGAGAATGCGCCACTTATCTAGCCATCAACTTCATCACTGTACACGGCGATTTTATGAATTTTGCGATAACTCTTGCACTCATTTACAGCAGTGTGGATGTTACGCGTAGCCGAAGACTCCTTTTGTTCGAAGCGACGTAAAATTTTTAATCGGCAATTTGAGCTAGAGTAGAAGAGAAGTAAACAAATCTGAAAACCTTTTAGGAATCGTGACTATCACTTCTTTGCATGCTTTAAAACTAGGACGGAATTTAAAAATGCTTGGAATACTCGTTGCGAGAGATTATAATTCAGTGTCATTGCATTTGTGAGCAGTCATTTGCTATTTAGTGTGAATGTATTGCGATATTTATTGGACTGTAAATAGAAATGGAATTAATTTTCATAAATAATTTTGCGATGTATGGCCATGAACCTAATTAACTTCCGATAAGAAATGCAATTGCTAGCTCCAGAAGCAATTGCTTTCTTCATGAGTCTGCATCTTTACGAATCTTGAACCAGCTTTGTAATTACATTTTTGTTATTTGCGGAAGTCAACATCCTACGCTGGGTCGGTCCATCTGCGCTTTCATTTATTATGCAGTATATTTCGTCCAACATGAAACTCACCAGTAGAATGTGATAAAAATAGACAGCTGTTTGAGCGCAAATCAATATTAGTGAACTTTTGTGACAGATATTGTTTTAAAAGAGTCATTTAAATCACCTTCACTTGTGATCCGCATCAGCATTGATGCTAGTATGTTCATTTAGTCGATTATCCTGCAGTGGTGTGAAATAATCGTACTCAACTCCTGAGAAGCGTAACGATCAGCCTGAGGAGACAGTTTAAATAGAATAAACGTAATCGACGCCAGTACAAAGGAATAAGAAACTTTGTTCTCAATGCTGAGAAAGCAGCCGTCATGTACAAAAAAAAATAGCATTCGGACTTCGAAGATAGCATATTAGGGAGCTCGAGACGGCGGTAAAATTCCGGGTGTAGTCTCTCAAGACCGCGTTCTCTGAGTGTCACTCATCGATTACTTCTTACTTCGTGCATACGGTGCAGAAGTTTAGGCAGCACGTAGAGCGCTTCGCTCTTGTATGAACTCGGGCAGAATGTGATGAGTGCAGCGGAAGCGTTGCTGCACGGAATGAGAAATTCCTGCTCCAGATGCTTCGCGTGGCAGCTACAATCCGACGCTGGGCGAACGGTGCGCACGTTCCGCTCGAATCACGGTACGCTGCACCGCTCGCATATTTCAGTGCGGCATTCGGAACTACCGCGGGGAGGTGCTGAGCACGCATACGTGACGAGAGCCGTCGCATAGTCAAGCAAGCAAGCGATCTACGGCGGGTATCACTAAGAGATGGCTAGAGGATGTAGAGTTCGAGGTGTTTCGGTGAGTACACAAAATGCCTTTGAAGTCAGATATTAGACACGTCAAAAAATATCACAAAGTTTGGCGCGTTTGCTTATGCCTTTTTGAATTAAAGCATTGCATATTTGTTTTTAGAGATTTGTGCTACATTACTCTTTAGACGCGGTTTATTTCTTGCACGGTAACAATGCATTAAGCATGTGGGCTTTTGAGAGCGTCCCTTTTAATCTAACCTCTGCCTTCTAAAGCAAAAAAGTCTTTATGGCTTAAATATCGGACATATCTTCCACGGTACTTCGCCAGAGAGAAAGTTTCATTTTACTCATGTGGTCTTTAAACTTGATCGGAAACCTGTGCCTGGTTCTGTAGAAGACAACGAGACCATTTGAGGTTTAAGCAATTACTTTGTACAAAATGCTGCCGACATTGATTTCTCTTACTGCATCCGTATGAAGAACGGAATGAAATTGACAATAATCAACTAAACGTAAATGCGAACACCCAAACGAACGTAATCCCAATGTTTTTATTCTGCACATTCCGCGGCGGTGCACAGAAATCTGGCTGTCAGTCATTAATGCTTGAAAAAGCACATTTGAAAGTATATTTCGTTTTTACTTGTTCTGGCATCGCGCAAAGACGAGGACTGACAGTGAAGCAGACGGACACAGCGCTGTGTGTATTAGCATATTCTCAGATCATATCTTTGCCCGCTGCTAGAATCAGAAGAAATGAAATGCAAACGAACGCGAGAGAACAGCCTTTTCAGCATATATAGCGACGTACCGACTGCTTCATGCATATAGTCACGCACGTTGCATTCGATCCTACAGAGGCTGAGGTGATATCGGATGCCGATACTTGAGCCTATACTGCCTTCTTTGAGAACGGAATGGTCACATGCGCGACGCAGAAATTTACCATAAAGCACTGGACCATATTACGGATGCCATACAGCACGAATTGTGGGCTCAGGAAGGTGTTTCCTAAACTATTATTTGAATCTAACGAGTGCTATAGCACGTCTAGAACATACGCAATCTTTGCCAGTTACCCTAGGACTGTGCAGAAAAATCGTAGATATCGGGCTTTCTATTCCAGTGAGCATGAAACGAAACTGCAACTCGTGCCATTAGAAATCGGCACGAAAGCAGCACGTTGCGCTGCACGTCTGCCGTCTTGTAGACCTGCGCTTTATGGACACTACTAGTTATGTTCATTTCGGGTTTAATATACTTCTGCAGATAAGTTACAGTGAATTTAAGCGGATTCGGTGCATTTTTGGATTAGCATTCTGTGCATCGACAATCTGTGCCTCAAAGTTGAGACTCAGCGGGGCGTCCTTCTGAGCCATGTGGCCTCGTTATGCATACCCAACATTATAAATAACGCGAAAGTAAGAGGGGATTTCCACCTTTTTGTTCTCATTGTCAGGACTTCCACGGATACTACAGCAGCGCCACTGCATGGCTTAGAAGTAAACAGTTCTAAACCGTTCACAAAATCTGACCGTTCATAACATCGCCCTTGCAAAATATGGTGCGGTATGCGAAGCGCAAGGTAGCAGAAAATTCTATAATTACTACGTAATAGTTCGCTGATTTCTAGGAAAATATTTCAAGGAAAAACCTTACTTCGCTGACAAATTTCACGATGACTGGCCGCTACACGCGCAAATTTTGGCGATTTTTATGAAGAACTCCACCTTGGGGTACAGTAGTCCCAGCTAAAGTATTTCCCTCAACATATATACAACAGCGTACGAGATTTCGCACAGGTGAGGAAGTGCGACTTTTTAAATACCGAACAATGTAAACTTCATCTGTCAACTATTTTCACCTTGAATGGCGCTTAATAAAACAAGATGTTCTGAGCGCAGAACTTATGAGGAGATATACGATTATTTTCCGTGTTTGCCAAAATGACCAGGCATTGTGTTATGCTTCGTAGCTCTATAGTAAAGGGCACTCATGGCAACCCCCAAGCTCTAGATTTGTGTAAGGTAAGACTACCTATGTCTTCACTTCTGGAGACCGTTTAGATTTTAAGGGTGCCGAAAATGTTCATATATACACTTGAAAATCAAACGCAGTTTTCTGGTTATTTTTGGCATCGACGGTTTCAAAGCCCACTTGATGGCATGCGTTTTCAGTTGCGTAACAGCATACGTTTTACAGAGCTGGTGTACTTGCGCCCAGAATAAGTTTTGGATTGTTCTGAGCAATAAAAGTGACTTCGTTGGCCTTCTAACGAGAGCACCTTAAATATCCTGCAATATAGCGTAGTCAGCTGACTACGCTATATGGAAAAGGCCCTTAACAAAGAGTTCTGTTGCCTCTACTGGCTTCGTTCGACTTGTAATGTCGCGGTCCTCACTTACTTGATGAGTGTAATATTTTAATATTAAGCATAAATGTGTTCTTTTGAGTCCATTCATGAGTACTCCACGTCATATTTCGGTGTGACTGTGTAGCGGGCACTGGCGGGCACTGGCGCCCGGTCGATGCCAAGAGCGCTGTGCCGACCTCAGTTGTCCCACCGACCTGTGTTGTGCATTCCGGCGCACATGCTCCGGCACAGTCCTCTTGTGAGCTCGACACACACCACCCTTCTGCCCCTGGTCCCACATCCGCTTTCCCTGCGCTTGGACACCTGAGCGGCCGCAGTCGCGCAGTCCATCACTCTGGCATTTTGCAAGCCCAGGCACTTCCACTTCATCCGAACTCTGCCTCCCATGACCTGCGCTCTGCGCCTCAGTCCAGCTCAGCGCCGCCTCTTTCACCTGCACTTTCGCCCACAACAGTGTCTCCTTCCCGTCTCCCAAAGCCTCCTGCCACCGAGACACTTCTGCTTTCAACCGTGATCTTTTATGGGTCACCTCCCAGCGCGCCATTTCTCACGTGAGCAGTGTGCCGTTCGCCTGTGCCTATTGGGACACCCATATTCTGATTTCATCCTACTGCCCCGCGGCCCTTCTTCGGCCACCGCTCTTCAGCCTTGTCCGACTTCCCGAGGCCTGAACCCAACGCCGGCGCCAAACTCGGATCATCGACTTTCGCTTTCCCCTGGACATTTTGTGATCGCCCATATCTCCAGGCCCTTTACGGGACTTGTACATAACTCTCTTCGTTTTTTTTTCCTTTATCGCGCATCGCGCCAGGGGGGGGGGGGGGGCGGGGGGGAGGGGAGCATCTGTAGCGGCGCTGGCATCGCCAGCGGCGCTGATGAAGATAAAGTTGGCGCGACCTGCCTCGCGCAAACCACAAGCTCTCGCTCGTGCAACAGAGAATGATTTCGGCAACTGGCCCAGCCAGCAACGTCAACAGCCAGCTCCGCCGACTTACCAGCCGCGGCTACCGGGGCGTCAAATAAATGTGGTTCACCCTCCACAACTGCTCATCACGATTACTACTTGTAGCATCTGAAAACTCAAAGACAACGATATGTAAAGAGTTAAGATTGATAAATTTTCAGTTACGGCTGCCGCATGTTTGAATACCCCTGGTGAAAATAGAACAAAAAATACGTCAGTTTTTTTTTATTATCTTGCTACCAGAGTTTTCACGGTAATTAAGGAAAGGAGAAAATTTTGTAAATCTTCTTTGCAGCAACGTATGGAATATTCTGCTCATGAAAATAAAAAGCAAATAAAAATCTGAGAACCCAGAGACGCTTGAAATTTTCTTGACATTTAACATTAATGCTCTCAATAGTAGGCCACTTGTCAAGACCTATCTACCTGAAATAAATCAGAACTCTAACCTTCCCTCATTTATCAGTGAGAAACCTCTCACGTCCTGAATGAAGATCGCGGCGATAGATCAGTTGCTATTCCCTTTGCGACCCAAACCGGCGTACCTTAGGGACATTATTGTGCAAATTAAGAAGATACGGCTGAGATAGAAAGAACAAAAACAGTGGCTGCAGTGGTTACCATCCCGTCCCTCCGTGACTCACCTCCTGCCCTTGATCGAGTCTGTGCGCCCTGCCGTGAAACTGCCCATAAGAGAAGGTGACGCGAAATGAAAGTGTGGGGAGAGTAGAGGTCGGCCGATACCTCCACACCCGCACGTGGCCAACCCAGCCAGGAGTAGAGAGCTGATCAAATCCTGCGCCGTAGACGTATCCGTCCGGGAGTTCAGGCGGCTTTGTTGGGCGGCATAAGCTAGCAGTGATGTTCCTGCAGGAACATATATAAAAAAGCTTCTGATCGGTCGATTCACCGCCCTCTCTCTTGGGGCCGCGAAGCCCATGCATAGGCTTGCGCCGGAGCGCCCGACCCCAACACGTGCTTGGGGATGACTGCTGCCCTGCGGGGCCCAGAGGGGTGAGATGATGAGTGGGTCTGTGTTTGCAAGTCGTCACGCGCGCACAGCCGGGTAAATAGAGAGGCGACTGGGACGATTTCGATGTCTCGGGTGAATGAAGATGTGCCAGATTTCTTGGCAATGGTAGGTGCCGGAGCGAGGAACAAGGGCTTCATGCCGCCACCATCTGAGGGGCTAAGTACCCTAGTGGAATGGTTTGTCAGCGTGGCGTGAGACGTAAGCCTTTGCTCCCGGTATAGAATTGGGCAGCATTCAGGGATTTTACATTGCAAGATGTTCGTGAAAAATTCGCAATATAAAATTGCACTAGATTTCTGCAACTGTTTCTCGATAAGCTTCTCTCACCGACTACAGCTCCTTCAGGGCTTCGGAAGCAGTTCGAATGATTGATTCGAGACCTGCATTACTTTGCTCCATTCCTCAAAATTTTGTAGCTTAATTTCACAGCTGAAATTAAGTGCTAGTGATGTGGTTTAATAACAAAGAAAAGCGTTTTTTCCCTCATTACTTCAGCAGCGGGTCTCATAACAACCTTACCCATGCTCGCTCCTGCCGCTGTGAATTAATTGCACGACCATTAACTCCACTCAAGCGTGTCATAAAATTCTGGTGTCCGCGCACAATTTGTTTTCCTCTAATGGAGCGGCGTGCATTCTCTGATGGCTTTAGCTGGGGAGCGTGCTTCTTTCCGCAGCAACATCAAAAAACAGATGCTTAAGTTTCTTGCGTTTTTGGCCTGATGTAACAGCTAGCAATGCTTGGGGGTTTTTGTTGTTGTTTGTGCGCCCTCTTTCCTGTCATCTTTTTAATAAAACGAGATGTGGCATTGCGCCGAAATAAAAGAAGGAAGCCTTGATCTTAGCCAGCGGACCATGAAGAGTATACACACCAGAGTGAAGGCGTTCTTTCCGGACAGCTGCAGTCTATAAGGTTTTTGTTTTTTAGATAAAATGAGAACGGAAAAGCGCAGAGACTTCTGAGCGCAAGTAACAGCGCTGCAGCTGCAGAGCAGAAACAGGGGTTTGCTGTTGAGAAAGAAACGCAACCTGGAGTCATGTCCTTTAACGATTCGTTCCCTTTCCATTCCACTTGGTATTTTGCTATTGGTCGCTCTTCCCACCGCTTAACAGCGATATAGCACATATCACGCTGGCCGTAGCATAAACATGCCGGCAATGTCACCTTATCCTTCCACATGTCTAGAGACCATATCACACTGGCCGACCGCCGCCCACGAGTCATAGAGCATGACTACACGTTTGGCTCGCCTGATGGGCTTTATTGCCGATAACTCCCACTCGGCAAAAATTGTTCGGCAGAGGCACTCAAGACTTCTTACGTGGGAATGCGAAAGCATTACTTTCTCTGGGAGCATTATTTATGCCTAATGCTTGTATATACATTAAAGTTCTTTCCTGCGAGTTTACGCGTTTGAGTATTGGCTGCACACCCGACTGCAAGAGTTCGGTCCCTTTCGCTGCACGGAGACACACACACACGCTCGCTTATGACACCACCCGGAACGGTGTTCGACGAACGGCCACGTAGCAGTCTTTATACGAAGGCCTGGAAAGGCATACATTTGAAGGTGCATATGTCGTTAGTTCGAATCCCTCGCGCAAGCTAGCCCCCTACTAGACTAGAGGTTCCACAAATAGCCGCAATTTGCTTTTTGAGTGGCCAGTGTTGACAGGCCTGGCGACGGGAAATTAACGCAAGGAAACAGTCTCACCATAGTTCTGTTTGACCTGTGAAAAAATAAAAGTTACCTGCAACGAGAAATCTTATGACACAACCAGGAACGCTGTACGACAAACGTTTGCTAAAAGCTCTGGTACGAATGTTTCTGGACAGCTGGCGCCACATTAATGCCAGCCAGTGGGAGAGGGGGGGGGGGGGGGGTACGTATAGACGAACGATGTCTATAGGATTGTCTGGAGTGGAGGTGCTCGGCTCGTTGCGGGCGTCATAGAGCTGCTTCATAGTCCCTGTGACTCGCTGGACTGGATGCGGCGGTACAAGGATGGCAGCGGTCGCGCCTCGACAACTCCGGCTCCGTTTGCGATCAGCCGTTCGATTTCCTACCTGCTGTTGATTTCTTCAGAGTGTGTCAAGGCGTGGTGAAATGGAAAATTAAATGGATTGTTACAAAATACGGACACTGTAAACCGCACGGTATGTGAAATATGAAACACTGTGATCTGTATATTTGCTTGTCTGATCCGTTATGCCAATAGTTAACGCCTTCAAATCAGGTCCGAAAGATCTGGAAGAGTTTGTAGCTGCTTTTGGTTTGAACTAGCAGTATTTTACGCTATCTATTTCGTCTGCACCAATTTAGTTTATTAACATCGATATTCGGTTTTTGTGTCCGGTTTGAGAATCAAAATCCAATTTTGGTCATAGATAAAGGCAATAAAACAAGGACTTCCACCCCTGAGAAAGAAGCCTCAATTACGAGGAGTTACGCACCGCCAGAAATACAACGTTAGTGACCTTCACTGTGTGGAAGCATCGTCCGCGATTCTGTAATTAACGGGGTTAGGACATGAACTATAAGGAAGAGAAACAGGGCAACAAAGTCAGTAAAAATGGCCAGGTTGCAAACGTGGTTCCTGCGAAAGTTTCTCGCGTTCACTTTCCTTTAAGCGTGAAACAAATCAAGGTGAAAGTTCTTCTCAGCGCTCCTAAATGACAACCAACTAAAAGACTATTTCTGCTGCAGATTTCGTTCACTGCATCGGTTTCCTGGGCGCATGATGGAGGCTATAATAAAATCATGTGAAGAACAGCTGAAATTGTCTATCAATACCGAACTCCACAGAGTCATTTTGCACACTGACGTATTCCTCACCATGATGTAAAAGCCGCTCTGTCGATGCCATCTTCTAAGAGCCAAAAACAGCGAAGAAATAACTTCCAGAGCTGCCACCAATAGCCTCAACTTGATTTTTGAGGGCCCAGTTTTGACAGGGTCGGTGAGGAGAAGTCAACTCAAGGAAACAGTCTCACCAGAGTTCTGTTACCTCGTCTTCATAAGACCTCCCTCACCGCCTTCCTGTGTTCAGTTCCGCTGGCCTTTTCCTCTTTTTCGGTCTCACTGGGCACGAGAAAATGCGTGCGCCTGTGTCAACATAGCATCCTCGCTGTGTTTGAGTGACTGCTCCTGTCGAGTTTCCGACCCTGATAAGAGAGTACGTTTGAGATATTTGAAATCACGGTAAGGTCTTCGTTATGCCACTGTGTCCACGGAGCGCTGGTTATACTACTGTTGCGATGGACCTCGTGCGGGTGGGTGGCTCAATATCCAGAAGAAACTATTGGTTGGGCTACAAACGTTATCTTTTTCTGGTTCCAAAGAAAATTCCTTCTAACCAACAAGCCATGAATTTATGCTAGATATAACGGAATGGGAACAGCCTCAGTGAATCCGCTTCAACATTATTAGGACTACGCAAACTTCTCCGCACTTTGAAGTGTTCCACTTGTCTGAAAACATTATATTGGATTGCATATTACTTTATTAAACTTAGTGGGAATCTTAGTTATTAATTTACAAAATGAGAAGTTTACGGTTCTGCTCCCGCATTGGATATGTGCATTTCTTTGCGTAAGCGAATAATGGAACCTTGCTGTCCAGTCTTTCATCTCTAATTCCTTCTAATTTATGGTTTGGTGAGAGGAAGATAGGGACATTAAAATGAAATGCTTCATGCAAATAACAGTATCAGCGTATATTATGTCACCCATTATAGAACAAGGCAACTGCTCCCGGCCTCACTTTTGCCTCGACAATTTCTGATGTCAGTCATGGGGTGTTTTGTGGAAAGAATAAATGCAATGCGAGGTCATAATTGTTACGTGTCTCTCTTGCTGGCTGCCTTCGAATGAGCCAGCTAGTGCATCACGGAAATCCTTGCGCATTAAATCTTCTGATAGAACACGGGTAAGATTGTGATCGTAATTTAGTATACACATATTGAGCTGCAGGATATTACACTATCCGCAATATATAAATTGAAATGTCAGGAAATGGTGAAACCCCTATTGTTTTAGTCCTTTTTCGCATAATATACTTCAGAAGCTCCATCAAACTTTCGTTACTCCCAATCTTTATAGCGCACCAGGAATGCGCACAGATCGGGTAGCTGATATCGGATCCTAACAAGGCAGCAGCCCGGCTGCTGAATAATTTCTCGCAACACCTCAAGAACGTCTTCAAACACACTGGTACAATTTGTTGAGCAGACTTTACAAAGAACAATACTAATATGCTTGGTTTTCAGCTCCTGTCTTATCCTTTGTGCTATGAGCATCCTCTGCATAATCCCGAACCTCCTAACGTCAATGTACCAGCTCCTGGAGCGGTGAAGTCCTGTACTAACTGAGCAGATGCTCAAACGTCACATTAGCTTTTTTCGTAATTGGCAGTTTTGCTCCTGACGTAGGTTTCCTGCTCACCTTAGTTGTGATGCAGAAGAAAGTATCCCCCGCCGAAACAGCAGTGTTTGAGAACCCGAACAACCGGCCAACATTTAGAGCATGTAACCAGGAATTCGTAAAAATATTGTTTCTTTGCTAAACAATGGTTAGGCCAATGTAGACAAAGCTTCAAGACTTCACACAGACAAAAAAAAAGAGGGGGCAAACACTGAATTTACGAAATTCAAAGCAGCCTTCGTTCTTTTTATTTTTATCATTTTACAGCCTGTCTAAAAACAGGCGGCCACTCAATTGGGCATGGTGAGCGCGAACTCTCCTTTCGTTCAAAGACGGGCGGGAGCTCTGCAGTACGGTAGCGCATGCATGGCTGCAGTCACGTGCTGCCTTTTCATTATTGGCGCGCTTTCTTTAAATGCGCGAAAATCGGACTTCGAAGGAGGTAATTAGGTTGACAAAACAAATTTTCTCGGTTCTTTCCGAAGCCCATCCAAAATTTGGCGATCCTCGCACCGTACAGTGAAGATTGAAAATCTTGCATAAATAAGTTTATTCAATTAGGAAATTGAGCGGAATATAAGCGATACAAAGCAGCTTGAGACAAAGGCATACCATATGTTAATGGTGTCACACAGCTGTGCTTCGACTGAAATGAAATTCAGCGGACACGGCTGGGGAACGAGCGCGTAGATATAGGTTAAGCAGCAAAACGCTATCGGCGCAAAGTACTGATGCACAGCTTGATGATGAAGGTTATGTTTAAACGAGAAGAAACTAACGCCATTGTGGAAACGGTAAGTTTGGTTTTTTTCCAACGCACAATTTTATAGTGCACTGAACTGCACATAACATTGACTTCCATCTGTGGGAGGTTTTTTTAAGCCACAAAAAGTGAGGGCCTGAGCTCCACCGCCTTCGCAGAAAATAATTAACTTTGTTTTGTTTTCGTCATTTATATCCTTGCTTGTGCGTCTAACGTCATTAGTTTGTGCAGTGAGTTCAGTCTAGAGACATCATTATTACTTTACTAATTTTATTCATAGCCCTGCATTCGCAACCACTAAGCATAAGAATATGATTCCTGAGCTTCCCTTATGATGCCTCGATGTGATATACAAAAACATCAATGCGACGGCTGGTATATGGAGTCGGAACTGCAGGGGTAGCGGAGAAAGGGTTCCCCGAACGAATTACGTGAGGCTGGACACAAGTGTTAATCCTGATTAGTGAACACTCTCAACCCCTGCTTTTCGGGTTTTAGTGGGTCTCTACTTTCTGCCTCCCCAGCACCATACGTCATCCACGCGTCCAGGCAGGCACGTGCCAGTCGCGGTCACGACCGCTCGGCGACGCCTAACAAATGACTTTTCGGTGTGCATGTGAGTTGTGGTAACCTGTGTCGCCGACGCAAGGCTATATTTCCTGTGTGCGTGCGTCACATGTTATCCTAATTAGTTCATCTTTCCAAAAACAGAGAAATGTATCTGCCACAAGTTATTAGCAACCTGAGCCGATGCAGCGCTTGCTAGAATGGGCGAAAGGTTAAACTTTTTGTAAATATTATAGCGCCAGGATTGCTGCCTGGTAGTGCAAAGAATGGTAAAGAAGGCCTCTGGAAACCTTTGATGAATTCAAATTGGTGATTCGTGGGCAGCTGTAGCGGTTGCTAGTTCTTATACGAAGTGAAATTGGGTCCAAGAAAATAGATCAGACTACCAAATCTTTCTTGTAGGCGAAGAAGGTTCTGCAGTCGGCCACCAAATAGCTCGTCTTCTCTAGGGGAGACGACTCAGATTGTTGTCCCTGAGATAAAAATGACAGGGTGAATTTAGATTTGAAGTAAGGGTTGCTATGCAGGATAGCACAGTCTGCCGCAGAATAGCGGTCCAAAACGTGTCATTTTTATGGCCTTCTTATCAGAAACAGGAATACCATGGGCCTGCAACTGAAAAAAAAAAAGAGAAATGCTGGCTTATTTACTTCGAATAGTAGACACATCTCCTGGCGTGAGGAAAAGAGATAAAGAGGCACGTTTATTGATAGGCATAGAAAGAGGAGAAATCTGGCGATATCGCTGAAGGGTCGCATTTCTGATTAACATATCGAAACCCGAAATAGGACCTGGGAAGTAAAAAGCAGCTGTACTGGAAACCTTCCATGCGTCGTACGTGTTTGAGGGTGTCATAGCAGGATTTGTCTGCGGTGCCTTGAGCAGAAATCGACGCTGGCAGAGAGGAGACAGGGCCGAAGTAAAGAAAAAAGGCAGGGTCGATAATGGCATGACGTCATGTCCCTTTACCGGGGTCGCAAAAGCTGGGGTCATTACAACGCGAGGTGCCGGCACCCTGTTGCTCTCAATGGGCGCAGCTATGCCCGGAAGGCGAGAAGAAAAGCCGAGGCAATTCACTCCTCCCAGTGCGAGGCCCGCATGCTGCATCGTAAGCGAACGCTCGGCGGGGTGTCGGCTCTCACGCGTGCGTGCGCGTATTTCAATGCCCCGGCAACAATGCGCGTCCCCCGCAGCTACTCCCCAAACGGAGCGGTCCCTCTCTAAAGGCTTATTTTTCTTTCCCTTTGCCCTCCTGCCCCTTATTCCCAAACAGGTTCTTTTGTACCGTTCCCCTCCCCTTATTCCCGCTGCCACTTATTCCTACGAAAGATTGCTAAGAAATCTGTTTTCAGTTATCAGCGTTTTAGTGTCGCTTATTCTCCAGCGCTTTCCTCTCATGAATGTTCAAATTTTTCTTTTAAGTAACCCGTATTGCAGCTAATCATCACCGTTTTGGCAAAGCTTCTTCGACTAGAGACATGTTCTGTATGGTTAATGGCACTTCTAAAGTTAAATTCGCTGACGAGTCTTGCGGAGTTTCAACGAGTAAAAACAATGATCGATAACAAGGCTTTTCTGAAAACCGGGGTGTTGGTGCAATGAGATAGCCAAAAACAGATGTTTGTATGTGTGGCTGGGAAACATAAGCCCTGTTTTGAAGGAGAAAACATGCAGGTTAAAGCGCTTACAAGCACGAAGATTTCCAAGCATTCGTCTCCACCCCTCAACCTCCCCGTCTCCCTTAAATAAAATAATGGTGTTGTTCTCCAAAAACAGGATTCTGGAAACAAAAGCGAAAATAATCTTAAGAAGCTCTTTCCTAATATTTTGAACACAGATAGATAGAACATGAAGTAAATGCGCTGCGTGAAGCTCATATAAATATAGGCTTAAAATTTTACCTCTTCAATGCCGAACCTGTAGACTGGAATTTGTTTCTTATTTTAAGGAACATAGGCACAGGTGCTTTTGGTTACTGTATTTGCTTCTGAGCACGTATACGCAAGAATAATATTTGCAGATTGCGTCTTATGTAATACACGAACTCGTAGCTATTTTAAAGCTTTTTCATGTTTTTCCAGTTGCTTCACTTTGCCTAAGAACGTAATATCTATTGCAACTATGCAAGTTATTATGAATGATAAGTTTAAGATGCCTACTTTATATTGCTAAACGATGCAACGTGCGTTGTTTATCTATTCATTGATCTATTATAATAGTGCCTTCTTAGTGCTCCATTCGTCTTTAGTAAGTTCAAGCGAGCTTTGTTGGTGATAGACAAAATGCACTTATCAGTTGTGTACGGTCTGCTCTACTTGTCCCGGGAAAAATTTTCGAGCTGTCTTCTGTGTGGTTTTACTAATTTTTGGTCCAAAAGCGCTGCATGAAAATCTTTCAGCCGTTTAGGGCCAACTGGATGAAGTAATCAGAAGCAGTGGTTATTTTAGTTTGGAACTGAGGTGTACAGCAAGATGAAGGGAGAAAACCTCAAAAGGGAAGTTTGCTTGACACGCTAGGGCCTGCTGGTGGTTAGCCTAGTTTCTATGAAAGCGAGCCCGGCAGGATAAGGCTGAAGGTAATGAGAAATACGACAAGGCAATGACACTGTTACAAGTGCATAGAATACTCTCGGTACTTGCCCTAATCTGAGGACAGTGGTGCCACGAAGCGGTATATTTGTGACACAGACATAAGTTTTACCTTTAATTCTTTTTTTTTTGCTGGAGCGTTCACTTAGATACAAGCGGCTGAAGTTCTGATTGAATTGTTTGTTACACTTCTGAAAACAATTATTCCTCAACATTTGCAGTAACGATAGCGTTGTAGCAACAACAGAAAGGACCAAAAGCTGCCAGTGAAAGATATCAGAACCGAATTGTTCTTTATCTTAAATCCTGCTCTCAGAGACAAAGACAATCAACGCTGGGAAATAATATACCCTGAATGCTGCTTGCCTAATCCCTCTACTGCCGCGATCGAAGCCGCTGACTTCGGAATCACGTGCTAGAGAGCCAGAGTTACCAAGACAGTTAAGGAAATGATCGGACTATGAAGGAGTTGTCTTGCACACGCGCACGAGAAAGCTAATTGTTTCGACACATAAGGTAATCTCTATATGAACATGCAATTCACCAATAACCAAGCAGAACACGTGTGCTGAGTTGATGCCTCTTATAGGTGCTAAGGAGATTGACTTTCGGGAAGTTTTGCAAGGAACATGCAGGAGAAAGCGGCGCTGGTCCAGCCTATCACTTTCAGGCGGCTGTGTACATAATCAGCAGTTGTCTTCCAAATTCATAGATTTTTAAACTGCACTTCAGTCTATTGACCCTTTATCTGTTTTTCACGAGTCACTTTGTACTGACATATTTCCTCAATGTGGGCCCTGGCTCTTGGCCAAGAAACTCGCTGTGAACGAGCAGTGCACTGATATTTTTCTTCCTGAAAGTTGTGCATCCTTCCTTGGGTATTGTGGTTGTGATTTTTTGCTGGCGGAGTGGCATGTACAGGGTGCGGTGTGGTTTGCTCGCTTCTTCTAATTTGCTTGTAACTGTTCTGTTGTTTCGCCTTTCTTGAGCAGGCAGGCTTTGTACACATTCGGGCCATTCTGGCTGCCGATGTTTTCGAGCAATCAAGGTAACGAATGCGTGTTCTGAGAAGGAGCGCTCGGTGCTTCATTCCAAAATAAGGTGAGTTGCATCGGCGAGCATCATATCATGAATGTCTACTGATCATAATGCTCCAGTTAGAGGCTAGAGGCATTTGCAAGCAAACGTGGAAGGCCATGTAAAGGCGAGCTCACTTCTGCCGCGTACCTGATGGGCAGAAAGTACGCAACAGAGAGAAGTAGACGTCACCTGCCGCAAAAATAAATCTCACAACAATAATACCACGAAACATAAATTATTTGTGGTTTATCGTAAGAGAAATAGAGAAAGGAAGAATACGATCATGGCGGCTGCGGCTATTTCTATCTAATATATTAAGCACCTCTGCTGCGGCGGCAGGGAATAAAAGGGACAAGGAGAAGATAGCGAGAATCACACATGGGAGTTATAGACAGAAAGGAGAAGGGATAAGCTATCTACACTAATGTCAAAGAAAAACAACTTTCAATGGGAAGGCATGTGAGCCTACATTTTTCTCACTCTGATGGATGTTACTCACAGCTCATAACCACTACATGGTGTAGTCTGCTGAAATGTTCGATGCATAAGCAATGAGATCTGTGCATCGAGGCACTGCGCACCCTCAATCACCACTGGGGCTTCGGGTTCGTTGCCTACGCGTGGCGCTCAAATGTGCTGCCTCGCTCGCCAAGCTGATTATTGCATTGTAGAAAGAACTGCAAGCCAGGTCGCGTTCCTTTTGACGATTACCCCACATACCCCACATTGAGCTCTTTTTCGCTAGTCGTATTTTATTTCTAGATTCCTCGTTTCGGAAAAACACCTCTACCATACATGGCTGACGGTCAACAGACCCTTAAGCTGCGTTCCATCATGCCGCGCTCAATGCAGCACCCGTTTTTGCGCTCTGAGTCAGACTTGTGATTCGCTTTTTTTTTTCGGAAGCCTCGAGGAGAAGCAGCGTAATACTGAACGAAATTGGGGAACTGGGTTCGACAAAAAAACAGTAAAAGGGGGAGCTCATATGAATAGACGAAAGAAAGTGAAAATTTCGGAACAGGATATAAGCACCAACGCCCCAGTTCCCCCAAGAGGTGAAGGAAAGCAGGAGCATGGGATCATTTTTCATGATCCCCTTTCTCGGCCTCTTCGCGAAAGCAAAGATGAAACAAACACAAAGTTGGCTTCTATACGTGAGAGGACTTGCAATTTCTTCCTACTCGTTGTCTGGGTCGTGTACAACGCCGTATAGAGGTCATTTTCTGCAGGTCGTAAATTACGTTTTCCCCGCCCTGTAGATTAGACCCGCGCGGATAGGCCTTACATTGATGGGGTACATCGCGTCTGATTCTCGTGTATTGTGCAGCTATGATAAAAGCGTCTCTATTGATATTTTACTTCTTTCTATGTCTCGTCCTCGATACACCATCAAGCGAACACGCCGAACACAAGAACACGACGATTACTGTCGCTCCTCTTAAGAAAAGGATTTCGTGAGAAATAAGTAGCTGTATAAAAAAATTAAAATCTTGAATTGGTTTTGGAGAGGAAATGGTGCAGTATCTGTCTCACATCTCGGCGGACACGTGAACCGCGCCGTAAGGAAAGGGGAAAAGGAGGGATAGAAGGAAGGAAGGAAGAAAGAGGTGCAGTAGTAGAGGGCTCTGAAATAATTTCAACCACCTTGGGATCTTTAACATGCACTGATGTCGCACAGCACACGGGCGCCTTTGTTTTTCGCCTCCATCGAAACGCGGGCGCCGCGGTTAGGTTCGAAGCCGGGTACTCCGGATCAGTAGCCGAGTGCCCTAACCACTGAGCCACCACGGCGGGTAATCAAAATCAAAAATCTAATTTCTTCGGACTGATAAAGAAAACTGTGCTTTGAAAACGACTTCAAAGGAGCTTGGAATTTTTGAGAGGCACGCGGTGCTAAGTAAAGACAAAGTATAGTTTTGAAATAAGGTCAGTTGTTTTCTTTTTGCGTCATTTATTTGACGCCAGTTATAAAACACCTACTGTGTCCGTGCATGGCTGGAATTAAAATTCCGTGGTGCCCTGGCCGATTGCTACCGCAGCAGAGACAATTATTTAGGACACAGTAAAGATTTTAATCACACACATTTTGCACGGGCGTATTCTTGACTGCAAAGCGCTTACGGTAACCGTGCTTAGGATTGAAGTTCATCCCACCTAAACTTACTTTCTATGCAGAGCCTCTGCTATTGCAGAAGTTGGGAAAACTAAAACATGTCCCAAAAAAAGATTGCGGTCTGTGTAGCTATTTTCCGCTGATATTATATGAACAAGTTTAAACTTCGGCTGATTTGGGCTATCTTTCTACTCTTCAGCGCCATAACGACTCTATCTGAGCTTGAACTGTTTTTATGCAATAACTCTAATGGGGTCAATAAAAGCGGTGACAAAGCGCTCCCTAAGTGCACTGAAGCTAAAAAGATGGTATTTATGATTTCAAACCACTTTGCAGTGATAAACTGAAGTGGATATGAGTTCAGGTAAGGTAATCGATACATAACCAGCTTGAAGGCGCAAGTACGACATACATTTAGGCTTGTATTCTACTCTATTCATAAAAAATATATATAACATATCGTACACATAACATTAAACAGAAGAAATTGATGCATCTTGTTCAAAGGTTCTTCTCTCTCAGCCTTTCTCTCTTACCGCGTGCTTTCATTGGACTACCTATGTATCTGTACTCATTTTCTGAGAAAATGATAAATTCCTTTTCGTTGGGTTCTGGCTGATTATCTTAAATAATTCGAACTAAGCCAATGCATGATGGCAGTATTCAGGTCTACCACCCAGTGTATCACACTTTGTCAAATTATTGATTTAAAGTGCGACGTAATCAGGCCACTTGCTGCAGAGAATAAATAAGTAGCAAGCACTTAAGGATTAAGTAGCCACATTTTCTAGGCAAGACTGCACCACCTCATAGGGCCTCCTTCGTAGATTTTTGGGCGATGGCGAGAAGGAAAATAGGTAAGACTAATTACAGGACGTGCCTGCAGCAGCGACATCAAGGTGGAAGATTGGGGAGGGGGGTGCAAAAAAAAAAACTAGGGCTAACCAGCTAGCCAACTGAGATTATTCGAGGTGAGTAGGATTAGAGTCATATAATTAGGGAATAGTGGCAGCCGTAAGTTTTAAGGTTCCTACTTTAGAAATTGTCGGGCAAGTTGATTCATTATAGATACGGAGAAAGAACTGCGCGCGTCTTGGACTCTTCGCCGGCCGTGCCTCGTTCGCGCAATCCTTTCTTCACAGCTGGGATCCTGGAAACCGCCAATTTCATATATATAAAATGATCAGCAGAATTTTTTGCATACCTCGAAATCTCACTAATATCAAGTTAGGTGGGCGGATGAGATTAAGGAGCTTCCATTGACAGGGTGGCCACAGCTGACTCAGGGTAAGGTTAGTTAGATATGGGAGAGGCCTTTTTGCGGCAGTGGGCGTAGTCAGGCTGACGACGATGATGATGATGATAAATCTCACTCTGAAAACTGCAACTACAAATATCGCCGTCGATACAGGACTGCCATTGCGCAGTCGCGTGTGCAAATAAAGAAAAGCAAATTAGAAACAAAGTGTGCAATTCAGTGCACAAACGTGCAAACACGCAGTAGAGGTAGCTGAAAAACGTTAAGGAGCTCCGCTGGAATAAATGTTATGATCTGAACTAAAATCATGCTGGTTTAGTTATTTTTATCGTACCTCATTTTGTAAGTTTACATTTATTGTGGATGGCACTAAGGAATAGTAAAAATTCTGCTGGAAAACATGTGATTTCAGGCAATAAATACACGTGTGATTGATCAGTATTCGTAGGCGCGGGCTTCTGTAGGGAAAGAGAAGGACAAAGAAGAAGCGCCTTTGCCCTGAGGCCACCATTGCAGCCTCCAAAGAGTCCTGAGCTTGAGAGGCCATCAGGGTATGCATGCTCAGCAGCCTCCAGCAACTCACCGGCCAATCCATGCACGCTCGATGCTCAGCGACGAAGTTCGAGTCGCCCTGCTCATCACGGCATTCGTGGTATTCAGCCTCATGTTCCTCGGCGTCGTAGTCCTCTCCAGCCACTACGCACGCCTTGCGGCCCTCGAGGAACGGAGCAAAAAAGCGCTGGCGGCTGTGAGTACTGCCAGTTGAAACTCCAATTCTCGCAACGTGTTCCATGTAGTATCAAATAAGTCAGGTGTATTAACAGGATCGTAATGAAGAGTTCTATTTGCGCCACCTCTGCTAATCGTGTGTGAGCCCATGCGCGTCCGTTTATTTCACAGGAAGTTTTCCCTTCTGGGCTTGTTTACACAAAGAGCTACTGTTGGATTACCAGTCCATCCGGCCTCAGCTTCATCAATTCATCAACTGCGGATAGTAGCGAAGAACATTGGTGGCAGAACTGGTGGGCCTGTCTTAAACGGCGCCACTGAAGCCCCCACAAAATAACGAAGCCTGAATGTTTATGGCACTAACATCGTGCACTAATACCGTACAGTACATGGGCCTCTAAAAATTTGCCTACATTGAAATGCGACTGCCGCGGCCGGGATCGAACCCGCGTCTTTTGTTTGGGTCAGCAGCCGAGAGCCATAACCACTGCGCCACCGCGGCGGCTAAAGCCTCAACCTGTTACTACGACGCTGCTGCGAATTACGAACTGAGCTGAGTTTTTCATATGCAGCTTTATATATGTTTCACATTTGTATTGCGATAAAAAAAGGAAAGCCGTGCCTCAGTGGTTAGGGTGCTCGGCTGCCGACCCGAAAGACGCAGCTTCGATGCCGGCAGCGACGGTCAGATTTCGATGCATTCAAAATATTAGAGCCCCGGGTACTGTGCGATGTCAATGCAAGTTAAAAAACCCCAGGCGGTCGAAATTATCCGGAGCCCTGCTCTACGTCGTTCCTCATAGCCTGCGTCACTTTGGGACGTTACACCTATAGACCAAAACAAACCAAAAGAAGACTAACCCTTTTTAACGACAATTTGACGTCACTTTGTCAGCACGACCGCTAACACTCACAGAACTTCCGCAGGTTCCTCCTTACTGTGGCATCCAAAATGTAGGTGCTCTGAGGCTTAAGCTCTCCACGGAGGCTTCTTCTCCGCCGTTCTAATTTCCAATCAGTTCAATTCAAGACATTTCTTGTCGCCATTTACTGAGCGTCTTCCCTATCCAAAAGAAATGCCCAACGTGCAAATATTTATTTCAAGATTGGCATTCAACCGCTCTGCTGTCAACACTGCCTTGCAGTTTGCAATTATTTCAAGATCGAGAGAAGTGGAACACGAAAAACAAAACAAGCTCGTACGATTTCCCATCTTCTCTGCCGCTTATGTTTGTTTCTTCTTCCGCATTGTTTTTCGAAATTGAGCTTAGTGAAGCATTGGACGACTAGACGTTGAGCTCTGGTTAAAATAGTCGCTGATGGTTGGGTGTCTTTTTCTTTCAACGAAATTTTAACACACTCGTAATTGTCCTTTGACAAAAGACTTTGTTGGCACACTTCACGACACGCAGTGGGTTTATGGCATTGATTGAAGAAAATCTCTTATTCTTGTGATGTAACGCACGGGCGCTGATTGGTTTCTGCTTGTAGTGACTTGTTACTTGGCGGTGGGTGAATTTGAAAACGAACTCAATTTCGCTTCTGAGAGAACATCTTAACTCAGACGCACAATTAATTCCCTTACGCAGATATATCGCCGCTATGAAGATCCTCCGCTCACTTACTCGGAGGAAAATCCCGACGAGTGCACTTCCCAGGTGTGCCGCTGGAACGCCAACTACCTCTTCAGCCGAAGCTACCAGCCGGTAAACCCGTGCGAAGACTTCTACGAACACGTTTGTTCAGCATTTGAGTGAGTTGCATTGATATTATCCGTGCGGTGTACGTGCGAAGCATGTTGCCTGATTTATCCCTATAACTAAGTCATAGACTTATATTATAATAAGAAAACATCTATGTGAATATACCCGGACTAGAGGCCGATGTTCGACTTTTTAGAACTGCCACTGGGGTTTGATCGGTTGCCTGCTAGGGAACCATGCGGTAATGGGGAAAGCTGCTTATACAGCTGTCAGCTAGGACTACGTATTTTATCAAGTATGAAAGAGCATCTTGCAGCACATGCAAGTTTTGAAAGAAAGCATTGCCTTGCCCCATAGCATTACTGTTTGCTCAAACAGCCGCCATCAAGGATTGAAATAACTTCCCGAAATCCCATTCGTCAGAAAGCCACTTTTCCGCCCGACGCTGCGCTGGCGACAATAGAATGTAACATTCCTGGGGCTGTATTCTATAAACTGTCCATTTTTGTTGTCCTTCTCGCTTCATACGGTCCTCTGTCAGTTGACATTCAGATGTACCGGTGGCTTTCAGGTGTCTGGGGCAAGCGACCCGGCCGTGGGTGGTTGCCAAACGTAAAATACCAACGCTGAAATTGTATCCAGTATGCAACCAATGGTGAGGTGCAACGCAGTACTCTATAAACAGTAGGCAATTGGACCTGACGCCAGAACGTCATTGGCTACTTATCGCAGCCAGTGGTGATGTCTGGTCGCCAAGCACCCAATTTCCCGGTTGCTTGCCACAGACGCTTGAAATCAGTGGATATATCTCAGGGACCACTCACAGAAGACCCAATGAGCGCGAAATGGACAATGGAAATTGGATAGCTTGGATCGCAGGAGTGTTGATACTTTACCTCACTTCAAAGTGTGAAACCTGAAACGTCGCAGAGCAGCACCGGACAGCAGCGCAGTGCGATGAAAGAGACAGAGGGATTGTATATTAAATGAGTGATTATTAACTTTCACCCACCCAGCTGCAGCCACAAGGCTACAAAAAGCTATTAATCTTTGATATAAATTTCGTAGGGTGATTGTCCCTAAATATTATATTGCGAACAACTTCTTGAGCGGGCGTCGGTAACTGACTGTCATGGTCGAAGGTGTCAGTGCGTGAACTACGAGGTTCAATTTCTCAAAGGGGAAAAAATTGTGCAGCCGGAGCTTGTCAAGTGAGCGCTAATCCTGAGATGACTACCAACGCAAATTCATATTAAAAGACAGTTAATAGGTACCCTTTCATTTAGCAGGAACATTTATACCGGCAGGATTGAAAGCAAATTTTGTACATAGTTGCTAGACAGGAATAATCTAATGCCAAACGTTTCGGTAAACCAATAGATAATGTATAATAGCTAGGTATTAATATTGTTAATTGATTTCATTTGTCTTACAGGAGCAACTTGACGCATGAACAGTTGCCGTACGCTCAGTTTAGCATCACGCAGCTAATCAAGGATATCAACACATTTATGAAGACGTTTCTCAAAATGAAGGGTAGTCGCCAGCTATCCATTCAAAACAACTTCCTTGCTCAGGCAATGTGGGTTCATGGCCAGTGCACCACTGGCCACATGAACATGAGTGATGATGAAGAGCTGAGTGCCTGGTCTAGAGTCCTGCACACGCTTCAACTTGGAGGCTGGCCTTACACGAAGTTCGACGGCGACATAGTCAAAGTTCTAGCAAGAGGAGATCGTATTTTAATGCTTCAGACGCTCTTCAAGGTAACCATCTATGGAAGGGAAGGAAAAATAAGCGTGCCGTATATTGTTCTCAAAGCACCTGCTACGTTTCTGAGACGATATCTATTATGGCCAAAAAAATACGCAACGAGCCGCTATAAAGATACTATTGCCCGTGCTGTGAAAATGTACGGCAAAGCGTTCATGGGTGCCGGCGTAGCCAAACAAATTTCCCTTCTTGAAATGACGCTGGAAAACTTGAACTACCTCGGAAGCACACCCGGCGAATTTAAAGTGAAACGCTTTAGCAGCATAAGAAAGTTACCCAAAAGCGAACATTGGGAATGGCTGCGCTACATGCAACTCCTGTTTGCGGACGATGGCAGCATAGCAAATTCCGCCATCGCAATCTTAGAAGATCCTGTATTCTTCAGCCGCTTTCAGTCAATCTTCAGCATTCAAGATTACCAGTCTATTATCGCCAATTATGTCGGCTTCAAAGCTATGGTCACGCTCTCACCGCTCTTGCCTTCAGACTACATGTTTCTGTACGACTTTGACCACGAGTACAGCTTTCCCAACGTCGACAGACAGGTTGCTGTGTGCACTATTTTGTTGGAAAAGTTGTACCGCTATGGTGTAGGCATTGCGGCTAAACTTACGCTTAGCAGAGAGTTTGCCAACCTATATCGGAGACACCGTGATGATCAATTCGTAGCCCAGTTTAACGAGACACGTTCGGTACTAGAAGAGCTGCTAGTTTCTGGACGCTCATGGTTTGCAGCAATCGACGTGAAGCAGGCTCGGCGAAGACTCGACACGATGAAAATGACGTTTGGTACCCGTGATAACTTTGTTCAGTACGAGAGGTACAGGCAGACGCCCGCTTTGGCTCTGGGGTCCAACGACACCGTACTCGGCACAGTGTTCACTATATTTTCCTACGCATCCACCATATACTGGGATGCGCTGAGGATTCGCAGCGAGACAACCAAAGCCTATGACAACCTCTACGACGTGTCTGTCTTCGACTGGGATAGCGAATATCAGCCAACCAATAACTTCGCATTTATCACTAATGCAGCCGTTGCTTTTCTTACCACCATCTCAAACAAGATTCCCTTTCAAGTCTACCCAGTCGTTTTACTCCACGTCGTGAGTACAATGCTGAAGGCTTTACTGCGTAGTAATTCGATCTTTGATGGCCGCTTGGTGCCGCAAGGCTGGTGGAGCGAAGCGTCGGTCAGGGCATACGAAAACATCAGCGAATGCCTTCAACGCCAGTACGAGGCTGAAGCAGCTGCCGAGGTTGGCAGCGGCATCGAAACCGGTGGCAAGTGGACCATAAAGCGCCTGGAAGAAGTATTCTTGGATAGTGCTGTGCTGGAACCCCTCTATGAGCTATACGAGCGCGCGCTACGCAGGCACAAGGCGACGCGCCTATTCTATCAGCTTCCCGAAGCGCCAGTGACGTCGAGGCAGCTCTTCTTCTACAATTACGCGGCTGCCTTTTGTGAGAAGGGAAACAACGAATCCCGCAAGCTGCAGCACGCCATGGCAATCACACCGCGCAAGTGGCGCGTCAACGTACCCATGCGCAACTTCGTGCCTTTCCTGAACACATTCTCATGCGCCCGACCTAAACCGCTTGATTGCGACGGTGACGTTTGGAGGACCAACGATTAGCGGCGGTGTTCTGAAGTGATCTTTATTATTCAATAGGTTAGAGGAAATAACAGCTGTGTTAAAAGTTTGCTGCGTTCAGTAGATATTTACGTGCTAAACTAAGAATGTAGGCATACATAGCCGGTTCGTTATTGAGAGCTTATGATTTATTTGAACCTCCTGAGGTACTTTAGCGGGCAAGAAATCATTACCGCGTGTCCGTGCCATCGGTCCTCCTTTATTAGTATACCCTACGCTTACAAGCTCATTCTGGGTAGGTTATATATAAGCCCATAACCTGTGAATCCGGATCATTTGTAAGAGAAAAGAAAAGTGTCATCCATAAGAATAGTGCATCTGGCTGGTATGCGCACTAGCGCCATTTTGAGGAGCGCTAAAATTTGACGCCCACACAGAGAGACTCGCCCCTGTCTGTCTTTCTGCGTTGGTGCGGAATTTCTGCGCAGCCGAAATGACGAAAAGTGCAGTGTCAGCTGTAAATACCATAGAAAATACATTTATTAAAAGATTCATAAGAAATTTGCGCAGAAGTGGAATTGCCTTGGCGAGGGGATCGGCACCCACGATCCTGTGGCACAAAGATTAGGGTTAAAAAAACTCAGCCGTTCGCCGAACACCTTGCCTGTTCTATTAGTCCGCAAGGTGACTTTGCGCTTCTCGAGGTACAAGCAGCAGAACCGCCGCTGTATGAACGGAGTGGTGATTGCTGCCAGCTTTCCTACAACGTCTAAGGAAACCAAGGCGGCAGGTTTTTGAGACTGGAACTTTATAATTAGAGAACGAGAAAGAAATTTAATGAATGAAAATCTGAACAGGTCGGTAGGTGCAAGGTGACCCTGGCCTCCAACTCCACACTGGGGAAGGGGGGAAAGGAAAAGTAAAATGAGAGTTACGGTGCGGATGGAGGGTGATTATTCCTACGATGATGAGCAGAGAGGAGTTTATAGTATTAACGAGAGAGTCGCAGCTGTCATAATTAGGCTTAATACGAGGTACAAGCTGAAGGTGGTGCAGGCCTGCGCGCCTACATCCAGCCATAATCACCAGATCGTTGAAAGCTTCTATGAAGGCGTGAAATCTGTAATGAACAAAGTAAAATAACAGTGCACTGTACTCATGATACGCCTACTTACATACTAAACTTTCTGCTTACTTAACGCTAATACCAGGCCTAGTTTCAATTCATAGCAAAGTATTCGTTGCCAAACTTGCTCCTTTTGCATTCACTTTTTGCGCCCCTTTGAAACATTATACTGCAGACTTTTATTTACATCTACAGTGCTTCCCTCTTCGTCTTTCTCTCTCTCTCAGCTGCTGAAATGTACCACCAGAAGCGCCATAGGATGTCGCCAACTATCTTTAGGCTTGCCTGGGTATAGAGTGCTTTTTCATCACCTTATATAACAATAAAGATTCCTGGTATAGTGCGGAATCCTTTTTATTTTCCCACTCAAGCACTCAAGCCGCAGAGATAGCAGAGGGTTTAAATAAGAGAGCTGTAGACAGCGGAAGTTGTCTCAAAGACGCGTCAGTATGATCGCTGTAATACCGTGATCTTTTCTGATTATTCAGTCTCAATTTAAATTCGCATGGCATATCACTGCCTCAGATGGGAAAACGGCTCCGTAGGTATGCTTCGTAGCCCAATTCAAATTAGTCCGTCACAAAATTGATGTGCAACTGCTGAACAACCGTGCTTCAGGATGATGCAAGCAAATTGGCGGTTGTTTAGCTTTGGTTAAACCTGGAATGCCGCTATAGCTACAGATGGCCGAATGACACTTCGTGGCGTGACCAACCACGTGACGAACCACGTGATCAGCCACGGCACCGCGCCGCCAGCAGCTGCTCCGCACCATGTGACCAGCCACGTGACAGCGTGGCGGCGCCGCCGCCGCCACAGTGCCGCCTCGCTGAAGGCTAGAAATGCTACCGTAATGTAGCTATCGCTACTAAATTACGCTTGATGGTATGTACTTGCGACCAATTATTGTAATTCGAACTGTAGTGCATGTAATGTTATTCATGAATTGGGAAAGAAAGCGACTGCTAAAGGACTCACACTTGACTTGCTGCGACCATTGCCAGCTTTCAAAGCACTGAGTTTTGCATTTGTATTATCACTTCTCTCCATACAAAGTGGACGACTAGAATTGTTCACAGATGTTTTTGCGCTCGAGCTGTGTAACGATGTCCATGAAACGCAAAGCTAGTCAGTTCGGTTTTTAATGCAGTACTCTTAGGCACTGACGTGCATTTACAGAGGGTCGCATTTTTTCTTGTTTTTATAATATATTTACATCATTCAGCTTTAACGGTTATTATATATAAACGGGGCGGTTGGACTATCGTACTTTTGTGGTTGTAAGCTTTTAAACAACTACACGCACTTCAAAGTATAATGTGTACAACACCTACGACCATCATGCTGTGGTATTAGCCATCACCTGGTGGCGGTTATCGGCTTGGTGACAACCTTCGACCAGATCATGTTGACCAGATCACGTGTGCACAATTCTGTATCGGTAAATTTAGGTTTTCTGGTTCAGACGAACGTTAATTGGAGGTACTTTATCTCATACCTGGAAACCTAGAATTGGTCTTATAAGCTATGGGCCCAGATTTAAGCTCATAACTTAAATTTACATTGCTTCTTTGGGAAAGGAAATGGCGCAGTATCTGTCTCGTATCTCAGCGGTTACCAGAACCACGCCGTGAGGCGAGGGATAAAGGAAGCACTGAGAGAAGAAAGAACGAAAGAAGGAAATGAAAAAAAAAAACAAAGAAAGAAGGAACGAATGAAAGAAAGAAATCAGGAGAGAAAAAAGAAGGCAAGAAGGAAAGAAAGAGGTGCCGTAGTGGAAAGCTCCGGAATAATTTTGACCACATGGGAATCTTTAACGTGCACTGATATTGCACAGCACACGGGTGCATTTTGCGTCTCGCCTCCATCGAAACGCGGCCGCCGAAGTCGGGTTCCAACCCTGGTACTCCGGATCAGTAGCCGAGCGCCCTAACCTCTGAGCCACCGCGGCGGGTCGTTTATTTAAGCTCTTAAGAATAATTTTTCGATGCTCGAGGCGAATTGGCCCGTAGAAGAAGTTCCAGCTCCGTACCTCAGGCAATGATCAGAGAAGCGCATTGTGCCCAAAAATAAGTAATGAGGCCACCACAAGCCGCTGTTTCAGACGGTGGAGCAAATTTATGCAGATGACAGATCCATGAAAAAACTCACAAGGTGTTTCCAAGTTTGGTTTTTTTTTATTCGATGTTCTTTGTTGTTGCTGAATAGTGTTTGTTTTCAACTTTTTTTATTTTGTTCTTGACGTTTGCCACATGTCTACAATACGTCATAGCACCTTTTCATGCGAAAATGCATGAACCAGCCAACCGCCTTCAAAACCCAAATTATGCTCCTCTCCACTGAATGTATCACCCATACTGAGTCCCTCTGATGTCTTTCTTGACACGATGCAGCATAATACAGAGTTTCTTCTTTAACACACGTTCTAATGTTAATGTAGCGCAGTATTTACCTATCTGAGGTCGGAATGCTATCAGCGAATAATCTCTTGGTGACTGCAGCTTTCTCTAGAGTTAAATTGCACCCATACCCTTAAATGGCGTGATTATTGCACACGGAACCTTGAGTTACTTGCTTCGTTGGGCGCAATATTTCTTTCTCCAGTCGCAATGATTGTAAGCTCTGAATAAATGGCGCCTTTCTCTCTCAAATGCGCCGCGTAGCGTTCATGTTAGGCCTGACCGCATCATGCGAGTTTATGACGTAGCAGGTCAGGTCTTCGAAATCCACCGAAAAAGTTGCACGGATCAAAAACGTCGCCTTGAGAGAATCCTGCTATATCAGGCGCCTCGAGAGAGCTCACAATTATTGTCAGATATCTGGCACCTTAGAAACGCGCCCAACTTGCTCTCAAAATGTTGGGACACTGAAAAAGAACAAAAAAATCAGAAAAGGCGTTAAGACTAGAGTTTGTAGGCACTTCATTTGCGAGGCCACATTCATTTCCCTTTCTTGTCTTTCGAAATTCTTCAACACAAACTTTGCTTATCGTCTTCTGGTCGATAAAGGAACAAATAAATGTACACGATCAGGTTCTCTGGCGGCGAATGGCCGTCAACACGTGCCGAGAAGCAAGCGGACGATATTCGGGTGCACCACACAGACACCATCAGTATTCTCACGTGCAGTGTCCCGAGTCTCTTCAGCTAAGCCTAGACGACATTCCAGGGACAGGGCGCGTACACATGGTAGGCGACGAAGCGCACCAGGAGCGGGCAATAGACTCCCAGCATGGTGCTCACTGCTGCGAGAACCAGGGCCCAGCCCAGGCGGCAGTGTCCGAGTGAAAAGGCTGCAGCACCGTTGCCGCAGTGGTCCTGAGTGAACGGACTGGCCAGACACAAGGGCAACAGCATGAGCGCCGACGTTTGCAGCAGCACTGCGAGAGAGAGAAGAGAAAGAAAGACTGAGGACATAAGTGTATGCTAAGGTTGGTTTCACTTTCTCCACTTAGTGTTTATTCTTAAGTTAGTATGCTTTAATTACGATCTTGAACCCTGGACCCCGTCTGGCGAACTATGCAGCCCGGCCATTTATGTGCCATGATTTCGGCAAAAGAAGGTTCGATTAAAAGCCTTGCGTCTGAGTGTGAATGAGCATATATGGCAGTTGAATTAGCATTGCTTTTAACGTTTCATGCAAGGATAGATGCTAAGACAATCCCTTGCGAACAGTTTGATTGAAAGTTTCGCTAAGCATGGCATTTTTCCTTGCATTTAAACATTTTTCACGCGGTCAAAAATTGTTCAGGAGATCAGATTTCTTTAATTATGATATGCAGTAAATTAACGGATCGATTTAAATACTTGCGGCGGCAGCGCAGTGGCTTTGGCGTTCGGCTGCCGAAACTAAAGTTGCGGTATGAAATCGCGGTGCAGTGACCGTGTTTCGACGGCGGCGAAATACAAAAGGGGCCCGTGTCCTGTTCGATGGCAGGGTGCGTTAATGAACCCGAGATGGTCTAAGGTAATCAGGAGATCCCTACTGCGGCGTCCTTCATAAACGATATGGCGCTTCGAGGCGTTGAACCCTAAATAAACAAATGCTGCACCTAAAGTCTTTTCTGTAGCGTACTATTACGTCTCTTCCTGGTTTTTACGCCACCAGACGTTTTTGCTGAGGTCTACCGCAGACGACTGCCATATTGTAACGCCTGAACATACAAAATAGTCTATCTAATAGTGCCTTTCCAAACACATAAAAATACCGCACGTTTCTGTCTTTCGCAAAACAAAAATGCCAGTCAAAATGGCGAGATCCCGCACTGATGACCACATCACGGACGCGCTCTGACTCGTACGCTGCTTTTTAAAAAGTTAAAAGACGTGGAAAAGTTATGACGGAGTTGTGCTCCACATTGCACAATAGTTAAGAGGTAGGCCGTAGGAAATCGGCAAAAATAGCAGTCTATCACAAATGGGGGCCGGTCGGATGATCTCAAATGTAGAATGACGTGACATAATGTAACCCGTGCTCGAAACGTGATGCCGCAACACTTCAGTGTCAATAATAATATAAAGGGTAACGTGAAAGGAATACGCGGACGCCCTAATCCATTCTCAGTCGCACTGGAGAGCAGGTTACGAAAGATGTGCCGCGAAATGCGGAAGCGTTATGAAAGGAAAAGAAAAAGTGGTAGGTGTTTAACGTAGTTAAACCCAGTACACATGAGAAAGCAGGGAAAGCTTAAGCTCCGGCTTAACGGCTTTTGTGGGCAATGCCCATATATGCAGAAGTGCTCATTCTCTAGTTAATATTCATAGATCGCGGCGAGTCCTCGTGCCACTACCAGCGCAGTGGCGCAGCGGTCAAGCGATGCTCACTGCACTGGCAGCTGTCTTTTTCTATCGCAGCCGCCGGTAGGGTTTGTGCGACCCCTGTTGCTCTTCCGAAGCAACCTCTCGCGACCATTCATTACTTTAACTGCCACCTGCCACGGAGCTCAGCTTGCTCACAATCCGGTGGGTAGGTTGTGATGACGCCACAAGGTTGTGTGACTTAGGTGGCGCGACCCTCTCCTTCCGTTTACAGCTTGCGCGACGCTCCCCCGAACTTACCCGAGCTTGCTCCTTTTGGCTCCAGCTTTCACGACGCTCCTCTGAACTAACCCGACAAAATTGTTGCGTGGGGTTGGTGCGTCTGTAATATTGTTTTCGCACCGAAAGCTTTATTAATGGTTTACTCAGTGTCTCGGCACCAGCTGCGCACCTTTCTTGGGTCAGGTGGCTACGTAAAATGTAAAGTGTGGAATGTAACTTCGACCAACAACTAATCCAGCAATAAAAAGAGCAAGTGTAAGTATTTGTATTCTACACCTGCAAAACAACTTCCCGCAGAAGACATGCCTGCAAGAGGTCGCTACCTCCGTTTTCTGGAACACTGTGGGATTTGATATGACGGATCACCTCACAAAAGGCCAGACAGTCAATGCATTTGGGTTACTTCAACGTTGGACAAGTCCAAGAGTGCCATCGGTAACGAGCCTCTCAATGAGCTGAAGTGTGGAGCTATTTGTATATATGTAAAAAAAGACCCTACCTCCGAGCTCACTGTTTGTTCGCTGAAAGCGACCATAGGCTGCGGCTCTGAATCGTTATCTCATCCGCCTTATTCCTGTGACCTTGCAGTGGCAAAGCTATGTCGTCGCCAGTAGGGATTAAACTGTAAAATGAATGCATTTTCCAGGACGTGGTGCAGTGACACTGCTTCAGCACAGGTGAGAGAACTGAGAAGTGGAGGCGGTTCAAACGAATAATATTTGGTTTCAAAGCTTACTTCCAACCTAAAACATTAAGCAATGGTCACTAAAAAATTCGCACGACTATGGGAAGGCATTCTTAATTTTTGAATCCCTTTATTTGCATTGTCTTTCGAGATTTTTTTGAACAATATTTAAAACAATTCAACGCAGCCAATACGTCTATGTGCTCGCTCAGTAATCTCTGAGAACTGCTTACAGTTGCACTCAAAAGAGAAACGTAATAAAACAAAACAAGCTGCGTCCGGCCAGCACTGCTTTTTAAATGTTCTTCAGTGTATGGACAGATCTAGAATGCAAAACCGGCGCTGTGGGTCAACCGATGCTTTACGTGGTGTTACACACTTATTTCTTTACTTAGTCGACTTCAAAACGTGAACGAACTTCATGTGCATTGCCTTGTTTAAGTAAAAAAGTTGCAGTTGCGTGGCAAGTACACAGAATGGGAAGCATGGGACCGCCGTCAAAGAGAGGAGGCAGATAATCATGGTGACTCAGCGGGAATGACGTCCAAACCAGTGAAATAGAACGCGAAAAATGCGAACCCTGAGATTAGCGTCTCAGTGTGAGCATATCGATTATCAAGCCATTTAGTTAACGTAGCGCTTCTACCAAAACATTAAAGATAGAGCTCGGAAAACTAAAATCCGAAATGCGCGCATCTCTTGCCAGGCATCTTTCGTTATGTGTGCTATGCATGTGCCCACGTTGCCATAAAGGAGCCCTACCAGTGTGTGACGGCGTGGCTAAATCGTTTCTCGCTGATCTAATCCGTGGGCCCAGAAATAGTTGAGACACACACGTCGTTATCATCATCTGCCTATTTATGGAGACTGCCGAACAAAGGAATCTCCAAAATCTTTCCAATTTAACCTGCCCTGTGCCAGCTGCTGCAACTTTATGTGCACTAACTTTCTAATGTCATCCGCCCGCCTGACTCCCTTCCGCACCCTGCTACGCTTGCCTCTCTTTACCACAGCATATGTAGTCTTTGCCAAAAGTAAGCAGTCTCCATGGTTTTCTTCTCCCTCATATAGTGGAGCCCCTATGGATATCCTAAAAACCAAAAGAAATTGGAAGGTGATTTACACAGTTATTTACAGCTTCAAAGGTGCGATATCTGTTCCTCTATATAACTGAGAAGCAAACTGGGCAGTCTGGTTACTTTTGGCAAAGAGGTTATCTTAAAGGCAAGAACACACATTAATTCGCGTTTCAGATTCCTTTGTTTCGCTCGTGTCGTACATGGCAGGTTGAGTTTCACGTCCCGAAGCTGACCATATATGGGCTCAAGAGACGTCGGAGCGAAAGGATGCGACCATAACATGACCACCTGCGCTTATTTAACGTTCGCTGACATCGCACAAGGCACGGGCGTGTTTGCATTTCACTCCCTTTGAAATGCTACCAGCGCGGCCTAGATTCGTTGCTACGAGTTCCAGCTCAAAAGCTGAACGCCATCGTCGCTAGGCCGCGGGCGGGTGTCATGTTTGAAAGCAAAAAAAAAAAAGCTTACGTTGCATCTTGTCGTCGAGAGTAAGTGTAAACAAGAAATGATTAATAAAAATGGCGCAATGTTTTCTAGGAGAGGTTATATACGGCCCTATCCGCGCGTTGTAAATGGCTCGCGGCCATGGCGCGTGTTGTTTTACGTGCTCTTGCCTTGAACAGCTTCTTTTTTTTTAAGTAGGTAGCGCACTCGGTCTCCCTGTCTTCTTGTGTCGCCGCCAATAGCTTTTGTTTTTTAGAAGGGTAGCTCACTCCGGTTCACTCACAGCATCACAGCATTCTCGGCGTGAAGGGCCGCTGCGTTCTGCCTCAGAGGCACATTCAACCGTTTTTTAGCTATATGTTCTTCCTATGCGGCCGCAAAAATGCGAACTTTGTGGCACTGTTGAGCCCTATATTTCTGGAGTTAAGCGCAGCTAGCTTTCTCGCTATGTATAGAAGGCGCTTCCATGCTTTTGGCTGATACGGCTACTTTTTACTGCTGCAAACAACGCCACCGAGCATTGGAGGCGCAGAACAACCTTACAAGATATACAAAGTGATGCACTACAGTGATGGTAAATACTTGCGGCGCTCCACTCCGAGGCAGTGCCGTGCACTACACCAAATGTGTCCTCACGGAGAAATTGCGAGCGTGCGCGAATTGCCTGTTTCTATTAAAAGGCGCTAAAGTGTGGTGTCCTGTAGCATAAAAATATCAGTCATGACTTATCGCACTTTGTCATCTAGCATAGAAGTACCACTCAAAACACATTGCGCTCGTTGTTGCGTCGACGGCCGATTGGCCTAAGGCGTCAGGCTGTGGAGCTCCTTGGTAAGCGCCAGGTTTGGTTTGAATTGCGTTCTGAGCGACAAGTGAGCTTCTCTCCGCTGGGTGCAATGCGGACAAATTTTTCGGTTTTGGAGCTCACTGGTTCTCTCATCAACCTCACCACTATTTAGAGGCGATGTTAGGCTGAAATTTCCGAGAAAGGTACTTAAAACTACTTCGTGCTTAAAGAACCACAAAAAGCTATCGCTTTACGCGTTGCCAAACTTGCACCATCCCCAGAGGCTGCAGGAGTGGAATTTATAGCTGCACCGCCTCTCAGTGAGCGAACCCCCTACCTGCCCACCTATTCAAAAAACATGGCAGGAAATGGACACCCCCAAGCGCTGCCAGTTCGTACCTCATACGTCTCTCATGACTTGGGCCCATTGGTGAACACACTTTCTTGGCAGCAGGTGGCAGCGATAGTTCCCTCTTGCAGCTTTCTACTGCGCTCACGTCAAAACCGTTGCGCTTAACTCGACGGAAGCCTGTCATCAGTCATTGCTTGAAATACCCGGAGAGACCAGAGCGTTCCACGCTTGGAGAAAAACCGTTGGCTTTTTACATAAGGAAGCTGATTGATGCCGGCCAAGAGAGCGATATACGTGAACCTCTCTAGACAGTGTCCAGTAAGAGAGGGTCTAGGCCGATGGAGGGAATGCAGCCGATTATGTGGTCATCAGTACGGCCTGCTTGCCCACTGAATTGCCCATCGGCACACAGGGCAGGGGTTCAACGCTCCTGGTGCTAAAAGAAGACAATAAAAGGGAAGCTCTTGCTACTTTCGACAAGGCAGTGAATCTGCTGTGACTCAGCCACCACTCCTGTTGATCGGGCTCGGGAGCGGTGCGGTTGGCAACAGAAAGGAAGGGAGGGAGGATTCAGGGAGGGGAGCTCCAAGAGTAGGGTGTCGAGGTCGCAAATCTCCAGCCACACGCCTGCGATGCTTCACTCTTGGCGAGCAGCTAAGTCTGCGGGAAAAGATTAAATCTCTCCACGTTGTAGCCCTGTCCCATTTGGTATGCAGCCTCCTTTATTCGCCTGAAAGATGGCTTTCTTTCGTGGTGGGGCGCATAGAAGCGCAGAGGTCGAGTCATCGCGACCGGTTCACCTAACGAGGATGGGTTCACGCGCTGGGTCGTTCCCTGAGGAGGTATGTATTTTACTGGGATCATGGGTCACTGAAACTGAAGAAAAAAAAGTAACAGTTAGGTTTGCCGGTGCGGTTCGTTAAAATGAGAAGTGGAGCCACGACTGTGAAATTGCTTCTGGCTCTAAATGCATGAAAGCTAAAAGCGCATTTATTATTGTTACCGCGCGGGGGGCGAGTGGATGGTTGGTGCAGAGCGATGCCCTTGAAACGAGTGCAGGTGGTTAAATTTGGCTTAAGCGCCGTAATACGTATCTGACACTAATTGCAAGGTGTGTACGCCTGTAAGTACTTATTGTACTTTTGTGAAAAACTGAGCACTGCGTAAAAATTGTTCAGCAAAAATAAGCAGTGAGCCTTCAAAATGCACAGCAATTCTGACAAAAGACCCACCGCGAAGGCTTATGCTTTCTGGCTTTTGGCTGTTGAGCAGAAGCATCAGGGTAAGGATAAGTGATAAGGAGCGGCTTTTCTTAGGCATAGAGACCAGTAATGGCTGTTTCAAGGCTACCGGTTCTCGTGTTGATTTGGTCTCTGCGAGACTGTTTGGGAGTGCGGCACTCTTTTTACTCTTTGTTTTGTTTTTGTCGTGGCTTTGTTTTTGGTGTTTTTTCTGCGCGCACACATGCATCGAATTATATATTGCAGGCGCTTTGGTTGTCAGTGATTTACTCTTAGTGGTGTCTACTCTCTCGGTCCTTACCCTTTAGTGTACTCTGTGATCAAATGTACCAAAAAGATTGTAAGTATTCGAGAAAAATTTCGGGTGAACGAGTACTTGCAATTCCTTTTCTTGCTCTCACTGAGTTCTCACCCTAACGTCTCCGTCAATTACACTTTTGCTAGCAAGCACTCTTTAATATAGGCTGGATTGCAATTGATTTGAGGCGTCTGTGCATTGTCAAAATTACGGCAATTTTTTTCATTTTGGCTCAATAAGCAAGGGAGCCATGTATTCCTTCTCATCGTCAATGTAAAGAATAAATGCTGAAAATGTCGATTGTTTGTTCATAATAGCAACCTGGTTATAAGCTCCATAATGCAATTTTTCATTAAGTTTTCAGAGTGATTCCTGAGCCTATCTTGGCCACTCGAATGTAAAAACTGGCTTCTATAAGGACATACGAGGCGTACTCAATTCGTGATCAATTTCTTTTCCGGAGACAAAGCACTAGGAATAAAGTGAATTGATAAAAAATGGTTGTTCCATTAAGAAGAGCCTTTGCCAGCACGCACTTACTCCTTTTTGTTTAAAATGTAATCACCAAAATTCGTTAAATTACGCCCACGCTCATATCATGATCTGCTGGGAAAATATTTTATCAAACGAAAGCATAATAAGCCGCACACATCCCAGGAACAACACGATGCATAGATAGGGACCCAAAACTTAGGGACCAAGGCACCAATCGTTTATTTCGACCAGTCTTCAAAACAAAAAAAATTTAAGGTATGTACATCTAATATGCTCAATATTCCCGAACTTACGCAACATTTTTGAAACATTTCCGACAGGATTCCGTTTTTGGTGCAACAACGAAAAAGGTAAAAAACTACTGTTATTAAAAAAATGCCGGTCATTATTCAGAGGAAGAATAATTAATTGATGCGGAATTCCACACTTCTAGCTGCTCGGCTACAGCTACGGTAAATAAATCCTTGGCGTCTAAGTGAAAAGACGCCTTAATTTTACCAGGGCAGACAATCAACCAACAACTACCAACAACCTGCCATTAACTGTTTTAGATTCTTTGCGCCAATTGCGCCTGAGTAAGAGGGAGGTGGCCCAAAATTGCAAAATGTCCGTCACCCCTTTAGGCACTTTGTCTTCAATTTGACCCAGACAGACTATATTCGTATTATGCTATGAAGGAATTTAAAAAACCGCTGGTTCCAACCGCTCTGCATTTTCCTCGCTGACTATGTGAACATGCTCTTGAAGAACTAAACAGGCCTCTTTTCTCATTTTAGTCCCCTATAATCGAGACCTTTACATTAGCGATCAGTACTCCACTTGTTATTATTTGTAGTAAAACGCCAGTGAGTGACTGACTGAAAATTCCTACTGTGGAAAAAAAAGCGACACAAGACAGCACTAGGTAGCAAAGTAAACTTAAATATGGTGCAAGGCGTGTGATTCTGAATTCTGGACGTGAATAATAAGCAGGAAAACGATTTTGCATTCTGCGCAGAAACCACGTCAAATGCGTGGCTACTTAACGCAAGGCACTCACTGAAATGAAATAGAGTCCCTCAGTGATTGTGCTGTTTCCTTTCTTTTTTAATGTCACGTTCATACTACATCTAAAGGGAAGAACTGGTGGTTTTCTTTCGCCGCGTCGCATCTTTTGATGTTCACGCTGGTTTTAAACACATAACCTTAGTACGGCGGTCTAAACCACTGTTGGCCAGAGGCGTCTGAAAAAGCGAAGCCGCTCTATTCTCTATAAAAAGATAAAATTACATTTCTATAAGATTACTGTTACAATGCCAATCCATCGTTTGGCTTTATATTATGCCGTAGCGTTTGGCCACCACTCTAAGCTCGCTTCACTTTTGCGCGGGTAAGGCCAGATTAGAAGTATGCCAAAGTAGAAGACTGGGCGAGTTGGTATGTACTCACTGAAAAACAGCGCACACAATGGAGGGACGAAGAAAAGAAACGAGCGCTCGTGTTGTCGTTTCTTTTCTTCGTCCCTGTATTGTGTGCGCTGTTTTTCAGTATCAGTACCAGATTAGACGAAAATGATAGGGTTAACATTTCAACTGTGTTGTGTTCTGCAGGCCTGAAAACAAAAGTAACAGACTTCAAACACACAAGCAAAATACCAAACATTCGTGCCGTCGAATGCGACCGCGAATCTTAAAGCATGCTCGAATTTATGGTGGAAGTTAGCAGGCTCAAGGCTCCATCAGTCCATGTAAGCAGTGTCAGCCAGTTGAAGCGTTCTACAAGTATTGGAGCTGTCCTTGCTCGTCCAACAAATGGCGGCTGGTGTAACAACAAACAGTTTAACTATACGCTTCCGTTTCAGGTATTGGTGCCTTGCTCACTTTGACCTATCACACGCAAATGAACACATGAAAATCGATATCATTTCGAGCTGTATTCGTCTTATCATACATAACTTCACCAGCGAAAGAACGGGACACCAGGGGGAGAAGAAAAAAGGACAACGCTGGACTGACAACTGAAGTTTAATCGAGAAACGTCCTGGGTCACCAAACGACGCATGCGTATCAGGCTCACAAAAAACCCCTAAAAGACAAAAAACCTATGTGGCGATTCACCTAGGAGAGGATGCACGCACCATAATTGGCAAACAAAAAACAAACAAAAGCACAAAAGCACAAAAAACACAATTTGCCTGTCAACCTTGCACTCGTACACTTTTGCTCAGGAATCTAAATTCCTTGTCAGTGAGATTTAAAGACGGTGCACTGACGCATGTGTCACTACCTTGCAACCTAATATGGTAGGCCTCCAGGATTTCCCTCTCCTCCCTGTTTTTTCCTTTTCCGATGACTGACATGTTGTTAAAAGCTGGAACGCAGTCTTTGCAACTCCTGCAGTGACGTGGGAGATTATTCTGATCAGATAAATTTCTCAGGGAATTGTTATGTTCTCGTGCCCGGTCATTAACGCATCTGCCAGTTTGGCCCGTGTACACTCTACCACATGATAGGGGTAACTTGTAAACGACACGAGTCGAACAAGCAACGAACTTGTTGGCATGCTTCACAGTCCAGCTCTTGGGCTTCCTCCCCTCACTGGCCATCGCGATACGTGAACATAAACCAGACAGCTTACAGCCATAGGCCCAATGGCATCTTTGAAATAGCACTGGTGACGCGGAAGGGCGGAATATATACTGCCGAATTCACCCAACATTACCTAGCGGCACCTCTGGGCTTTTTGCTGGGTAGATGAAATAAAATGCGGACAGAGGAGAACTTACATGTTCTTTTTCGTATTTCTTTTCCTTGCGCTTTTACTTCGGTGATAATAAATAGACGCTAGAGTCGTCCTCGATATATTCTAGGATTTTGCCACGCAGGCGAAGTCGCGGTAAAAAGAAATTCGAACGCCGCAGCGCGTCTGCATTTATTTTCCGCAATTGTACATAACCCGCGATAACCTTCTCAACTTTTCGAAACTAGAAACTCTACGTCTACTGTCCTGATACCATGCAGTCAGTTTTCAAGCACCTACGTCAGTTATTACATGGGTAATTGTGAGAAATTTCACGGGGTACAGTTTAGCATAAAAATTCTTTCTACATTGCCTCGCTGGCCAGTCAGCTGGTATTGGGCCGGCTACAGAAGGTGGCGCCTGCCCTCGTGCTTGAAGGTTTTTCGTTGAACTGCTTTGCCTGACTGCACAAAAATATTTCTATTTTTTCGCGAAGTAGCTACCTGTATACTTTTGTCTATGATGACAAGAGTTTTAAAAAAAAACAACGCGAACGATTTAGTGCTCTTAGGCCTAACGCGAATTAGGTGAGCAAGCACTTTGGTTTTCACTTAGGTTTCGGTTCAAGGTTCGGTTTTCATGGTTAAGCAAGCTTCAGACAAAGATCGGTGAAATCAGACTTAAGCTCCGCCTTAAGGCTGCGCTTAGAGATAACGGGTTAATGCCCATATTTGCGGAATTGCTTTTTCTATGCTTTACGTTCATAGGTAGCTTGGAGTCTTCATAGCCCACCTGCCACTGTGGCGCAGCGGTTGAACTATACGCTACTGCCCTGCGATGGCAGGTTCTGCCACCGGTGGGTGTTGTAAGACCAAGATTGCTCTTCCCGTGCTACCTAAAGATCGTGGAGAGGAGTTTAGAACAGACAAACATCGCTGAAATCTGAGATTGGATGTTTTAGCGCTAGCGCACTAAAAATCCACATACGGAAGTTTTTCCCTATCTTACGTTAAACGCGCGGTCATCCATACGCTGCTGCTAACTCTAAAACCTAATTAGCGCAGGCTCGACACTACTGCACTTTTAAGAGCTAGTGCAAGAGAGCATCTCCTTACCTCCTGCTGCTTGAGCACGTCCGATGACCGCAGTAGCTGCCACTCTATTTGTAGTTCCCTGCAGCGCCAGAGACAGTATGCCCATAACAGCCGCGATGCACAACACCGCTGAACCAGAGCTGAACAGGAGGAAGCTGGCTCTCCACGCGGCCGAAGGGAACCTTGAACCTCCCTCCTCGTGGGCTGAAGAGGCCTCGACGAACCTGTAGCACAGCGCATCACCCTTCACCAACACTCCGCTAGTGTCCTCGGCGTCCGTGTAGCAAGCGCCGTAGAGTCCGAGCATGTAGGCAAGGTTATCAGGATCGTAGGTGAGCGGAGGCCTAGACACATCCGTCCGCTCGCGTACCAGCCACTCGGGTTGCACTAGGCTTACCAGACTCATGAGTGCCACTAGAGTAGACAGGAGCGCCCACACTACAGACACGGGCCATGAAGTCCTTCTCAAGACCACGTGCACGTGTTGGGCACGAGGAGGAAACAGCGCCGCGCACGGAACGGTCGCTGAGGAAGAACCGGCGCACGTTTCTTGAAATTTGTGAGAGTCGTTGTTTGCTGCCTCCCCGACATCCTGAGAAGATGTGGGAGGCTTATATTCTTTGCGAACGATCATTGATGAAGTTGGCGTTGTACAGCTGGGACCAATATCTTCGGACGGACGCTTATTCTCTTATTGTGGGGTGTCACTCGCTTGACAACGGAGGTGCTCATTGCTGACGTGAACATTTTGACGCCAAATGTTTGAGGCTGTTTTTCCCAATAAGGCTAAAATCTACAGCTTTTGAGCATGCGCCCCCAAAGTGAGACGATTTTCGGTTTCCCGAATCCTCAGTTCCGCTCCACAGTAGCTCTGTGCTATCACGTCGGCATGTATTTTTAGATGAATGTCTACTTTAAGCACATGGAAGCACATCAGCTCTGAAAACGCCACCTGAAGCAGCACAACTGTCCCTGCAAGGGTATTACGAGTCTCTCGCTACCACACACATCAAGTTAAAGTAGCGCACGAGTATTACACGAGAACAGACATATGATGTGTACCAGGATCCTGATACCGCACTGTTGAGTTTTCAGCTGCTGCAACTTCAGTTGGCTGAAGTGGTTATTACCTTATTTGTACTTTTACGGACCAAACCCTGCGCTTTCATACTCGGTGAAGGCTTGGTCGAGGTTTCAGCTGAAGTGCGGGAGTGTAGGTTCACCAAGAACACGTAGACAAAACGTCAACATCAGCAAGCTTCTATCAGATGTTCGATTGAATGCTGTTCGCGAAAATCCACGTCAAGAACGAAAAACGAACTGGCATAGCAAGCACACTGGTGAGCACTGCAGCGGTGCCGACTGCTTCAAACTCCGCGCCGGTGAAGCCGTGAGCAATGCAGGTGAGGGCACCAACAGCGCTCTTCCTTTTCTTCCATGCTACTCCTGTGCTCTTGATCCGCAAGCAGCCATTCCAGAAATCCTGCAGCCAAAGGATGAGCTTCCCACTGACGGAGGACCGGACGCACCGTCGAAGCTAGAAGAACGCGGAAGTGTGCCTCACCCCCACCGTCCAGGCAGGAGCTCGCGAACGCAGCAACGGTACAACCGCCTGCGCCGCGATGCGGGCACCGCCAGAGAGCTGGCGGGTTCTTTCAGCCCGACAGCATCGGAATGAGAGACCGTTCCGCGAGAAGCACGAACCCCGAGACGCGAGTTCCCTCCGCCTTCCCCGGGTTCCCTTGCTCCGCGCGTCCCGAAGCCCGGCGTTGCCAGGCCAACAAGTGGCGACGCTCCCGCGCGAAGGAACGCGGCGCGGCAGCTGCTCCAAGGGAGAGCGCATGCGCCCTTGCCTTCTCCTGGGCTCTTGCGCGTCTCCGCTCAGGCAGTTGGAGCCTTCGACCGGTCTGGCTTCTTTTGTTTTAGACTGTTTTTTTTGCGCTCCCCATTCTCTCCCCTATCTTGGCGCGCCTGGTGCTTCCGCCATTCCAGCGTGTGCGACCGTATCGTCGCCCTCTCTTCGGGAGAGTGCTCGATATATCCCTCTTCATTGCTTCCCCATATGTGTCAGGAAGTTGTCATCTCACTGCCGTCTGCAGAGTGCGTGACACCCTACTGTAGATCTCGCTGCCTGCCGCTGCTTTACGTACGCGAGCATTTTAATAGATGTCTAATCTCGCCTAATTGCTGGTATGTCTGCATTGACCCGTAGAATTATAAATTGTAATTATTTTCTGAGGAAACGAAAGGAGAGTGTCTCACATCTCAGTGGACACCTCAACCGCGCGTGCTGTGACGAAAGAAAGTAAAGGAGTCAGCATTTTTTCCTTATAAACTGTTGCTAGCTCGTATGCAGTGCCAGTAAGTGAGAAGCTCCACAAAAGAAGCAAACATTGAAGATTGGTTTAAGGAAAGTAATTGGCGCAGTGTCTGTCTCACATATCGGCGGACAGCTGAAAAGCGCCGTAATGGAAGGAATAAAGACGGGAGTAAAAGAAGGAACGAAGAATGAAAGAGGTGCCGCAGTGTAGGTCTCCGGAATAACTTCGACCACCTGGGGATCTTTAACCTGCACTGACATCGCACAGCACATGGGCACCTTTTGCATTTCTGGAAATTGCTTTTGCGGAGCTATTTCTCCCTTACTGTCACGGCATACCATGACACAAGAACTTTGCACACAAAATATTTTGATGTCGTTTCTTTGCGTCGTACATTTGTTTCACTTCGACGTTTCAATATCAGATTAAAGTGATATCAGTGCACGTTAACGATCCCCAGCGGTCGAGGTTAATCCGGAAGCCTCCAATATCGACCTCTTCTTCTTTCGCTCCTTCCTTCATATTTACCTCACGGCTTGGTTGAAGTGCACACCCAGAGCGAGTGTTTGAGCTTCTTTGAAACCGCCATGACCCACTTTCAGTTTTCATGCAATGAAATCGGTTGAGTGGCGTAGTTAGCCGATACAAAATCCTCACATCTCCAGCGCTGTAATGAATATGACGAATCTACTCAGTGCTATGGTTCACAATTACTAATTTTCGGTCACAGTCTTGGTGGACAAAATACTATGACACCTGAACTAAAAGCTCAGGCATTTCCTAGGAGTTCTCTACCTTGACTGCATATTAAATAGGTACGAGTTCACACAACACGCAGTACAAGCACAACCTTGCTGAGGATATTAACTGAAGTGAGGTTCCAGGATTTGAAGAACCTAAAACCTTTTATACTTTTCTACCATTCAGAGCCATCCTGAGATGCCAGACACCAAGATTACATTTATAACTTCTACAACTGGAAGTAACACTGATGTGGTGCACACCAAACAATGCAAGATAGGTGCAGTTAACTGAATTACGTATTTGAATAGCAAGAGGATCAAAGTACAGTCTTGGTCAATAGTCTTAAGGCCACAGTGTTCATCTGCCGCGATATGAATGTTCCTAGAATTCCCCGTGTGGCGGATCATTCAAAATACAAGTCGAGCAGGAAGCTTCTCTACCGCATGAGGAAACCTTAAGCTAGCATTTCAAATTTTGTTTGGTCTTTAGTAGTGCCGTAAAGGCACTGTTATGCGGCTGAAGAGAAAAACCTTCGGCCTTAACCTTTTTAACCGAGACTGTACTTGTGCACGCATTAGACTGTATATCACCATGCAATCGACTCTTTGTTACTTCTGCACGTTCAATAAATTGATCGCAATTCCCTACTCAAGACACTACCTAGTATGCTGGAGCTCGTCAACAACGCCGCTGGACGCTTTGCGTCCATATGAAATATGTTCTCTTCCTTGGGACGGGTTCGAGGAAATGAATAAATTCGATTGCATTCTAGCGTCAGTTTACAACAAAAAGAATTGGGAACATAAGACATATGAAATAACTACCTGTATTCGGTGTCTCTTCGCTTCGCATATCAGAAGCGTACAGTGCTGCAAGTTCAATATTTCCTCCAGTTTTTTTTTTTCAGCGAGCAAGTCAGGTTCATAATGGACGAAACAGCCAAGTGAATACAGGTGATGAATTTCGAAATTTGCCATATTAGAACAAAAAAGCCCTTACTTTTGAAAATTCTGTTATCCCACGCACATAAAATGATCGACTATATTATCAGGAAACGGTTGCAAAAAGTTCGTCTTTATTGGCTATAAAACGTTACATGACACCATTTAAGCCCATTTCAGTTATTTCTGGGAGCTTTGCGGTAACTGCGCTTCAAGTTACTGGTCTTCTTGTCTGAGGTCATTCCGACCTGGATAAAATTTTCGCACACGATAAATTCTGAGGGGCTCCACACTTTTAATCCTCTAGTAAATAATTTTCATTTCGAAGCACTCAAGTGCCAGCTCTGTATTTTATGAGTGGTGGTAAAACAACGCAATCGGAAAATCCAGCGGCAAGCATTGCCAGAAAGCCCACCGAGTCTCATATTAATTGCAAAAAATTAAGAAAATTTGCTCCATTGAACTCACAAAACCTTATTTTCCCCTTCATTATATCTGTCCTGATGACGCAGTTACTTGAGTTTTCTGAATAATGTATGAACATTTTTAGCTTGTGCATCTAAAGCGTAACTCCAAACTTAATTTGTAGCAAACGTCATACTCCAAAGAACGTAAAATGAGCCAAGCGAATGATAGACTAGAATCTAATCAGAGCAGGAAAAAGTACAGAGGAGCTTGTTTTAGGGTTAGACTAGCTGTCTTGAGAACGCGTCCCGCGTACCCATGGGGGAGCGTAATGCCGAGCGACACAAAGCAGGTTAAATGGAAACTTGACGTAACGCGAGTCTAGTGCAATCTTTTATGCAATCAGGGTGCTTGACTTACTCATGACTGCGTGGCACAGGAAAGTTCAAGCACGAACCCCTCTGATTAATTGACTACGCCGGCATGTCTTACGTCAAGCAGAAGGGCACTGATGACAGCGCCTCTTTCACTGACGCATTTATTGCTCTAAAGGAACGGATCGATCGAGTGCTGACAACCTCCTCTGCAACAAACATCCCGGTAGCAGTAATATATGGTGTCAGATTATTGAGCGCCAAATAGGGCTCCGCAGCTACGCGTGCACCTAATATTTTTCATTATTACATTCTCGTGTGTTCAACTAGTTTCTAAGAATATATAATGGAACGAGAATAAGAACCTAATCATACATTATTTATGTCGCCCACATGTCACTTCACCTCATGAAGCCCCAACGAAAGGCTTAGAGGAAAATATTAGTGCTGCAGCGGATTTTCAATAGGCTCTCCCTTAGCTCCGCATCGGGTCACAATGCGGTCACAAGAGGACGCAATACTTTAGTTGCCTTAACTCTGTCGGTCTCATTGCTCTACAGTATCCTTGAGGCTTTAAACAACGGTGTACCTTAACGAGGGTATGCCGTTGCATAAAACACGGATGAGAAGTGAATACCTATCATGTGCATAAATTTTGTCTTGAAATAAAGAACATAGAGCCAGTTTTCGATACCATGACAGATGGAGCGATCAAAGAGCAGTTATGTCAACAGGGGCGATTTGAAGAAAATCTGGCCATATCTAACGAAATCGCTCACTCTTGTAATACGAAAGTGGACAAAAAGTAGATGAAAACGTAGTGGGGCATGTTTGTTTTTTAAATTATAATGGATTATTTGACGCGGCACCTACGAGGAGGCACGTTAATTCGTCGTATCTCTTTAGTTTAATTTCCTTAAAGACCCCTTTAAGGGTGTTCTACAACGGATGGCGTTTACAAAATTCCGCCGCTTACAGCATAAATAAATGTTGATGCGGAAGTTATGGCAGCTTGACATAAGAAAAACGCTGGCGGTGCGACGACACGCAGAAGGATTAGACAAAACTCTTCATATAGTCTGTCAAAGATCTACAATTTTGACAAGGTGACTGTGTCTCTCTGCGTTTTTATATAAAATTATCGCAATATACGAAGAATTTGGGTGATAGCTTGGAACAAACGACCACCTTCCAGAATTTTCTCTTTTTCTCACAGAAACAGTGGCTGCGGTACGTGTGCTAGAACCCAGTTCCGCTTAAGGAAGGCATACAAACCTTCATGTCACAAGCCAACTTCGACCATCTGACAACCGAAGGCACATTCATGTGAGCGCCCATACTACGGCACACATAGATGGTATTCAAACTGGCTAGGGGATAAGGATGGGAGATTTTATATCCCGCGTAACACGACGCCAGTGGTGACACCGTTAAACAGGGTCCAAGTAAGTATTCAGATCTCGCTATACGGTGCACAAACTTGGGTTTGCACATTAAAAATGAAGTTAAAATTATTTTTCTAAATCTCCACCAATTGCTTATCCAAACAAAAATTTAAAAAGCCTATTTCATCGCCCTTTAGTTGCGTCGTCCTCTCATTCATACGCACCCTCCACAGGTCGATGACACCGTGTATGGCTCTCTATCGCGCAGGAAGCGCTAATGGCTCGCGAGAACTGGGATCTCACTAGTGCTCATGTGCGGTCCGCACTGAGAAAGACTAGAAAGAAATGGAAATACGAAATCGTTAAAATGGAGCCGGGTGGCTGGGGTTGTAATGACCTCCGCTCAATATCGGGACATTCCCACCTTCGCTTATTGATATTAGGGCAAAGACGATAAGGTACAGTGAGGGCAAGTTTCATACAGGAGACCGGGTTTTTGCCCATCTGTAGATTTGGGGAACTTTAAAACGCTCCTATTGCGCCGCCTGCTGGCGGGCCCATATGGGGAAAGTATTGCAACCCTACAGCTTAGTACATTCGCTGCCAATGACCGATTGAGGAAGTTTGAGTACTGCGTTCCACATACGTACGAATGAGGCGTGAACGCCGCATAGCATCTATTATACTCGTACAACTCCTAGAAACAGCATTTCTCTTACGACGGACTATTGAACGGACCCGCTTCAAGAAACGCGTTTCTGTCTGTATGAAACGTTTAGAGTTCTTCACTAGTTTGGCAGATATATTCCTCGTCTTCATAGTGCTGACATTAAAGAGAGCGGCGGCCAAAAATACGTATCTACCAGCTTTTCTCCACACGCTTTAGCTATCTTTTCAGAAGACAATAAATTATTAAATAAAAATGACAGGCTTTATAAGAGCACCAAATTTCACTGGCTTCAGGTTAAGGAAACAGTGTAGAGCGGGAATTCTTATTTCCTACTTCTGTTTCCTACTTCTACTGCTAAGGACGCGAAAGACAGCTATTTCAGAAATGCATGATTTTCAAATCCAAAAGATAAATAAGTTTGTTTTCTAACGAATGTAACTTGAACAAGAAACAGGCCTACAGGCAAATTAACGCACTAATGTAGAAGCAACTATCGCACAGCCAGTCTAAAGCACCACAAAAAAAAATTCAAGAGCATAAAAGACACAGAAAGAGAATTCACAAAACAAAAAATCTTCCTGGAAGGAAATATTAGGAAGATGCATCGAAAGCAATCTGACCGGAGAAAAGCCCCCTCGAGATGCAGCCAGCTACGAGAGCGCCGAGCGTTATTTATAACAGCCGTGTTCATGTGGAAACTCGAGAAGGCGCAGTACTTTGGGTGGAAAGAAAAGCAAGTCACCTACGGTTTCCTTGTTCTCCTCGAAGCGCTTCAAGGAATTTTGTTCGCCTCTGCTGTGGTTAAAGTGAGCGCCTGTTACAAGTCATTGCGGTGTGTGCTTCGCTTAGTTTTGGACGTGTTTGGACGTGTTTCGGATGTGTTTTGGACGTGTTTTCGACATGTTCGTTTTGGACGTTGTTTTGTTCTATAACATGACAATCCGCGGCGTTAGCCGTTCTCAGAAGACACAATTCAGGAGCCCATGCTTCACATCGCAATGCTCACCGTACGATGGACGCGATGCATAGTTCTCTGAAAAGTAAAGGCCAGCGTTTTGATCCTCTTCGAAAACAGTGATCTATTCGCGTAAGTTTATTGAAAAGCAGGAAATGTCGCAAAAATAAATCTAGTTTTAAGCTGTATTTATATCGCATTGCAAAGCTGCAAGTCCTGACAACCAGACTACTGACTAGAGCAAGAGTGGCGAGTACAATGGTAGCTGATCCCAATAAGCCACGCAGAAGAATCTCGAATTTTCTCGCGCATGACAAAATACGGCTCGAACTTTCAGATGTAATAAAAGCGTTTTGAGGTTGGGGTGCTTCTCTTACCAGCGGCGTCCCTAAGCATTCATTAGAAAAAGATTAGCTTTAGTTACGACGTGCAATTTCCAATAAACTTAAAATTAGATTGTAGGAATCCGCCTTCTCTATCTTTTTAACGCCCTGTTCGAGGCTGCTCTTTCCTTCAACTTATAGCACAAACGTCACCACTACTGAGGAACGTGTAATAGTGCACTGGCTATAATCTCGGGCGCAGCGCACGTCACGTGCTTTATGGGAGCTATATTTCTACCCATCATTCAAGTTTATTTCCTCAGTACCCAGACCTGTTACTGCCATGCAGGTTGTTTCAACATAACGCTGTGTGCTATTTTTAAAATAAGCATACTTAGATTGGAAGGGCGTTTTTTTCAGCATAGCACTCTCAGCGTTGCAAAGCATCAGAGTAAACTTAATATGTGCTAACTAGGAGGCTAGTTAAGTAGTATCGAATAGTTCACTTTTTACCAATTACTGTTAGGCTTCTTATACCTTGACAGGCTTGTATGCAAGTAGTAACGATATCGGTTTTTGAAATTTCGAAATTGTTCTTCTCGTCGCCGCTGCAGAAAAATGAATTTCGGGGCCGCAAACTGCCGAATGCGCATTCGCACGGCCATAATCAGCGCTACCAACTGCTACGAACGCGAGCCACACAGTAGTGCGGATGTCACGTGCTGCTTTCGCAGCGACTGACTGGGAGCGGTGAGCTGGCATAAAGCACTTGACAGGAGCGCCGTTATGTGACGCGCGCTCGTAGGCGCGGCTAGCGCTCCTTCCGATCGCGAAGTTTCACATTCGGCCGAGTACGGTACCAAAATTGTTTGCGTTGCAGCAGAGACGGGAATGGCATAGCAGTGCTATGCCGAAAAAAGCGCTCTCCTAACACAAAGAGCCTATTTTTTGAAATTCTTGGCAATCTTAGTTGCAGGACAAGGTATTACAGTTACTGTTCCTAATTTAATCAATTCGCCATTCCCCTGGCCTATGCGAAGAGTGAAAAGAAAGAAAAGAATTCATATTTGAAGCCTAGTTCATCCACTTATATAGTTACACTTTCCACAGAGTGCCATTTTTCGGCCTATAACATTGAAAGTTAGGCTGGTTACTCGCGCAGCACGCTTTTCCTTTTTCATGCCACAGACCGCAGCTGCCAACAATAAGTACGGTGTGGAGTATCTACAATATGCGGCTCCTAGCCAGCGCATTCTTTGTGAAAGCGTTGTGCTCTTACTGATAATAGAGCGCACGGTATGAGCAGTTGTAAAGCTGATCCTTTATACGTGGTTTATGATGCCTAAACTGGAGTTTAGGGTACATAAATCTCGATTAAAAGGACATACAGGTCAGGAAGTTTGAAAATCATAAACATAATGCCGGTCTTTATGCTGCTAATTGCATTTTTCCCATTGGGTTTCTAAGTACAATCCGGTATGAAAAAATAAGACCTCCTTAAAGGTGCGCATTTTTGTTGCCTAAAAAATGACTTCGTTCAGAAAAGAACCATTTTAGGACATCTACGCATTCATTGCATCCTGAAGGGATCCACACAATCGGTGCCCCAAGGTGGCAGTAATGCTAATAATTACGCTGCCCTTGGAACAATCACTGTTGTGTCAGAAAGGAGAAAGTACTAGGAAGCAAGGACGAAATATTCCAACTCTCGTCGAACCAAGAAAATCGCTATCCTTGAAAATGTGCCGCGTAAGATAGGCGGCACTTGATCTCAGTGAAGAGAATTGCAAAGATATCCCTGTTTCTACGCTGTGCTAAGAGTACGGCCGCTATGCGGACAGTTTAGCATGCACAGCTTCTGCGCACTCCTTTTATGTGCTTGAGATCATTTATTTCACAATGCCTGGCCCGTTTACTCCACTTAAAATATGGACTGTCTGTGGGCAACCATTGCGAGGGCTGTGTGCTCGCACAGACGGTATATAAATATTTCTTCTCTTGCGGGGGCGATGACACTATAGCTCAAATTCTTTGTGAATGCCCTGCCTACAGTGCCGGAAAGCAGTCTCTCTGCCGTGCATTGGAGCGTCTAGACCAGCGGCCACTGACGGAAACGCGGCGATCGTCGGCAGTGGAGGCCTCCAAGACACTGCTGCGCTTCTTGAGGACTTCTGGCCGGCACGATAGGCTCTGACTTAACTGAACGTTGTGACTTCGCATAGTGACTTCAATTTTTTGCTCTCTTTTCTCCTTAATCATTTTCTCCCCTCACCCCTTTCCCCCTGCAGGTTATCAAACCAGTTATTCTTCTGGTTAACCTCCTTGCCTTTCCTCCTCCTCCTATTCCCTCTCTGTCAGTGCATATTGCTTCCAAAGCGGTCATTCATTTAGAACACACACACTCGAAAATTCGACCATAAATGTTTCTCTGTAGACGTCCCTACTTCTCTTAACCTATATATATATATATATATATATATATATATATATATATATATATATATATATATATATATATATATATATATATATATATATATATATATATATATATATAACGAAAACATTGCGCGTGCCAAAGTGGCGAGAAACTGGAATGCAAACGTCCCTGCTTGCGCCACCAGCACAATAACACTCCGGGGCTTTACCTGCTTATTTCATCCTGCCCGGCAAATAAATGCAGAAATTCACAACAGTTTTCACAATTTCCCAACGAATGCATCGACGGGCTGGCCGCTATGGCATCGAATGGCTGATACGCTGGATGTTTTCAGATGGAATTCGAAGCACGTGGCACCTTTCTTTAAGTGCGCATTGACTGCGCGCATAGCCCAAAGAATTGACGTCCGACCATTTTCACTGATAGCGTGCGCGCTTAGCTCTGTATGCATCCAGCGGGCTGCATACTACAGCTGAATAATGCCTCTGAGAGCATCGCCGTCGCCCATACCATATGCGACGAACCGCACAAATGTAACGGAGTATGGCATTTTTTGGTGTACCATAAATGCGCAGCTTTCATTTCAAGAGGATCCCCTCATAAAAAAGATGGAAAAAAAGTTCAATATAAGCATCTAGACTACCTCTCCAGGGAGAGTTAGAACCATGCCCACTACCAGAACGCATTACCGTGCTAGATTTAGAGTGGGTGTGAAATATTTCTCTGTTATAGGTCTACAATACTCTGCCATAACATAGAGTATGCTTTCAATACAGCTTCTTCTCTCGGTCCTTCACAGTTCTCCTTAGAATAACTTCCATCGTTTCTTTTTAGAAAGTTCAGCTATTCAGCTGCACTGATTAGCTGAAAATTATTAGCCATGCAGTTTTGGAATAGTCGCCTCATGAGCTGATTCCACGGAAGCTAAGAAACTCTAAATAAAATAAAGGATGGTGCAGTACAAAAACAGCGGATCAGAGTTGCATTTACTACAACGAACAACAAGGCTACCGGAAAGATTAAAGAACAAAAGGTTCGGTGGTATTTAAGAATATTTATTGCAAAAAAAGATCTTCAAGACAACATCTCAGAGGTTGAGCAGCGCACCTGCGCTCAAAAATATATGTACCAAGATAAAGAAAGAAGCTCGAGATGGTAGCACATTATCAATTGGCGTGACGAGATAGAACAGTGGCAGAAATAACGGAGCTGATAGCGGATAAAGTGAAGCATAATCAAGGAACTCTTTTATAGGCCTTTCATCATAAGCGGAATAATTTACCTCGTAGGTTGATTATGATAGTGCACTGGTAAACATTACATAGCTTTCTGATATGTGCCACAGTTTTCAGCGATCCATAAGTGCCATGACGTACAAGGCAATGAACAAAAACAACACTACTATACCCGGCCATTGTGTTGCTGCTCCCGGCATGTCTCATAGCTAATTCAGCTACTACTTTTGCTCATTTTCGGTCTTTTCCCGGCTCTCAGTACATACTCTGGGTGCGGAGGATCATTGCTGCGTTGGTCTTTGCAATTTCGAAAATGCATCCTACGGTTCGGTAACTGATCAAAATCGGCTCGAGCTTGGTGTTATCATGCGCTTAACAATTATGCATTTAAAGCAAATATAACGACTATACTCGCCGTCAGCGAAAATTTAGTAAGTAAAATGTCGGCTAGGAGGATGACAGCACCTGTAATATCGGGACCATCCGGTATATAGTATCATCAAATAAGTAAGAAATCGTTGGATTTAGTGTATTCTAACTGCATTCACTCTTTGTTTTCACTGAAAATTAAAGCCTCATGTTTGTCACCCTCTTCGTGCAGTATCACCAATTTTACGCCAGTTGCTTGTCAATGTAGATGTTTTGAGTGATGTTTATTGTCTCGTATGCATATATTTCATTGCGGTGAATACATCTTCCCAGAGAGAGGTTTATAAGAGGATTTGCAAGTGCACCACCTTAGCTTGCTTTTTGCTCCCCTATTTCCGATCTCATGGGACATCTCGACGAGGTGCTGTAGGCTACGTAGCCTACGCTCCACGGAGATAGATGAGATGTAAATACGCAACATCGAAATTTTCCATCGTCGAAAAACGCAGTCACCATCGGGGTCTTCAGGAGTGGTGTATGCTTAAAACCTGCAAGCAACATTGCATGTGAAACCATTCCTCTTTTTTGGAAAAAGCAATTCCGCAAGAGAAAATAGATAATAAGATTTGTATACAACTATGTTCCGGGCCGCAGTTTCGCTCCACAGCATCCATCAAAATAAGCCTTTTCTGCCTGGAAATGTTTCTCCCTTTGCCCGGTAAAAGCAAAAACAACAAAACATAACAAAACAGCTCGCGATAAAAAAAGCTGTATTCCAGTGAAGCCTGGTCTGTAAAAATCCGCGAGAAGCGATCTCTCGCCGTACCAATGTTTTCGTACGATCGCAACTCGAGGCTCTGCGTGTGAGCATTTGAGTAGTTCCTCCGGGTTTCTTCGTCGCTTCCTTCTCTGCCTTGTATCTCGTGCACTCCATCATCGCTTGTTTATCCCGAAATGGAAGAAGGCTCTGGGTGCCTATAAAATGTAATCGCGCCACGGGCACTTCGATCTCGCGCTTTAAAAGAAACCCGACTCCGCCGAAACCCGGGTATGTTTCCGTTATCCGCTCGTTTCGTGGCATGAATTCTGTTCTATGAAAAATGCATGGGGCGCCAGTTCCCAGTTTTTACCTGAATTCGTGATTCCAAAATATGCTCGAGAGCGATATATATATTTGTAGTTTTATTCCGGTAGCATTACTGGCCGCGGTAAACGATTTCAGCAATGTGTGTATGTCCCTTCTGCGTCACTAAAACAGAAAACTAAAATCCCACGAGCTTGATTCGAACCCAAAAATTTCTCGTTAGAAACGAGAAGTAATCTCATAACCAAGACGACTGCCGTGATACTTGATAGGTAGAGGTGATCATAGTCTAAGCGGCAAAGCAGCAGCAGAGGTGACGGAATTTTCTATGACGTCATCCTAGGTCGCGTAATCGAGCAGAAGGTGGATGACGTATACAAACTCTGCCTACGTTGATGTCAAAATAAGCTACAGCGGGTTTGCGTGTAGAACGTACGCCTGTCGCTCAGTCGCATCTGCCTCGCGGTGAACAGAAAAGCCTTAAAGTAAAAGAAAATGCAAAAATTAAATTTAAGTTTGCAATGCCCGCAAAAGGGGGTTTGCAGTGTTTAGAAACACAGCCAAGCACTCGTTAGTGCGGTGAACTGCTGGCTAGTGCATTCAAACCTTGCTCATGCATAGAATTACCTGACAATTTTTTTTCTACATGCTGCCGTGCTTCTTTTAGGCCTTTTCCGGAGTAGGCAACACATTGGTCGCTACAACGGCTGGTATCCCGTAAAGGTTGCGAAAGTAATACCATTGTCATCTAAGCTGAGGATCAAAAGCGATGTGCCATCTTCATTGTTGCGAGCCTTGTCTTTGTATAGATGATCTTCCTGGAAGAGTCAGAGTAGCCCACAAATGTACCGTCTTCAATTATTCGCCTAGGAGAGACTGGAATCCCGCGCATATTTCGCGTTCTACTTATAGCCAAGCTTGCTTTAAAGTGTATCTTGGTTTAAAGTTCACCTTGCTTTAAAGTTTCTTAACATGGAGTAAGTTGCTTCAAGAGACCTATCGTGATAAAAGTAGCACAGGAATCGAAATCTCCTTTTTTTAATTTTATGTCAAAGTGCTGTTGAAATTGTACCATTTCTCATGATATGTGCTCCGCTGTTCTTTGTTCACAGACGGCAGATGGTGCTGAGGTCTATAAGTGCTACGTTAGCAAAATCATTCATTGCTTTCCGGCGGCTGTTACAAAAGTCCAAACCCCTTTTCAGCTCAGTAGCAGCTGCTTTCTGTGCGCACGCAACAGCAAAGCACACTGGATGAAATATGCCACCTTTTCATTAAAACTTCTCTAGGGCTGCTCTAAAGTAGTAGCAGGAAGACCTTAACGAAAGCAATTCTATTCATAGAGGCATCCATCATCTTACCTTAAAATATTACGCTCAAAATATTACACCTAAAATTATTGCGCTTATTATATTACCCTCAATATATTACGCACAAACAAGCGCGTAACGGTAACAAAGGTCTCGTCTCAATAAGTGTCTTTTCAAATCCAAAAGTGATTAATCTTCGAAAGAAAACAGCACAGTTTCTTTTCACTTCATCGGCTCTTCTTACCCAAAGAACGGTATTCAAAGATTATTTCGTCTGTTGTATATCGACCAACTTCTATTTTTGAAGTATTTGTAGCTTTGTAACTATTAAGCCCAGCCGATGCATTTTTGCAGTGTATTCGTCGTCATTGAGAGTATGCGCTAGTACTAATACCTCTCCATCATGGCTCGAGCTTTATGAAGGCTTCAAACGAAGTGTTTCGAACCTCGGGTACGTGCGGATCAGTGAGATTCAGTTGGTTGCGCATCTTTAAAAGAGAAAAAAAAAGGTATCAGGACTGGAGAAAGGTTTTAAAAATTTTACAAACTGCCACAGCCCCTCGCATAATCCTACCGCTCTCTATTTCTCCTTTCTTCGGCAGGAAAATCAGAACGCGATATTGACTTATAGACAGATATTCTTTATTCAGACAACAACGTCTCGGGTGCAGGGGCAAAAAACAGATGTGAGCTGCCTGACAGCGCCCAAGCAACCGTCGCACAGGTCAGAATAGGCAGCAAAACTAACAAGAACTTCATGCTATCATTACATAGAAAACGCACTTTTAAAACAAAGCAAACAATGAGGAAAGTGCATACTTTTGCAATGACTAAATTATACACTGAATAGTTACAAGGTATGAATAAAGTCAGAAATGCAAGAAAATTTATGCGGTCAACGAAACATCAGAAACAATGAATATTTTCATCAACAACCCATTATTCCCTAGAACAAGAATGCAGGTAACATGAAGCATTCTTTTTAAAATTTTTCTCGGACCCATATTTCTGAATAATTTTCATGGCCTGTGTATGTTTATTAGGAATACTGGAAATTAAATAGGAAAGCATTTGGGTACCATAGTTTTTTTTCGCACAAGTGGGATTCGGTAGTTGTTTTGCCTTAACTTATAAGGAATATTACTACTTGAGTGTAATTCAAGATATTGAGATGGCTATAGTTTGTATTGCTGTAAGATATGACAAAGCAATTTCAATTCTAATAATTGATCCACTTTTGTAACGGAGTGCTCTAAAAAGTACAAACCTTTGTGATCATTATAGGCAAGATTTTCGACATATCGTATGTCTTTTTTCTGCAACATTATTAACCTCATGAGGTTAGTTTTTGTTGTACACTCCCAAATCAGTAAACAATAGTGAAGATGCGAATGAATTATGGTGTAATATAATTGACAGTTCAGTCTTTTGGGAGCAATGTTTCTAATTTTATACAGCACACACTGACCTGGATAAGTTGGCATGATTCCTATTTATATGCAGGGTCCCATTGAAGTGTTCTTCAAAAATGATACCTAAATATTTGTAGAAAGAAAGGCATTCAATTATACTCTTCGCGAAAGTAAGCTGAATTCCAAAATCAGTCTTGTTGCGAGTTTTAAATACAATAACCTCTGTTTAACTAGCGTTTAATTCTATTTTATTTATTATCAACCATAAGGATAATTCATGTAACCATGCATTAGCCTCAGCCTGAATATTATTAAGGTGCCTGAAGGAAAAACCCACTAGTATCATCTGCATAAACAATTACTGTAGGGGTTCTTGGGATGGCTATATTATCAATAATATAAACAATAAAGAGTATTGGACCCAGAAAACTCTTGTGGAACACTATATATTAATTGGCCTAGTTGTGACTGACGGTCAATGAGATATGTGGACTGCACGCGACCGGAAAGATAACTGCGGATCAGTTTTAAGGCAACTCCTCGAATTGCCTAAAAAGGTAGCTCATAAAATATTACGCCATGTTTAATAGAATCCAAAGCTTTTAGAAATCTAAAAAAACTCCGACTGTGTACTGTTTATCATTCATATCAGAAAATATTTTTTTTTTATACTAAGCAGTGCCGTTCCAGTTGATCGCTTCTCACGAAACTCGAACTGTTCATTGGCAGAAATTTGTATTTCATCAAAGAACTTATATCATCTAATTTTGATCAAATATTCTAGCAGCTTAGAAAACAAAGGCAGGACAGATATAGGTCTGTAGTTATTTATATTGTCATATGAGCCGCCATTGTGCAAAACAATCACTCTGGCAATTTTCATACTTGAGCTGACGCTTTGTTGAATATATACTGATGAGATCAGCAACAGCTAGAATAGGTTCGACCTTAATTTTGTCTACACCTGAGCCACTGGATTTATCTAGTTTTTTTTTTAAGGAATGTGAGCACTTCATGTTCACTGCACGAATTCAAGAATATAGAACTTCCAACGGGGCAGACAATATATTGATCAATTTTATACTTTTTGTCTTGTTTCGGAGACGACTCACCGGAGGATAGACTTATCTGCCAAAGCAGCCCCACTGTATTCAACATCATTAAGAGTTAATGTGCTAGGAATGGGGCTTGTAGCCTTTTCCAGAAGATCATTAAGACGATTCCAGATTTTTTAGGGGAGTTAGAAACTGCTGCAAATTTATGCTTGTAGTATTCTTTCTGTGTTTTTAATATCGGAACCTAGCTTATTTCTTATTTTCTTGCGGAAATGGGGAAAGGAAATGCGGTACAGTATTTGCACTTTACTAACTGAAGGAAGATTTTGTACGCTATACTAGGATTTAACTCATTGTGTACGTCGCTCTAGTCAATGATTTCTATCGTCGATCTAAACTCAACCAGAATTTCTTCGTTAAATAGTCGATGTACTCTATGCTGAGCTGGCAGTTTTTTTCATTTTCTTGTTGTCCAGAGAAAAACAAAACAAAATATAGGTAGATGGCCACATAAATCAATTGTGAGCACACCCGATAGGACATTCGGTAACTCACGAGTTGTACCACACACTTCTCTAAAGTTATTCTTGTTTATAACTGGGTAACGTTGGTGCAATCGGATGTCTCAATGGCCTCGTAAAAAGAGCATCGTGTTGAACTGTTTGTCAAAAGATCAATACTGAAATCTCCAACTAGAACAACAGGCATATTTACAATACATGCATATTCAAGAAGGTCGCGCATAAACTGAATAAATTCAGCAGTTTCACTAGATGGGGGTCGATGGGGCTGGAAATTTGTATTTTTCGATAGCACTACTGGTGGAGTTTATACGTGAGTGGGAGACAGGTGTTTATGGTGTTCATTTTTAATAGCCCGCCGACTGTGTACCGATGAAAACCTCTTCAAATTTCTCCGTGGAACATGTTTCTCATTAACTATGAGATAAAGAGATATGAATAATATCGCACTTGGACATGAAAGTCAACTTTGTTTTGGCTCCATTTCTTCGCTCTTTACCTGCTGCACGCTGGGAAGAAGAATGATTTTGGGCTCATTTTGTGTCATAGAGAGAGCTTAGTAGTAACAGTAGTACACCATGTGGAAGGTTTTAGAAAAATAAAAAAGGAACTGTTATCGAAATAATAGAACGTAACTAGTGTTCACCTCTTTGTCATCCAGAACTGTCGGAAGAAATTTGGCACATTTCCCTTGCAGACGCAATTAACATACCAACGCTAAGCATTTAGAGCAACATCAATTCAATACATTCTCTTTAATTACTCAACGATGGTCCATCTCAGGGATCATCTGTTCTTTTCGTGTGTGATAAAAATGCTTGATATCTTAACACCACGGACAGAGCGACAACTGAGCTGACGCGAACGGCCAAACTACAGGCGGACACATCCAAGTCCAGCTATCTCAGGCAAAAATTTTGAAAAGTTGAAAATTGGACGACACTCTTATGGAAATATTGAAGGTGATAGTCCTTCATTCTGAAATGTAGCATAACCTTTCTTTTAAAGTATTTCCAGCGATCGCATCGAACGCCACCAAAGTGATGCCACATTGTGGACTTTGCCACAATTATTGTGTGGAGATCTCCGTGTGAATGAAAGTACAATGATGAAACTCGAGACTAGGAAATTTAAATTTGCAAGTTGTTAAAAATAAAACTGAGCACACTGCTGTCGTAAATTCTGCTCGCCATGCAATAAGAATGTGCCTGAAGAAAATATTTCTATATATTTCTTAAACATCAATAAAAGAGCTGCCGTTTACAACGTCATTATATATTTATAATAAAAATACAAACACCTTCACATAACAAAGAGACCCCCCGAAAAAATGCAAAACAACAATGCCATACGCTAGTACAAAAAAAAACTAAAATTTAGGCAAAAATATCGGCAGCCCACGAGAGAAAGAAGGAACATACATACCTCGCTCTAGCGCGGACTCAATACGCGCGAGTTTTTCGCAGCAATTCTCCATATAAATATTAGTATAACGGTTTGCATAGCGCAGCCGTCGTCAATATAAGTGCTTAACGAGCGAGAAGAGGATGCCTTCCGTATGTGTAAAAAGGAAGGGTCCACGAGCAACAGTAAATATATATGTAGAGAGAAATGAAAGACATACAAGCGCTGAGCGTGCTTGCACGCAGTTGCCCACAAAAAAGAAAGAAAACACAAGCGTGCATGAACGAAGAAAAAGGGAAGAGGTAATGACGCATGCTGCAGACGCAGGACTCCGCGAAAGCGAATAAGGACGCCGTTAGGAAAGGCCCGTGTAGGGAAAAGAGGCAAAACCAAGCCCTTCCTGTGTCTCCCTGCATCATGGTGTCCAAAGGGGAGCCTGGCGTTACGCGACATTAAGCCTGATGTCGGAGGGACATCTTTGCTTGGCGATCCCTGCGCATGCCGCCTTGTTAGCTTCACGACGTCTGGGCTTCGATGCATGGCTCGCGTGATGCTTTGTGCGTCCTAGGTTCTTAAAGCGCCGAAAAACCCATCCGCTGGCGTATTTCTCTGAAACATTTCTTTCCTGGTTTGATACGGTATGCTTGCTTGGTGTATTTATATATTTCTTTATTCTGGCTTTTTTGTCATGAAAAAATTTCTTTTTTGCTGTGTCTTAGTATTTTAAGGAGCTATACCTCAATAAAAGTTCTCTCAGAAGCACCATTTCAGCGCTTGTTTTGAACTCAGTTATTTGCTGGCGCTTCTGGTTAACAAACGCCCATCTAGGAAGAGTTAACATTTCCGACATGGCGGAATCCGGAAGCTCTTGGCAGAAAATTGGAGTGACTTTTTCGTCATCGCGTTGCGTTTTAGTCTCATCATGCCATACAATTTTTCGTCTTCGTTTTCATTTTTTTTAACTTCAGAATTACCTTGCGCTATTCACTGACAACACTAATGGTTGGACCAAAATTTGTAAACATGCCCATTTGTGTTTCCGCGACGCAAGATGTTTTGGCTGTAAAAATCTAAGTAAACTTATAAAGTAGTCGAACTACCACCTTGTGAAACCTGGGTTTTGTCCCTATGAAGCAATTGTACTGCGTCTGATATTAGAGGGGCGGGCAGTATTCACATGGCACATAACGACGGTGGGAGGAAACGCCTAATCCCGCACTCCACTAGAGGAGATGAGCGGCCCGTGCAAATTGCGCGTATACACATCTTGAAATTGGGTATTATTGTGCTGGCGATTGCATACTTTACGTTTCCAACTCGATGTGTGATTGCGCGCGGGAAAATCTGGAACCTAAACATAGTTTGATCCAGAAAGGAAAACAGTATAGCGCCGAAAAACACACAGACACAGTAGAAGAACGACGTAGGACTATCGCTAATTCTGAATGGAAATGAACCATCTAGCCCAAATATAATTTCTTTTAAACTAAACATAGTTTCTTCTAATTCTTTTTTACTTTGCCCCGTTTTTATTCACTGCATTCGACTACGAAAGCAACTATGCTCACTCAAAATTTATATGGGTGACGGCGATTGAAATTCGGGAATGCACGCCTTCGAAACCCACGTTCTCCTATTCACCTCGTGGGGCTTATGAAATCCCAAACAACAACCGCGAAATATATGGGAATATGAGCTCGATATAGATCGTTGTTTTTTTTTCAGCAAACACCACCTCAGGCGTACAAGCAGTAGCAGTAAAGCTATCCGAATCAGGCTCACGCTTTTTTATATTCGTATCGAAAGAGAACGAAAAGCGGAGGCGGCAATTCGGCGGACAGCTAGCAGCCGCCGAATCGATTTCCTGTCCAGCTTAAGGGAAGGCAAACAAGCGCCTCTAGCGGAGTACTCGGCGGCCACTTCTCAAATGGACAGGCGTCGCGAAAGGAGGAGAGAGAGGCCAGTGTATGCGGGGCTTGCGCAGGGCACGATTGACGGCAGATGTGAGCCCAGTCGAAGCGAGCAGGCACACTTGTCGGGGCGTGAACGGCTCCATGGCAGTGGGCGACACACTAAACGTTGTGCACGATCGCTGCCTTCAATCACAGCGTTCACGCTCCGAGATGCGGTGATTTGATCACTTGGCTATTTGCACAGGGTGCCCCGCGCGTGTGTGTTCCGTGTGCCAATAAAGGCGTCATTGCACTGAGTTGAGATAGAGCGCTGTCTCAGTATCTAGGAAATGAAGACGACGTTGTTCTTTAAGGTGACAGCTGTGCTTATCACGACTCCATTAATACAACAGTGCACACACGAGTTGAACGGTAACCCACCAACTGCCACATGTTCCTGGAAGTTGTGAACGAGTTTGACGGAGTTGTGTCCTCTCAGTTCAAGGTGCACGTCTAGCAAGCGCTGATCGCTACGCCTGTTGACCAATTCGCAATGCTTTCTAATTGATCGATCTGTTTGCTCTCTCAAGTAATGTGATCAAATTGGTTTTAAACAAGGTTATGGATATGAGATAAAGTGTACCCGTGGAAGTTGTAGTTCATTTAACCCGTTTAAACAGCCGTACTTCTTGACACCTTCGTAGAGAGTTTAACATTGTAGTTTCCTGAATCCTCTTATTCCAATAAACATATTTAAATATCAGAAATGCACTGTAATTAACAGACAATGAAACTAAAACTGTTGCGCAAAATAATCTCTGCTCAGTGCTTTGCTTTGCAATAAAACATATTTTTATCTTTTTTTCTAGCGGTAATGAAACCTTAAACTATACCACCGTTCATTGAAAACTGCGTATTGGCGCATTTGTCATTACTGAAACCTCACAACTTAACAGCATTCGACACGCCGATCCAATGTGGCCTTGAATAATGAAGGTGACTCCTGGGCTGCCTTTTTTTTTCGCAGTGATAACTGCGTGCAGTGGAGAGTTCTTCTTCATAATGTATTGTGGTCCACTGCGCGTAACTCTAAGTGCACGTACCAAACAGTTAATGAAACGCAAGAGATATCAGATATGTTATAAAATGGAACGGCAATTCTTGCTTGCTTAGTTGCAAGAAATATCGCGCTAGATGGCGCTCTGAGTTAGTTTCTGTTAGTGTTCCTGTATATACTCCCGCAGGGAGCAGAGTTGCGCGAAGGTCCGCCATTTTGTTCCAGGCTGAGCGAGAAAGCAGCTCCTCGAGCGCACAGGCGCTGGGATCATGACGGGGCTGGCGTTATGGAGCAGTTCGCTTTTTTTTTTGAAAAGCTTACAAACGGCGCTGGATTGCGGGCATCCTTTTTTTCCTTTTACTGTCTCAGTGCTCAGGGACCGATGCTAAGCCCATCATACTTCGTTGAAAAAAACGCCGAAAAATAATCTGATTTGCCGAAAATATCCTACAGCATGACAGAAAGATCGCGGAATGACAGCGATAGCTCGCAGTACGGACATTAATGGGGCAGAAATGTTTGGAAATGAAAAACCTGCGCGAGTTGTGCGATGAAGAGAAGTGCGGTAATGCATCTCACCGCAGAACCACATTGAAATACATTATTCTATAGGGTTGCGACTGCCGATGTTGCACGAAGCTTGGGAAACCACGCTGCATACGATGTAAATGCGGGCAGTCTAAAGCAATGCATTTTGCACGCAAGTAAATCTAACCAACCAAAGGCACAGATATCGCAAACTCGCGCGCTTATCTTTCGCAAAATATACGTATCATTTGTTGCTCTGACTTCCATCCCTCCATTGCATTTTTCCTATGACATGGTCATATTTTCAAGCCAAACACATCACGTGCCGTACTTCTTTAATAGATTCCAAGGATCTCGAAAAGTGATGTGTATTTCATTCTAGTGCTGTTATTTACTCGTTTTTCCCTAAGCACTATTGCGTTTTCTCTTGACCTACTTGAAATATATGTACCTTCACTGCATTCTGAAATATCTTTGTTTTGGACTGCTCCATGTTTTTACTCAAGGAAAAATAATTATCTGAAAATCCAATTTTGCTTTCAAGTATTTCATGCTATTTTTGTTCCCCTCTCCTCCAGTGTTAACATCCTTGTCAGTGGAACCTTAAGGGTATTCTTAACAAATAAAATAGTTAAATAGCTTAGGCAAAGCTTGTTTTCATGCAGAGAGACTGGCCTCCCACTTCTGTGTAGAAGACTTGGACTAGAGCAAAATTTCACATACAGTTTGCTTGCCAAACATTCTTTATTTCACGAAACAAACCATTTCTGCAAAATGCTGGAGGTGGCAGCAGAATAAGCAGAGAGGCTGGCAGCGGCTGCACATGAGAAATGCTGTCACGTACAACCAGGTTAGGAACAAAACCTTTGTTCACATTTTCATTTGGAACTTGTAGCGTTACAGGAAAAATGAAGATAATTTGTTGATGGCAAACATGAGTCGCCGCATGTAGTTTGAGCGTGCCTGCTGAACAATTTATAATTTATATTGAACTGTAATTTTTATCAGACTAGGCTGCCGTCAATGCACACTATCAAAGTATATACAATTTGAGCGCACGGAAAAGGCGAGAACACACCGCAGCCGACTGCACCGGACGCGTCCGATCACGATGGCAGGCGAGAGGGTACTGGGGCTGGCGAGGAACCGGCGTTGCGCCTGGAAAGTCGGCTCCTCCACTTCAACCTGGAACAAACGTCGTCAGCGGAATCACGCGACGGCCGCTCGGCGAATGGCGTCAAGAGCGGCGCGAGAAAAACAGCCGCGCAACTCTGCTCCCTGCGGGAGCATATACAGGAACACTAGTTTCTGTTACACAGGGAGATTATAAAACGCGTCTCCCCCGCTCTGTATCAGCTCGCACTTCTTCCTAAATCTTTCTTCTGCCTTTTTGCCTCAGTCTTAACCCTCTGTTTGATGATGCTGAAGTCACCGACAAGCATTCATAACGAGGTGTCTGCGTTGACTTCAGAACGCGTAAAAATGGCTGCTCATAAAGCCGAAGAAGTCTGTTAAAGAAGCTGCTGAAGTGTTCACCTTACCGAAGGGGCTACGAAGTGCCGTGGAAGGTGAATTTGTTACCGCGAGAGTCGTTGCATGCTCAGGAGTTGGCTTCTAGAAAATACATGTACACGCACTCGATAAAAAAAAAAACACCTGGTGAACGCCCCTTGCTGTGTTTTCTGTACTCACTGCCTGTCCATTTTCGTAATTCCTAAGCGACAGCCGCATAACCATACCGCATCCGAAGACTCAAAAGAGAGCTTTGAATTAAAGGGCCACATAGTTAAAGCCTAACTAGAGCACACGCCCTTCAATCTGAAGAGGAAATAAGGAGTCGGAATTGATTGGGATTTATACAATAATTTCAAACAGATTATTAAAAATAAAAAAAGCCTAATGGTCTGCGGAGCGACTGAATCATATTGGCCACATTGCTTACACAGCAACATATAGCCCTCCTGGAAAATATGCAAGACTTGGTTGCGGGGAAAGGTGCGGGCAGATAAACAAAGCAGTACTACAAAGTTGACAAAATATCATTTCAGACTAACCAATAAAATATATATGCTCAGTTGAGAAAGAAATTGTTCAGAAAGCTCACGTGACACATAACGAACAGCATTTCAGTGAATCCGCAGTATATACAAAGTACGTACAAATGCATGCATTGGAGGAGTTTAAAGACAAAGCGATGACAAAATATTGAAAGTATAAGAAATAAAAGAGCTGAGAAGCTGTTCATGTTTTTTTTTTTGTTGCTGTTGGATGTTACAATATTCTGGGAGCAACGAACTGCATGCAGATCAAGTAAGTGAGGAAAAAAAAACCTTTGAAATACCGCGGCGTTTTTATTTTTAAGCGGGTGGTTCGATTTAGTAAAACGGCGTTTTGGTACGTTATTACCTGCCCTGGTTTCACAACTAATGCACTCATATATAGCGGCAAAATACCCAGGAGTGTACAGACAAATCTGGCTGCACGCCGAAAAATGTTATCGGTGCCGGTGTCTCCTAACAGTATTTCTAGATTTCATAATAATTATACCGTTGCGTCACTTAAGACTTTCTGCAATTTTTAGAAATGCGTTTTTGAGTTAGAAGAGCTGTTTTTTCTGCATTGCATTACGAGAGGTGCAAGAAACCACAATACAGCTTTGAGATGTAAATAGCAGGCTGGATAACTAACTTTAAATAGCTAACTTTTTAATTTATTACTGTCTGTCTGCTTATTTACTGAGAGGCGTGTAGCCCGCCTCAACTAATAAAGCGCAGTTACCCCCGGCGCTGTACCTCAACACATTTTTTTTCCTCACCGCGCCAAAATACATGTGCTTTTGAAGACCTTGCTGGCAAAGCCACCCTCCAGTGCATGCAACTAATCGAAACAGCCAAAATTTTCTGTGACACAGCACTGACGCTAACCGGGTTTAAGAAATTCTTAAAAGTGATATGGATGTTACATATCCTGTTTTATACGAATGTCAATAAAAAAGGAGGCTAACAATAACAGTAAGACGATAAATATTGCATATTTCTTTGTGGCCTCTTTGCCTTGAATTCACTAAATTTATCTGAATAATCAAAATTATGTACTCAACTTACTAGCTAGCACGTCTTAGTTATATTATCACGCTCTACACTCCCAGCAATGCTGCAACAAAAAAAGCGTTATTCTAACTCGAAAAGCCTATTTAAAAAAAAGTTCAGGATATCTTAGGTGAAACACCAGATGTAGTTAATAGGAGCGCTTGATCACATATGTCCGCCGAAGTACATTTCTCAGCATAGGAAATGATTGCTTCCCTTTCTGTATACTTTAGACCAATAGGGTTATAACAAGGTATTCTATTTCTTATAACCATTGTAATTCTCACCAGGAACATGGGGAACTGCAGATAGCATAATTAGGTCGAAAAATCCTCGGCTTTCACAAATGCGACAAAAATTTTCTCTGCTCTTGCGTAATGCTACAGCGATAAATAACTACAATACATTAAACACAGCAGAAAATAGCGCATGCAGATTTCGCAGAAAGTTACAAATTTGATTCAATAAAGAGACGAATGTCTTTCTCGCCTTACCTACCTTGTACCTCCAAGCGAGTAGTGAATTCGCTCAAGAGGAGCTCAATCAAAACCCCCCGCCCAATTCCACAAAAGCAACGTGCCCAACGCGATTACATATCTGCGTCAGCCACACAACCCCAGGCTTAGTCAGCGCAGCTATCGACGTCGACCAAGGCACGTGTCGTTATTGGCCATAAACAGAGAAGCCGGTGAAATCCTGAGCGATGGCCGCGCGTCATCGGATCCCCTGAGCTCATTCCACCGGGGGACACGCGCCTTGCCAATTTGCCACGCCCACGACCCCAGTTTTTTGCTGTATCCCCCTGCCCCGCCTTGTCCCCTTCTTTTAGCGATCCCCGCAAGCTTCACCGAAGAACTGGCGTTCTTCTCTGCCGAACTCCCTCCTGCTCGCGTTAACCGTTTCAGCGGGCTGCCTGGTTCTGCCCGACATGTTAAGGTGTTTTATTCCTTTATTTTTTCATTCACGCCGAGTCGAAGTTTGCCGCCGCCATTCTGCCCTTTTCTGGTTAGTCGAAACCACAGCGGGATTTAAAACACACTTTCGCGGAATTTTTGCTAATTTTAGAACGAAAAAAAAACAGGATATTCAAAAGTTTTTAAAGGTGTTTTGATGCGTAGACAGTTCGCTGATACGTCCTTTTCTTTTGCTTTGAAAGGAAATTGCTTTTCTCCTTTATTTTATAGTGGAAATATCAATGTCAACTTTATTATGCCCCCATTGAGATGCCAAATCCGTGCAGTGGACAGCAATGAAAATAAATGCCTTAAAAATGAAACGTTAATTGCCAGCCTACGCCTGTGTCCTAAGGACTAACCCATTGTTTGCATGTTGTCAGCCCAGTTTGTTTCTTGTTACCTTTTTGAACGTTCCCTCAATTCGCGGTTGAGCAGCCGATGTGTCGGACGTGCAGCTCTGTTCTTTCAATACGATGACGATGATGAGGATGTAGCCTAGCTAGCAATTGCGTATAATTGTGACAGCCGTGTACAACAGTGTTCAACTCAACCGGTTGTGTTGCACACTGCTACTACTAGCCACCGGCCGGCTTTTCATGAACTGTAAGCTCGAATGCAGCCGGGAAATGTTCAGAACAACGTAGCGCACCTAGCCGCTGCCTTTGCACATGTTTCGTCAATTTATAATTGTTTCAGTGTGCCCATGGCAGGTGGAATGATTGTTGTGACAATTTCGAACCTTCACAGAAGTACACAGAGAAAGGGAGACCGGAAACCGTTGTTTCTGTTATCTTTTTAATAGAAAAGCTTCTATGTAGTCAATTATAGAGGGTAATGTAAAAGACGTCCGCAGTGTGTCTACAAAGGAAACTGAAACGACTTGCTCGCCTTACATATTTAAGTAGCGCTTTGAAGCACCTTCTAGTTAACGAAGCGTTCGGTGACAATCCGGCAGTCTTGGCCTCCACTCGGGCCCCGAATCTGAGCAACGCAGAGCAGCCTTCAAAGGGAGCCTCTCATTTCCAATGCAGCAGCAGTGTCAAAGTAAGTGAAATCGCTTCCTCGCGCCTACAATGCTCACACGCTGTAGAGTCAGGCATCTTAATTCGCTAGGAATAATCTTTCGCAAATAGCCCTCCCAGCCACAGGCAAAGCCCAAGCGTTGCGTTACTGCCGGAGAGGGAGAAAGGTAACTTGAGTTGCAGTAAGGGATGGAGGTTGTATAAGTGGGGCCCCGATTTCGGGGCGTGCTAGCATGGGCGGCGCCTGATAGAGGGCTGAAGTCTTAGTCATCGCATCGGGCGCCCCCACGTAACAAGTGTCATTACTAAGCGGGAACAAGGACACTAAAATGCTGACGGATGGCTGGGCGGAATCAGGTTTGCTGCCTTTCCTCTTGTAACCCCCGAACCCAAGCCTGAACCCTTCTGGCGCTTATTCAATGCTTATATTCCTGAAAGCTGACATTCGCGCTTTATATCTCTTCTATGGAAGCCAAGGCCTAGAGGTCAGGACAGGTCTTTGCGTAGAAAAAAAAAAGCATTTTTGCTTTTTCTTAAACACAAAAGTGTCGCCGGCACAGCCTAGCACACACCGAATATATTTTGCACACGCGAAGGGTTAGCTCAAAGGAGAACGTTATGTTGCATCAACGCGACCGACGTTTTATAGAATGAGAAACGTGCAGAAAAGAAATATATAGGCAGAAACAGCTTGAGAAAAAATTTAAAACGCGCCAAATATTTCACCTTTTCCACGGCGCTTAACTGAACGGCATCCATGTTTTGTCGACAACCTTGATCTCTCGCTCGAAGACCCACGCGAACTTTGCCCATTTGAATCACATGATGGCACATGTTACACTTCCAAGAGAGTGAGTCCCTGCCTCACCTGGTTAACTACTTTTCCTACTTGCTTAAAGATAAACTCAGGGGGTTTCGCCAACCACTGCCTGCTGTTCTGACGCCATTCGGGCCGAAGGAAATTCCTTATGCAACTTCCGTTGTAAAATATTAAAATGCTTCTTGTGTTGCCAAAGCACGCTCAGTCGAAGTGCTGGGGAGGAGCGCCAGCACTGCGTACTGAGCAGAAACCGCGGTACAGTCTTTGCTACGAAGATGTATATTCGCTGGAATCAAGTGCATAGAATGGCGAACGTTCTGGATCACACTTCGCAAAGGAGGGGAAGTTGAAGGTTAAAGTGTCCTGCACGAGAAGAAACATAAAAGTTAAATAAGTATTGAACCTATGAAGAAGACAACAAAAGCTGACTGCTTCTAATTTGTATGTGGCTATCGACTAAGCGTCAGTGCAACTGGTTAAATGCGTGTATAAGAGTAAGATTGATGAATTATCATATAAAAGCATACTTTTGAATGACCGCGATTAGTGCGTCGCTGTTAACAAACAGACATGCTGCATGAATTTGTCAGCCACTTTTGTCTTCGACTGCGCAATCGATGGCATCCTGCACGCAAGTGGTGAAAAATTTTGCTTGATATATACGTATCCGACACCCTCAATAGACTAGGGGAATACAGTTCCTAACAGTATGATTGACTTTTCACCTGATAATAGAAACACTACCTGATAATTTTACAAACAACATAAGGTACCACGTATACCTTTACAAAGTGAGCTGTACTAAGTAAGTCAGATATGTAGTACGGTCTCGGAAAGATGTGCGCAAAATAGAATCAACAGAAGGACGCCCTCCCAGCGGTTAGCTCACGAACACGTTTCTGGAATAAAAAATGAAAAAACTAAGTTACAGTTTAGTTTTCAATAATTTAGCAGTAAAACTGCACGCTGTGTCCACAAGTTTTGGTTGTTATCACAGCGTTTGATTATTTTACGTGAACCCAAAAATTAGCATATTTTTTTTGCTACAAGGTCTTCCACCAGCACCACGTTTTTGAGGGGTAATGAAAACTACCTTTCCAGACAATTCAAGAAAACGGCCAAAAAGCAGGGTCTCACACATCACCAATAGGACACAGACTTGAATGCTTTCGTGAAGGTGCTCAAGGAACCCTGCACGCTCCGAGAAGGGTGACGTTTACTTGTGTTTAACTATTTATATAAAGTTGCTTTACACTTTTTAAAGCGAAAGCTTTACTGGCCGCGAACTTGCGATTTTGCCGCGGCGGTGCTCCGAGGAGGCACATGACGACACAACGCGCCCCTCGCTGCGAATATTGTCTCTCTCTCTCTCTCTCTCTCTAGTCACTACTGCGCATGCGCCACTCGTAGCACCGAGCCACAGGTGTTCCGCCGCTGCGCAGCGCCGCGCCTTTCCTCAAAATCCAACTTTAAATTTTCAGTTTTCAGTTTCTTCTTTCCCTCCTTCCTTTATCCCTTCCTTTACGGCGCGCCTCGGGTGTCCACCGAGATATGTGAGACAGTTACTGTGCCATTTCTTTTCCTCAAAAACCAAACAAAACAAGTGAGCCGACGGCGTTCACAGAGTTCATTATCGTTGCCAACTTTCCAAAAGCCGTTCATTTTCACGAAAGGAAAGGCGCACAACCGGCTCTGCGGGTGAGTGGGGACCTCAATCTCGCTTTCATGTACATGGCGTTGGTGTCCAACTGCCAAAGCCTGCTTTGATTGCGTTCCGCACATTGGATAGGCAGCGCGCCCTCCCAGCCACCCTGGGAGGTGGCATGCAGTTAATGGTTGATCGCGAGAGATTGATCACCAAACTGAACGCTGCGGCTTAGCTATTGCTGCAGTGCCGCATGTCAGCCACAACGCTGTCAGCGCTAATGTATTCAGGCCACATCTCTCTCTGACCAACGCCACATGTATCAAAGCACGAATGAGGCGTCCGCATATCCAGGGAGCCAGTAATGCGCCCTTTCTTTGCTCAAAGCCATCGCCGTCTAGAACATTGTCAACGCCAACGCCAATGAACACAGTAAACGCTGACATCTTTCGCTTTGTATATCCATGATTAGATGAGCTAATCCACATTACTTTTTGTAATGGGCGTCAGTGTTCTGAAAGTTCCGGAATGTTTGATATCTGCTGTGCTGACCGCTTCATCTATAAAAGTTCAATCCACACACTTGTGTATGTTCATTCTCGCAATTAACCATTTAGTTTTCTTGTGCTTCGAGGCTAGACATTTTCTCAGGCGACATTAAAGGACAATGATTGCACAACATAACTGCAACTTTCTAGTTTGTTTTTTTGCTGGCCAGGGTTAAGGAGAGCTGCGCTTAGCCAAGGACATCTGTCATGTGTGAATTTTTTAAAACAATGCACGGTCCTAAGACGGATGTCAGAACAAATATGTGTTTCTACGCTACAGACGTACTACTACTTTCCTTCGTGGTTGTTGTTTTATGCTGTTCAGTGCCATCGATTTAGCGACTAGCTGCTTAATTGCGGATGGCAGTGTGGGTGATCTTGCATATAATTGTATCTTTATGACTTAAGCAACCCGACTGGAAGCATTTGGACTCCAATTGCTTTGCTCCGCGTTGTCCCATAAGCTGGCGTTCATAGCTAGTTGGCTGCAAGTGGTGGCCGGTGACGAGCTAAGCAGAAAACCGTTGTGCGGAAGCGAGCTCCACATTTTTCCCCATTGTCATATTTTCGCTGTATCCTTCGTGTATTTGTACACTTGCGCACAACGAAAAGCAATAGGCTTGGACGATAACGAGTAACTTTCCCAAGAAGGACCATCGAATTCTTTCCGATGCATGTTCCCTTAAAGAGCGATTACCTCGACCGAGGCCATTTGGATGGCTTAATTCATTACGTTGAAACTGATATAGACTGGGGAAGACGAAAGAGAAAATAGAGCAGCCAGCAAGAAAGGAAACAAAAAAAAATTCCAGACGCCTCCCACACCAGTGCAATACCTCTTTTGTCGGTGGGTCATCACCGCACTGGGCAACATTTTTTTATTTAGGGCAATTCCGCACGTAACTGACTGAAGAGCCAAACAGTGCGATGCAAGCTTCATTCGTGCAAAGAAACAAGGGACCTGTACCCCTTTTTCTTCGATAACTTCGAGTGGTTCTCTCTGACTTCAGGCCTCAGAGCTTGAGAACTCTGTTAACCAAGACGCTATTGTGACATAATTTTCACGTCCCAGTAACCTGATTTTTGATTGTTATGTACATTAGCGCCTGGCATTGTTTATCTTCAACCTGATGGAAGCATTATGTGCGTGTTGACCACTCTGGCTATCGTTAGTCAAGGCCGCTAGCGATGGCTTGGACACTCATCGTCTTTTGGGACTGCTCGCCGCGCAGATATAGTGAAATAAAAAGCAGATGTAACATAGATGACCAGAAAACCCACCTAAATAGCATACAGCCCGTATTTACTCAGTATCAGTAAAAACTGTATCGCTTGTTTTTTCTCATTAGCTTACTGTACGCGCATGACTATTTTTCATTTTCATGTTCGAAAGTGAATGAACGATTAAATTCATTTTAGATGATAATGGACTGTGCCCGGAAGAGGCTAAGTAACGGAGGAAGCTAAAGACAGAAAGCGTTGACCAAAATTGCTTGCTTGTCCTCTAACTTTTCTGCCTCTATGATTCTTTGCCAGACGATGCAGCTTTTCCTGCGAATCAAACTGTCAGAGTCTGGCTATGGTCGTAATGGAGTCTTTTCTCAGGAATACCCAGCCTTCATAGATCTAAACATGGAGACCTTGCGCCTGCTCTTTCTTCGACAGACTCGGAGCAGTAACACGCAGTGACTGTTGCCTGGTCTGGTTCGCTTCACCTGCAGTCCGTAACGGTTGGAACACCCTGGCTGGCTTCCTCTTCTCATTTATTCTACAGTACCCGCGACAACGAATCAGACAAATGTATTTCACAAGTATAGACTGAGGGCTCCTTTCCTATTGCTTTTAAGTGTGCACTCTGCGCGCTCCTGCTTCCGAGCACCCATTAATGATTACTCTATTACTACCACCAAGAAAATTAGCACTGCTGTGGGTGTCCACGTGAAGGAAGAAGTGCTGCAGCATGGACACTTGCACTTTTCTACCACGAAAGCGGCAATATCCAAGCTGCCAAGAAGGCCGCTATGGCAAGCATTCGCAATAATAACAAGCTCCGTCGTGAACAAATTGTGGTATTGGATTACGAAAGGGCCTGGTTTTTTCCCGCGAGAGCAGTGCCTATGGCGTCCCCGAAAGGTACGCGAACGTTTCCCCGAGATTACGTGACTACCGCATGCACGTGCCTCGCTCTACCTCTTCCGTCTTAGGGTGGATGCACACTCACCTGTTATAAGGTCGGCACCCTTGCACGCAACCCGAGCGTCGCAATTCGTCCAGTCGTTACATTCATCGGTGGGACTCGCGGTCATTGTTTCCCTTCTCGCCGCTTGGAGACCGTCCCAAACACCTAACAGGCAGGCGAAAGGTACACTAATCTGTGTTTAATTTAGGTGCCATCTTAGGCACCTCCCGAGTGATGAACGCACGGAAGGCGCCCAAGAAGCCACTGTGCCTGACTTCACGTTGTACCCTTATAGATACCGCGTTAAATATGACCACAGTGTTCGCCACAATCAATTGATGATACACCAGAAAATAGATAAATATTGTTGTTAATTGTCGCGACCGTTCTGATTTTTTTCTGCCAGATAAAAAAGGGTAGGAGAGAAATCAATAGCTAGGCTGCTTATCATTGAGGAATAGCGATAAATCAAGTTAACGGTTTTCGAGTCGAGCTTACTGGGGCATTGGAGCTAGGGACTTTCGCAGCCATATTTCTGTTTTAGTTTTCCCATAAAGATTTTTAAATGCACAACTGCAAAGGTGCGTTTTCGAAAAACGTTGTGGCCGGCGTCATGCGCCATACAATCCATATATACAGTATATTTGTACTGTGAGTACATCAGCACGCTGAAAAGCAAGAATAGTACCCCAGGCGTAGTGAGCTGTGGGATATCTGGCAAGTGTGCCCCGAGTAGTCTTGTGGCCTTGAGGACACTTTCGCATGGACGCGTTAGCTGTGCGCTCTCATCACGGCTCTAAGAAAGAGAGTGGTAAAGCTATAGTTATAAGTAGTTAATCCCATAGGAGGGCAATCAGGCTCAGATCGCTGTGCTTTGCGACCCAGAAAAAGCGACGTACAGCAGCCTCCTACCACACAACGTCGAAATCTTAGCAGCTCCACTGCAGGACAAAGGCCTCGGTCACATGCCCCCCAATTAACCGTGTCCTCGTCATGCGGTGAACACCTTACCACTGCAAACTTTCTAGCCACATTTGCCCGTCCCACTTTCGACTGCCCCATCTGCCAACATCAACATGGAGGCAGTTTCAAAAGCACAAATCTGGCGAGTCTCTGCTTCCAGTTCCGCTTTCTCTTTGTAGAGAGAACCGAAAATGTTAGAACTGCATTCCCTGCCTTGTTACTCTTATGAAAGCGCAGAGGACAAAATAAATCTACTATTGTGTGCAGACTTTATGATAAACGTAGCTTCTTCCCTTCAGCCTCATACAGAGGCGCATATTTTTACAAGAACTTTTGCTCAGAAAGGTCACACGTCGCTTCAGCTTCTGATCATCCCTAGAGTGTTGGTTGTGGACGCAAACACAATCTGTTCTGGAGCTCAGTTCGCGATTATTCTAAGCTTTCTCTCTTTATAGACGCTGGAAAAGCATGTACATGTAAAATAATCTTCAGCAGTGCGCTAAAGCTAGGAGCCAATGTAAGGGTCTAGCGTAGACTAGCAGCGCGTGAACCAGAGGCAGTCCTACTTGAAATTCAATTACGCAACCCTTTCCCGTTTTCCCTTGCCACACCGCGGAGGGACACGTAATAGGAGCGCCTTCATTGGTGCCTTCCCCAGAATACGTGCATCTCTCGGATCTGGGGAGATGCACTCCAATTTGGCGCCAGGAGTTCCATGCCGAGATGCAAGGCACGCACGCCGGTAATCTCGCGTGGGCTGCTTCGACTTCTGAAGGGGCCTTGCCACGTGCGCTCACTAGAGGCAATCTTCTTATCGACGGCTCAGAGAACTGGCGGCGTAGAGCGAAGGAGCTTCGGATGAGCTATATGCATCTCCCCTTAAAGGATTTCCTACTACCTAAACCATAAATCTGCACCATGTCTAAACCTACACGGGATTAGAACAAAAGTTTTCAGTGCCATCCAATGCATGCGCATCTCCCACTGGCAGTATTTATTGGAAGCTTAGCGCCTTTGCTGCATTCTTTGTGACTGAAATTCCCCAAACTATTCGGAGAATGCGCATAGTGCTAACGTCATGAGCTGTTGCCAATCTGCTAGATTTTTTGCGATGAACTGTACGATCCACCGCCATTCTTGTTACTACAGCGAGAAAAATCGCTTCTATACTTGAGAACTATGAAACTTCTTTGCCGTCATCTTTGAGACGCAAACTCTGAATCTATACAGTACCTGCCTATCAGGAATGTGTCGGAAATATTAGACTGCAACTTTCAGAGGCGCCTGCACGTAAAGTGATCTGTTTCAAAGTGTTCGAGAATATGTTGATTTCGATATCTTCCTGGACTGAATTTATGGAATTGAATTGGTAATTGTAAAATGTGACAGCTTTAACGCGTTAGTTTTAAAATGGCCGCGTTAAAGGACAAGGAAAATAATTTTCATGCATTGCCTGCCCCTCTTGGGGAAAAATTATCTGCTGGCTAATATTCGCCCAGGCTGATCATTGGTGTGGGCCGTATGTTGGGGACATACCCGGAAGACTGGCATTGAAGGTGAACCGTAATTATATCCTGTAGAGCGTAAGAACCATGTAATGATCCGAAATTAGTTGTTCGTATTTTCAAAGTGAGCGAAATGGTGGAACGAAACAATGCAATATTTTTGGTCTATATACGAGGCGAGAGAGCATACGGGAATTTGGGTACGTGAAGATGTTAGATTGACTGCGTTCTGAGAAAACAGGAATCAAGCACAAGGGCATTTCAAATCGATACGAGCCAAGTCCAGGCTACCGATGGGAGCATACCAACCATCAGCGCACTGCTCTAACCATTTCCGATGCGAATACTGAGTACTGAGGGAAGATTTTTGCGGTTTTCGCTACAGCCTTGCGAAAGAGGTAAACTGGTACGAAGGAATAGGAGACCGGAAAGGACCGAGAAAAAAAAACAACAAGCGCCACGTAGAACATGCTGTTCTCTAGAGTGTGTTCTGTTCAACCATTGTGTTTCTTGGAGCGCTTTTTAGCCTTCCCTGCAGTTAAATTTCAAAGGTGCTTCAATTTCCAGCTTTCCTGTGCTGGATTTGTTCTGTCATATATCGTGCTAAAAGTACTCACACTGCATGGTCGGTAATTATTACCTTTCTTTGGACGCCTGCAGTACAAGGAAGGCAGGACGTGAGGAGGAGGGGGTGCCTGTATGCCTTCTTTTGCGTGTATTTTAGACGGCAATATACTTCAGCCAATACAGATAGGGTTCCTGAGAAGCGTTTGAAAGCTGATGAAATTCGCGGGGGATAAAATATTGACAACCCCTGGACTAAAGGATTTGCGGCGCTGCCGAAGTGCACGCTAAGGAGCGCGTGTCTCTTTTAATCTCGGCCAAGACATATGTGCGTTATAAACTTACTAGAAGCACGAAAATAAAAGACTGCGGCTGAGAGCACTGGCCAACTTGATTACGGAGAATGGTGGAGCAACATGGCATTATTTTTTGAACACAAACGAGGTACAGGATAACGAGACTGGCGTGCTTAGTAACTGGTGCATATACTATGCGGATGACAGGTTCACTACGGGAGTCTAGAACATGCTGCGTGAAGTCGACAATGTGGGCCTTTATCAAATGAAGTGAATTGTGCATCCAATTTTTTTATTTTGTAGATTAACTAAAAAAATTATTAAGGTATAAGGCCGCAGTCATGTTTTCCATGCTTCCTCTTCTTGTGATGAGCTGGAGGTCGTCATAAGATCAGATAGCGCCTAACTATAATGGGTGATATCGCTGCCCTACCCCCGCTATACGTTTTCTTTTTCAACGGTTTGGTAGCTCTTCAGATGCGCAGATAACTGATCAATAAATAATTTCAGAGTCTTTAGGCGGTATGTACGTATAAAACGTTTGCATTTTATTGATTTTTCTTGACATGGATTCGGCTAATTAAAGAAAAATAAACTCCACATCTAGACTGGAGGAACAGCGGAAGAGGTGGCGGGTGGCGACAACACTTTGTAGCCAACGTCAGTATTGAGTCCAGTTGGAGCGACAGCTCCTGAAACAGGAACTCAGGACTCCCTCACCCAGGACGCCGTGCTGATGCTGACGGATCTCCATCACGGGACCAAATTTATACCACTTCAGAGACGCTGCGACACACGCCCACTCACTGCGCCATGGTTGGTGTCTAGCTTTCCATTGCTTTACTCATGCACAGTGGATTGCATGTGTTATACTAGCGCACACATCACGATACGCTGTACTGTTAGTAGACAAGAGGCAGTTTGGTAGAGCCTCCCCTAGTGGAATTTATATTAATTACAGAATACTACAAGCAATTCTGTGTCCTTGCAGAAGGGTCAATATAGTGCAATACAAATACGAAACGCACCACACAAAAAAAGCACCAAGCTGCTTAGTTTGATCAACCGGTATTTTTTTTCATTTGAGTCTGCATTCTGCAGCGCTGCCAATGGTAAAACATCCCAATCAGTTATAGTGCGTGGGAAGAAGAAATATTTGAACACGTTAGTTATGGCGGTGAATGGGGTTACTGAATCAGAATGGTGATTGGTCGTTGACCGTGTCGCGGAAAATGGCTTCTTATTTTCTTCTCATTTATAACACCTGAATCCTGTGCTCCTACATTTTGACAATTGCTGAGTATTTCGAACGATATTTAGAAATAAATCAACCAAACGGCTTTGCGTTGAACCATTTCAAGCGCTTGGATGGTAGGCTTGGTGAACGGGTCCCAAACAACCATGCGTATTCTATCTCGAATCTGATTAATGAAGAGTAAGCTAAAACATTCTTGTCTACAGGAGCATACTGGAGTTTGTGCCTGAGGGTACAAAGCTCTCAATGCGTTCCAGCAAAATATGTGTAGTGTGTCGATTGGTTAACAAAAAGTCGTCACCACCAGGAATGTATTATAGAACTGAAACAAAATATACATGCCATAAGAGGACCTAAGCGTCAAAAATAAATAATAAGTAAACATTATGATTACCGTCGTGGTACTGCGAACTTCAGCGACGAAGGGACGGCGCAAAATGTAGATTAGGGCGTTTATTAACTGAGGGTATGAGGGTATCATTAGCGGGATTCTACGAAATGTCTATGTAGGAGAGTTGAGGGGCTCTTGGTAGGTGTGCGGAGAATTGCGTAGGGCTGCAGGGTGGGCTCTCGTCGTGCGAGACCATGCGTCGCGCACAGTAGCGCATGGCCGCTCATTCATCCACGTGATGAGGGTGTCCAGCATGACAGGCCTAGCAACAGGTCATGAACATTTGAGACTTGAGGGTGCGGCGGTGACGGTATTGGAGACGGATCCAGTAAGCAGTCATAGGGTGCAAGCAATGTAGACGTGTGGCGTGCGCGCACGACGAGTAAAACTTGATCTCGTATAACAATACCCATACACCAATCGGTGAAAATTATGGCTCACAAAAAAAAAAACTATGCACTGCATAGAATACCGTGAAATCCGTAAATGGTGGCATCAAAAGATACTTGAAATTCTTCGCTCTCCTGAGGCTACTTCTCGCAACTCAAACACAACCAAACTTTGTAATGTCAACTAGACTCTGCGCAGCATGCAGAACGTCAGATGGTGAAAGGTTGCAATAGATACAGGAGCGCGTCTCTTAGTGAGTTAGCATGACTGCTGTCATATCATCAGCCTATCAGCCTATAGAAGTCCTGTTCCCAACAAAAACTATTTCCAGTGTCTTTACGCGTTCGTTTTTGCAGAGAAGCACAGTCAAGATTTTTTATCAAATTGCGTAAGCTACTTAGGCAATAAGAGGAAAAATGATAATAGTAGGAAATAATCAGCTCTGATCCCAAACAGCAATTTGTGGATTTTCTATGACTGCATTAAAATGAAAATAAACAAAAATACAAAAAATACGCACCATTTTCCAATCTCAGAATCGAAGAGCCAGACATCTTGGTTCTCTTCGGAAGCCGCAAGTGATCATACCGCACAGAAAAAAAAAAATACAGAAGTTTAGTGATGCGCCTGTGACCGATAGAACCAGCCAGAAAAAGCATAACCAGGAGTACTCAAAGAAAAAAGAGCTCCGAAGCACCCATCGGCTTCCTGAAGCGCACGAGAAAGCTGCGCCGTTCCGGAAGACGAGCCAGAGACCAGCCCTATAATATGCACCAAGACGACGGCTCATTTCAGAACGTCCCAGCGTCACGCGACATTAGGCGCAGAAGTCTGGGCGCAATCTTTTCTTCTCTGCTGCTGCCGCAATCATTTCAGGTGCTTGCTTCAGTGCTTCGGATGCGCCGTCGCACATAAAAAAAAGCCCGAGTAAACTGTGTTCTTTTGCTGTTATTTTTACCAGACGCAGTCAGCGGGCATTGGCACATGCATCACTAGTCGGAAAACGATTGCTTGAATGACATAAGTATTTGAATGGTCGATGCTTTTGGTTTATCTTTTGTTATACTTTCTCTTCCATACACAGATTTTCATTGAACCAGTGCTTTCATTTGAAAAATAACGCCGCTGCGTTTTTTTTTCACTTTTTCATACATTTCTTGCATTTAATTCCACTTCCAGTTGGACGACCTTTAGACCACATAAATACCGGGTTTTTATATTATCGAAAACAAAGAGTACAAGTCTTCACATAGCCGTGTCTACACCCTCAAACATGTGGCGAAAAAGATTGAACCTACGTAGGCCTTCGAGCACGAAACCTGCCCGTAATAATCCTCCACCAATAGTACTTCAAAGAGCAAGAGACACGTGTTTTCGGTTGGTTGGCTCAAGCATAGCTTAAAGGCCTTGCGAATAGAAGAGACACTGGAAGATTGCTTTCTTCTAAATTAGCTGATGCTTGGTTTGCGAAGCTAACAGTGATGCATTAAGTTGTCACTGCTGAACTTTATCGCTGCAAAACAGGTATAACGCAGTACTCACCTTTCTTGTCAACTTCCTGCTCTTTCTTCTCCGGTTCTTGGTTCGTGGCGCCGAGATATTTTGTATGGACCCTAGAAATAGTTTCACCTTGTAATATTCCTGGAATGAATGTGATATATTCTGATCATATGCTCCCCCCATTGAGTGTTGCCTACTTTCTTCTTCAAGTGGCATCGAATAAGCACCCATGCCATAATAGCAAACACTGAAAGCACAGGACTTCGCAATCTCAGAGGACGATTACAAGGATGACATATAATGCGGTCTTGCAAGACGGCAGCTTACATCCGGTGCTTTACGGAACTTATATAAAAACTTTCAACAGAAAACAATGCAGGTATGTGCAAAACCATGCGCCGTACTTTTTTACATGTCAGAAAAGCAGGAACCGAAGGAAATGCGTGTATCGTGACGAATGCTGCTACGCTTTAAAGGCGTGTTTCAACTGATTTTCCACCTTCAGCAGCTATCGCATGGAGTGCTTTTGGGCACCGCATATGACTGCTCCAGCTAACTCGCAGCATCTTACAACGGGTTCTTAACCAAATGATAAAAATAGTTTTGACAGCAGCAGCCCTGTAAAAGGAAGGCTATATTACAGCACTTACTCCATTTACATTCCTTATATCTACGCAAGTAATAAACAAAATAATGGCAATGTGCAGTGTTATTTCGATGCACAGAGAAAAGGTCATTATGTACAAGGCATTTTGGAGGGACTAACGGGCATAACTATTGTGTACTGTAGTTTTGTTTTATTGATTTTTAGTTTTTTCCTCGCGCCCTTATTTTAAAAGCCATTATCTCATTATGCTTCTGTATTGACTTCTGAGTGCGAAACTCACTGCTCTTTGGTGAAGAGCACTGTCTCTTCCTTTTATGGGCTCTCGTGCAGCACTTCGAGGTTCGAAGCTCAAGGCGCTTTGGCGAAATGGGCCTGTCATTTATTTGCTGGTTCCTTGCCGGGGGGCGAAGTTCGAAACTTCATTGTGAATGATCGTCCAGAGAAGAAAAGCCCGTCACCAAGCCGAACCATCAGGTTGTAGGCACGTCTTCCAACTCATGGCCTACGTACATGAAGCGCCGTGAATTTATAGACCGTCAGTTGGTTTCTCTTCTGAAGCCGCTTAGAAGCTGTGAAAATCGCGCGTGGCACTGCGCGGTCGTTGGTAACGAAGCGATCCCCGATCATTAGATTCTGCCGATATGACCGAGATGAGAGTTACCATTGCCGCGTCCGCCACGGCCAGCCGCTTTGCCACGAGAAAGAATTGCCCACAGAGAGAATTGAGAAAGATGAAAGAGAGAAATTATACCGCCACAAACCATTGCAGTACTACTTGCTTTAACTCGCATGTACTCGGTCAGCACAACCAGCAAACTATAGTTCCGCTTGTAGCGGTAACAACTTTTTTTCAAATTGTGCTCTTAAATTCTCTTAGTTAGGCATGAAATCTTGCGGTAGACACTCACCTAAAGAAAAGAAAAAGAAAAGAATAACTTTTTTGAAAAGACGAAGCGCATTGAAAGTGCATGTTAGTAACGCTATTCCCAGAAACAGCTCTGAGTTTTGCTGCGAGCATGAAATGACTCTTTAACTACGGCTTAACGTATTCTGTAAAAGCTGCGCCTTTGAATGCGCTGAAAATGCATAATTATCCTATCCATTGACTTCTTTTATTGGTGTATAACTTTTTCATCACCACTAGAGACAAGTGTTATTTTAACACCTCATACGCAGAAGTTAGGCTTTCGGTTTTAACCGAACTAACAAAAAAAGATATAGTACGTGAAATTCATTTTTTCAAACTAGGCTTTAACCGTGCTCTGATGTAGGAATAGCTTACTCGCTAATGAGTCGGGGTTATTATGGCTCACAATGGAGAATTAACAAAGTGCCGAAGTCGGAAGCGCGGTAAGACAACTACGTTGTTCGATTAAGTACATACACGTGCGGATGTTCGACAATTTTGAATATTTGGTCGAATATTAAATTATTCGATATTCTGTTCAATCTGAATATTTAGTATTAAAAATTTCCAAGTATTCGTCTCGAGCGCAAGTTGCTTCTGGAACTCACTGCGTGTGGTTTCGGTTCTGCGTATCCCATCTGGGATAGCACAGTGGCGCGCGCGCAACCAAAGCCTCGACTCCGCGCCGCGTGCCTGCGCTCCCATGCGTATGTCGGGAGAATGCGAAGTGGCACGAAGAGACGATAATACAGGACTTGTACCTGTGTGTTCGCTCTCGCTTCTTCGCACAAGTTCGCATTTGTGCAACGATGTCTCGTTACAACCAACTACCTCGAGCTAAAATATTGCTAGGTCTGCACATGTTCGCGGCAACAGACACGAGCAGGCAGAAATGTGGAGCCCAGATGTGCACCTGCCATGTGGCTGCTGCCCCGCTACACGCGGTGCGTACGCTCCGTTAGCGGCACGGAACCGTCAATCACTAGAGAGATTTGGCATAGCGCGACCCGCTTCCGCGCGCCGCCAGTGTCTACGCACTGATTGGTTCCGACGAAGTAGGCGTGCAAACAGCTGGCCGGAGGCGCCCTGTGGCGCCCTCAGGGCAATCTGCGCATGCGCAGTGGCTCCCCGCGGGAGCGGACAGCGCTGTGCTAAACGTCTCTAATTGGAGGACGCACGGCTGTCTTGAATTTTGTGACACGAGTCTGAGTTTACTACAGCTGCTGCTGCTGCTCTTCTCCGCATCAAATTTGCTAAAATAGCGCGACTGCGCAAACAGGAAGGGGAGCTAGCACAAGACGCTTGAGATGAATGCTCATTTCCGATCCCTGAGGTGGGAGGTGCTGAGCGCGTGTTGTGTACGCCTAACAGGTGTCATGGAGTCACACTTTAAAAGCAATAGCTTCACAACAACGCAATCGCAATGAATAGAAGTAGGTTGAGGCCCCTTATGTAGGTCTCACATTCCACAGATGCATCGGCACTAATGTAGGTCGGCTCCCTCAACTTCCGATGGCTAGTTATGAGAAAATCAACACAGCTTCAGTGCGTGTGACAAAGATTCAGTTCATTCTCTCTTTTTTTTCATGAAATGGCCATGTGTGGTTCTAGAAATACATTATTTTGAAAATGCCTATTTTTCCGTTACACCAGTTTTGTCTGCCAGCAGAATTTGAAGTACTCGCTTCGAAATTGCTCGAAGAAAATTACTATTTGCGTCGACTTCGCTTCGAGCCAAGAAACCATTCTTTGAACATGCATAGTTGTCAGGGTTTGTGTGGCCGCAGCTCGCACAGGGCATAGCTTGTATTGGGAGCAGAATAAAGAAACAAGAAAAATGCACTCCAGCCCGTCCCACTAAGTATAACGGGCACAGGACAGGGATATTTGGAGAGATATGTGAGAGTTCAGTTGAACGTTCTAGGGCAGTGCTACAATTCTTTAGACGAACGCCGAGTGCTAAGAGAGAGGACCCGCTACCTTATCAAGCTTCTCCTATTGTAGTTCCTTAAACCCACAGAGTGTCATTACTTTATCAGAGCCGCAACTTGGTTAAAGTTATTTCGAACGGGCATGAAAGAGCACTAACACTGTTACTAACCGTATCAAACCACCGTCAACTCGAAAGCACGCAGAAGCGTCACAAAAAAGCGTAATGTGCTGGCTTTCGCGACGGCTCAGCGGAGCTTTCATTGCTGCTTGCTCGTACAGACTAGAGTGAGAGAAATAGGGGAAGTAAACTTTAGAAAAACAGGTCCTGAGACCTGTTTCTGGCCTTTGTTTCTAGCCTTGCAAAGAGGCCTGTGTCTTTTTCGAGATTAAACGAAGTTTTTAGTTGAGCGCTTTTGCATGTGTTTCCTTTCCCTGGTCCCTCGTTTTAGCTACGCTATTTCGTTCTTTCAAGGTCTTGAGGGCTGCGGGACGGTCAGGTGGGTGGGTCCTCATTCCAGAACTTCAGTGACTCGAGCTGCTTCGCGAACCTGGTCGATGAGCTTTGCCTGATCTTCCAAGGCTACGAGACATGATCAGAGAACTTTTGCCTCTTACATGAGTTCGGCGACGATCGTTGTTTTAATTTATTAACAAATCCGAAACTTTTTTTTCTTCCGAACAGTCTTCTGTTATCTTATGGTGGTTTTTCTATAGGATATTGTTTACGTTGGGATGGGCGTTCGAATATTTCGTTATATGTGCCGGGGGCCGCTCACTGTTAACTTTCGGTCATCTTTTAAGTACATCGCCTCGTTTTAGCCCGGGTTTCTCGTTAGAAAGCATTGTTAAGCCACTTCTGGAGATGGTTTATAGCAATTATGGTGTTGTTTAGTGAATAGAGATGTTTCAGATAGTCCTCGTTAGTTCTGCGTTCACTATTACCGCGCAAAAAATTACTCTCAACCACCAACTCTGATTGATTGATTGATCGATAGATCGATCTATTGATTGTTTGATTGATTGATTTTTACATTCCAAAGTAGTAGTGTAAAAAAAATCAGACGTCCTCAGTGGAGATCTGCAGAGCATTTTATATCGCCTGGCATTTATTAAACACATCCGAAAACTAAATATGCGGGCGTGTTTGCCCTTTGCTTACAATGAAATTTGGATCCGTGGTAGAGATACATGCTGCGATCAGCAGCCGAACGCTACATCCACGCAGACGCAGCAATGGATGAGTCAAGTATCTTATGTTCTGTGCCTCCGAGGGCCCACAGTCTGCGAAGGTTTAAAGGAAAAAGGTAAGGGCTTGAGAAACAATAAAACGAATTTTATTTTTGCCTTGCAAGATAACACAGCTGGCCGTTGACTCCTTCAAAACATTTTACGGCTTCTGAAAGGGTACACGCGGCTACTACCCTGGTAAGTCGGTACTGAAATCATCTTGTGCTCAACACAATCACCCCCACAAAAGCACCTAATGAGTAATAGATTCTCTTGGCCTACTGCAAGCCACAAAGAGAAAAAACAACAAACAGTGCAGCAGCTCTGCACCCACCAAGACGGACAGGCGCGGTCAACACCATTAGATCTAAGATAAGTGAGGAGAAATGGCCCCCATTCGAGCCATTGAGGTTGATCGGGAGGCCATAAACGAAATGAGAGTCAGGACTGACCTCTGCTTTGCAGGCAGGACGACCATGAGCGGGGTGACACAGTGGCAGCACTTGAGTCACTAATGAAATTCCTGGCGCCGCCGAAAGACGAATGGGCGGCAGTTAGGAAGAGATAAGTGGGCTTGAGGCGTGCACCTGGCATTTTTCCGCAGGGCATCTATTCTGACCCCTTTGCCCTTTCTTCTCACTGGCAGGTCAGGTCAAACCCGGTAGCATTCGATCACAATCTGTGGGCGGCTGCCGGCGTGTCCCGCGACAATGTCAGGAGAAGGGGCGTTGCGAAGGGTGCGACATTCGTGCGACGGTCGCCAGGCATCGTTAGACGCGCACGAAATGCTGGCGGTTTTGCAGAAACAAGCACTACTACTCTTCAATAAAATGCGCGAATAGAGATCTAATTGAGTTGAGGTTGCTGAGGTGGGGCCAACCTTGATTCTGCCAGCAATTTCTCCAATTTAGCCACAATTAATCGCTGAATAAGGTCCACAAATCAGGCACATACCTGAGACATGGCTGATCTACGTCACTATACACAGAATCGCCCATAAGAGGCAACAGACAATTCCTGCTGCAACCATCTGGAGTTCAGATCCGATTCCTGACGGACGTTTAAAAGAAGGCGTTCTGATCAAAAGATGGAGTTCTGATACGGGTTCTGACAGAGAAAGCCACTTTATCCTTGCCTGTATTCCTGCATTCGAGAAAGGTGATCATGAATTTGTCACTACCATTCAATTTATATTATCCCTTTCTTTCAGTTAAATTATAGAAATATAACCCCTATCGGGCTCGTGGCACACCTTTAGAAATAAATTCAACTTACTTTCACCTCACCAATTTGGTTTCCGTTAAAGGTTTTCCGTTGAACTCGCTTTGTTATCTTTTACTAACAAAATTTAGGATGTAATTGACAATGGGGTTCTCGTAGGAGCAGTGTTTATCGATATAACCAATGCTTATGATACAGTTACCTAATGCATCCTCCTAGACAAACTAACTATACTTAGAAATTATTTACCCTCTTTTACGACTTCTAAACAAGTTGTTTAATCGATCTCAAATTGTTCAAGTTAACAGTAATATGTCATCTGAAGAGTTTTTAAGCATTGGAGTCTCTCAAGAGTCTGTCTTGTGCCTCTTACTTTTGCTCTTAAGTTTGCCTCACTCTTTGAGTCACGCCTACTATATTCTCTACTCATATGACACCACAAATTGCATGTACAAAAAAAAATGACTATACTGCAATAGAAACGCAATGCTAATCTCAATAACATATTAATGTGGTACAAAATCAACTTTCTACTAATCCTGCGCAAACCAAGATTGCACTTACTATAACTGCATCGGTGAGCCTCAACGAGTACTTTTTATCACCTTCTAACGCAACCGCTTTTCTTTGTGCAGTTTCAGTTAGGAAGATGAAATTTAATATACATACTCACAATTTACTAAACAAGATTTAGTGTTGTCTTCATGGTATTTTTTTTCTATTCCTCTATCAGCTTCCTAATAAGACATTTAAGGTCGATTCATCACAGTAAGTTTCACTGTCACATAAAGGAGCATTACAGGACCAGCACGAGTTTACACTAACAGAATATCCATATCAAAGCGGACCTTTCAAACTCTCTTTCCGGTTTTAACAAGAGAGTGCAACCGCCTGGGCGCATCGATTACTAACGCTGATCCATTTTCAATCTTTGCTCTCAAAGAGAAGACTGGGTTTTAAACACTAGTGATGCGGTTAGAAACATTTTTGTCATTTTCTATCTTTCATGGAGTAGACGGTGTGTTGTGCCCATGGATACGTTTTTAACTTGTATGTGCCTTTTGAAAGTTGCGAGTACAAATCTGCTAACTCCTTTTTTAGCTTTTTGTGCTGTATGAAATGTCTACATTATTGCTGTCTTTTGCAGAGTTGCTTTTAGAAACGTTATCCTCTGCTATGATAGATGTATTGTTCAGATACATCAAACAAATAAAAAAATAAATAAAAAGCACCAAAATTTTCAGCCCTATACTATTTATTCGCTGTAGGCTCATATCCATATCACCTCATATCCATATTTAAAGTACTGCAGCTAGCGTGCGTAAACAAGCCTATTTAAGTTGTGTCACATCTTATTTTGAGTACGCTTAGTCCCTTTGGTCTCTTTATCAGAAGTACTTAATCGACATGTTAGGAAGAGCGCACTATATGCTACTTCCTTAATTTCCCGCAATTTTAAATATCAATCAATCTTGACCCAAATAAAACTGGACCTTTCACTCCCTTCTTTAGGAATCCATCGAGGCATTGCCCTTTTATCTCTGTTTTACAAATGAATCCACGCAACTCGGTCACCATTAGCCCACTTACGATGGCCTTTATATTCATCAACCAGATTATGCAATAACTTCAGCTAGACATGCATTTATGGCAGCGCTGGATGCCTTTAAGTTTTCGCCGCTTCCACATGTGATTCGGCTGTGGAATGATCTGCAAAACTGCATTGCCTCGCAGCGCAATCACGGTACATTTCATGATCATCTTATGAAGCATTTTGTCGATAACACCTAGCACGTTACTTCTTTGATTATCAGTCATCACTTGTTTTTATCTCCCGTGTGGCTACCGTCTTTTTTGCTTCTTGCTTAAATACCTCTGTTTTTATGCCCGATTACTTTTGTACGCTTATTGTTTGCTTATTTTCTTTCATGATACACTCTTTTGTTTACATGCGTTTTGTTCGTCGTGATATATACAGTCAGCTAGTCGACCTTAACAGTGTTTCTACTAACAAATTTTGGTACCATTTTTCAAAAAACTGTTACATATATTTTTGTGTTTACCCCCTTACTCAATGCCTCCTAGGAGGATGTAAGGTATTTCTAAAAAATAATAATAACGCGGCCCACACGTGAGGGCACCACCCCCCTGTCCCTGCCGTCCGGTGCGTCCAAGGACCTCGGCCGTCGGCTCCTGACACCCTGCGGTCCGCATGCGTCGCAGACCAGGACTCACTTGCCGATCGTCTCATCCACCGTGGCTGCACGCCCTTCACCTCCTTCTTCTGTATTCCACCATCTTTCAAGTCCATCGTCATCTACAGTATTTCATCTTCAATGCCGATCTTCGCATTCGCGATCGGGACGATCGCCCGGCAGCACAGGGTAGTGTGACGAAGTAGAAGACGACAAACTGTGCAGTGGCGCGGGCAGGAGTGCTCGCGCCAGGCCGTCCACCATTAAGTCATCCTGTAGCCATCTGTCATCTAATCCCATTCATAAGGTTGACGTCACGTATCGATATTAATAAAAGTAATAATAATCTCTTTTCTTGCTTGTCTTCCTGGAGCAACACATAATCTACACACCTTGACCCCATCCAGTGCTTTCAAAACCAAGCTGGTGTAATATTAACATTTAGCCCATTACCGTCTCCCACAGCCCCAATTTACCGTCAGCTAAATGATGATGATGACGATGTCCTCAGGCTTAATGACGCACACCCACGGCGGGGGATTGGACAGGTTGCATTGCGGACACAAACGCACTCATGGACAAGGAGTGGAGTATTTAGATAATTTTGTGGCTTAGACTGAAATTTGTATAAAAAAGAAGAAAAAATATCTTGCCTTTCCTCCATATTCTACTTTCAAACTTGCGCTCACCATGCAGCAAATAAGAGATCGCAATATTATAGGTGAAACATACTCTATTGGTAATCTCAATAATATTGTGAGGAAGAAGACAAAGTTGGCAGTTGCGCGAGACGGATCGCTCGCGATAGGCCAGCGGCCATTAAATCAATTAAATCATGTCATTGCCATCACTCAACCCGTCTTATTCTTCGGCTGGCCGCCACGTAACATTTGGTGTGAGGTGCGGAGTTCATTCAAATCCTGGTCCTGGAGCTTCGGCGCATGCGGAAGCCATGGTCGTCGGCCGTGTGATCTTGGCCTGCGTCGCCTGGCCTTGCCCCAACCTTTCAGACCCGAACCAGTCTTGCCGTTCTTCCCACGCCCCGCCCATCGCCCTGACCATTCGACACGACGACCTGAACTTGACGCAAGGATCTGACCTGGCGATCCCACCGACCCGAGACGCTGCCCACACGTGGCGACACCGTTCCCCTGCCCATGTCGTTCGGCGCGTCCTGGGACCTCGGCCGTCGGCTCCTGGTGACCTGTGGCCAGGAAGCTTCGTGGGCCAGGAATCATTTAACCATCTCCTTCATCGTGGCGGCCAGCACCTTACCCCTTTCTGCTTCCAGTTTCACCATCCTCTGAAGCTTATCACCACTTCGCGCGGCTCTTTGTCACCGATCGGGACGATCGCTCGGTGGCCCCGGGTAGTGTGACGAAGACGAAGTTGGCTGTGGCCCGAGACGGAGCGCTCGCGCTAGGCCAGTGGCCATTAAAACCATCTCATTGCCATCAGTCATCTCATCTCATTCTTCGGCTGTCCGTCACGTAACTATAAAAGTAACGCACGGTCTTCTGAGCTGTACAATTTCCTTATTGCTAAAATTACAGCTAACTATGGCAAATTGACAACTGAATTTGCTGGCAGATCACTGTGAAACACTTTGCCGTTTGAAACTGAGTCATCTTGTGCTTTACATTTATTTCACTCTCGCGTTAAACAGCACTCCGTGAGGATATTGACTTATTCGCAAGGGACTAATTGCAGAGTTTTTCTTCACTGCAGTTGGCTAATTGCTTCCTATCGCTAGTTCAAAAACTTAATGGCGTACCATATTATCACTGCTTGCTGTATTTTGCACCTCTTTGTAATGTGTTTTATTGTTGAGAGCCCCCCCCCCCCCTCTCGTTTTTCACATTGGGCCCTCCTAGTGTAATAGGTATTCTTTAACCAACGTTGTTTAATGTTTTATGATGTACTTCAAACATGGATATCAGTGACAAGATGTGCCATGCGCTGGAAATAGAGTCATTAGAGGAATTATGAAAATGTAACAAAAAGCACTGATCTCTTATCTAACTGTCCAGGCAGGAAGCGAACAAAATGTGTCGAAGTGTGTCGACGGAAATCTTCACTACCATATATGTTTCGTATGTTCCACATCCTCGCACCGTTGCGGTGTTCGATCTCAGAAACCTGTCCGGTTTACCCCTGACGTCATCTTCATCCGCAATGGTGAGCCAATCCGCTGCGTGCTTCTTAGTCACCGCAGCCGACGACCCCGGGCAGCAACACGTGTCGTTACGGGTCATAAACACAGCCGGCGCCGAAACGCTGATGGATGGAGAGTGGGACGGCTGCAGCTCACGGAATCCCCTACGCGCGGGGCGTCGGGCTTCGACCACATTAAAAACACCCGAGCGTGTCACCGTTTTACCCTCTCCTGACAATTTGCTCCCTCCCTTCACTCCCTTCTCGCACTTCTAACTCGAAAGCATATATGCGCGCTGGCTCCTGCCACGTAAGCGTGGGGTTAACGCCGGGCTCCCGCCTTCTCGCAGGCAGGCCACTTCGAGTGTTCTTCCCCAAACTTCCCCCTCCTTAAATTCCCCCATCCACATGATTTTAGAGGCCTAGGCACGATGGTTTTGCAGCGACGGTCTTGGTAAGCCAGTGACAAACAATATCGCAACAATGCAATGAGTTGACTTGTTGCCGCGGTGCCTCTCGTGCGATAGCGGGCTTTTTGTCATAAAAGAAAAAGAAATTTGCCCATTCGTTTGAGGCTAGGATTGCTAAACTTGTACACAAAGGGAAGAGGCGTATCATTTTTAAGGGAGCTCGGATATGAAAACTCGGAATCCAAAGTACTAAAGCAGTGGGCGCGGCATTTGTAAACAAAAATTGCACTGTCGCTTAAGTGACAGCAACAGGCGCCCCAAGGTTTTTGTAGACTCTTGATGGCCAGATACAACCGGACAAGTGTTGCAGCTAGAAGTAGGCGACATTATTATTTACCTTATAAATAGGAACATATAAAATACGATTTTTTTTTCTGTCACTATTAATGGCAATACAGTCCATGTACTAGTAAGCCAGGCAAGCAGTACTGCGTTACTGTACTCGTAGGGGGACGTCATCGGCTTAAATTGTTCCCAAGCGCTCCCAAACAACTGTTGGGGGGGGGGGGGGGGTAAATAAATTAAATAAATTTCCCGGTGCGTTCGTCCGTTCTTTTCTTTTCCCGGTGGCACACACCCTCTTTGTCCAGAACCTTTTCCTTCGTTTTTGGATCTCCAAAAGCCTGCCTAATTCAGCGGGACGTGACTCAGTCCAGGCTCCATTTAAACTGTCATTTACGAGGCAAGGGGCCATTTATAACCACGCGACACTGGCACGGGGCGCGAACGTTACCGACATGGCAAGCGGGCTCTGCATTATTCAGGTGCCATCGGAAAAATAAATACTGCCAAAGACCCTGGAACCGCGCCATAGCATGGTATCTAGCTGTTTCGGGATTAAACGACGCAGGGATTTGGTTGCGGGGCTTGCAAGCAGAGTCTTGCTAGGGAACGCACAATTCGCGCTCAAAACAATTTGTATCCCTTGTTTTCCCACAATGCCGATATCGGGAGTTGAAACTCGTGATCTCTTCAACACGGGATATTAGCGGCAGTAAACTAATATGCGTCCAAAACCACGTACTGGTTTCTTTCGCTTGTGCTTCGTAAGGTAAAAAGGTAGAATGCATGCCTTTATTTTTTTTCTCTTGTCAACACAAGGCAAGAAATGATTTTGAATTGATCGCTGCTTGTCGAACGGGGAATCTTATCTGCGCACCCAGCCACTATTTATGCAGCTGGCTTTGATGTGCGAAAAATAGAGACTACAAGGTACTCTACTTGGCCAGTTCCTTAACAGGATCACGTAACCTTCGAAGAGACGGCCTTATAACAATAGGTGGCGAAGCAGAGCGGCGAAATAGGTTGAAAATGCCAAGACTTTGACGCTTTGTCATATGCCGCTCTGCCAAGGTCTCTTCGATGCTCATGTGAGAGTGTTAGAGGATTGGCTGGGTGTACCTCCGGATCTCAAAGAAAATATTTATTCTCGCTCGAATGAAGCAGTTAAGCAAGGATATTTTAAAGCTTGCAGAGTGACCCCGATGCTGTTGCGGTGTTTGAAAGCAACCAAAACAGTTCGCGTTTTGTTTATTTCCGAAAACGCAGTGCCGAACGACATTAGTACTCTCCTACTTATGGCAACTGATAGAGGTCACTAATAAAGGCTTGCACTAGAGACTTTGGTCCTCACCTTCTTAAATGATCACACCTCATATGTACAATTACGGAAGTTATATTCCAAAATCGACCAATTCTTTATTTCGTCCAGTTGTCCATAAGTGCGAAGTAGTAGCAGCAGCGGCAGCAGCGATAGTAGTAGTAGCAGTAGTTGTAGTGGTGGTAGTGGCGGCGTTGGTATTAATATAATAATCAATCAATCAATCAATCAATCAATCAATCAATCAATCAATCAATCTTTATTTTTCGGTGCCCAGGAACAACCCAAAGGTCTTGGTGCTGGTACACCATTCACACGCACAAAATGTAAATTTGTCTTCCACAAAGGAAGAGACTCACGGGAGGTAATGCAGCAGTCAAGGCGATAGAAAAAAAGACATATAAACTAGGCGTGACAGCAAGCATGAAGCAAAAAAGCGATAAGAAGAAAACAGCGAGAGCAGCGGTAAACGAAAACAGCTAGAACAGGCAACAGACATATAAATAACTAAAGAAACAATAAACAAAGAGAATGAACACAAGAACGACCGATAACAGCAAAGTACAGCATATAGCAAAATACAAACAAGAATAAAGCCAATACTAATATGAACGAATAAGAAACCTCTGAAATACAAGCTAGAAATACAATCATACAACAATAAGAAATGTAATTAGTGAACGCGTTACAGACAGTCAGGCGTGAGAACACAGTACTAAAGAAATAATATTAATGAAAACAAATAGATGTGATGAACAATTAAGGAGAAAAAAAAACAATATAATACCGGTGCAAATGCACAAGTGTAGTAAAGACGAAATGCATGACAGGAGAAGTTATGTATGAGAAAAAGAGTGCTCAAAGTGGAACGTCACGGACATCCAGTATAGAGGAAGGGAGAGAATTTTCGAATATGTCAAGGTGGGGACAAAGAGAATTAAACAGCTTTTGCATTCTGTCCAGAGGGGAGAGGGAGTGCAGGAGCGCAGAAACTTGGAATGGTCTGGATTCCCTTATGCTCTTTCGCGGTACACGCAAAAGGATACGCGCTAGGAGCTGAGGGCATAGAATGTGACCATGAAGAAGTTTATACAGGAAAATTATATCTGCCCTCACGCGACGGCAGCTAAGAGAAGGAAGCTGCAGTGAGTTACTCCGTTTGGGACGAGAGCTGGAAGTTTTGCAAGAAAACCGATGTTGAAATATGCGTAAAAACTTTAGCTGAACTCTGTCGATTTTTTCACAGTTCGACTGGCAAGTGCCGTTCCAAACAACAGACGCATATTCCAAAAGCGGCAAGCATATGGAGAGGTAGAGCTTTAAGAAAGGAAGTGGGGCTCGAAACTCTCTCGAAAGCCTGCAGATGAAGCCGAGTGTATGCATAGCCCGTAGAGCAATGCGTTTTGTATGAGAGGAGAAGCTGAGGCTACGGTCGAAAAGTACGCCGAGGTCATTAATTTCATCAACCCTGGGCAGCGGCCTACCATTGACCGAATAAGAGTAGAGAAGACTGTGCGTTTTACGCGTAAATGAGACAACCTTGGTTTTAGATGAATTGAGAGTGAGCCCATTCTTCAAGCACCAATCAGAGAAGGCGGATATGTCCTATTGCAAAACAAGCAATCGTGAAGAGTATGTATTGCCTTGAACATTTTTATATCGACCGCATAAAGGAGAAATGAGCAGTTTTTGACCACGGAGGAAACGTCATTGATAAAAACAGAGAACAGAAGCGGGCCTAATACCGAGCCCTGAGTAACTCCGCTGGTTGGAGTGTAAACAAATGAGGTCTGTCCATTTACACTGACAAAGCAGGACCGATCAAGAAGATAGTTGCGTAGGAGGGCTACAATTGAAACGTCGATCTCAAACAGCAGAAGCTTTTGAAGAAGTAATGAGTGAGTAACAACGTCGAAAGATTTGCTGAAATCACAGTACACAGCGTCTACCTGACTCCTCTGAAGGACTTCAGCTGATGTATACGTCATAAAAGTCACAAGGTTAGTTGTAGTAGAACGACCTTTTATGAAACCATGCTAATTATGAATGATTACATGTTTGAGGTGGAAGGAAAGTACTTTGTGCAAAGCTAATTCAAAAAGCTTAGAGGTTGCACAGAGAAGAGAAATGGGGCGGTAGTTCGAAACATCATATTTGTTTCCTGATTTGAAGACAGGGAAAACACGCGCCGTTTTCCACACGCGGGGAAAGGCAGAATTTTTCAAACAGTTATTAAATATCGTGGTTAAAACAGGGACGAAGGTACTATTGAAGGCTTTTATTATGGCGGCTGGAATGCCATCAGGTCCAGGGGACAAAGATGGTTTCAAACACTTAAGACTCTCACTTACTAACTTCTCGTCAAGAAGAACGGAATTAGGTGCGCCAGCTGGAAGGCATACGGAATCGCAACGTGGAGATTTGTACACGGAGGAGAAGTGTTGAGCAAAGCCGTCAGCGACATTCCGAATTTCATTCCCATGAGAGTAAACTAAATGAATATGACCATCAGATTTATTCGAACGCTTGCGAACGTATCGCCAGAATTCAGTAGGACGATTAGAGGCACTATTCTCTAAATAATCAAGATAGGACTCATGATCCCGCTTGTACAGGCGTTTGCAAAGGGAACGCAAGCGGCGAAATTCATCTGCCCATGTATCCAGCCCAGGGCGTTTCGCTTTATGGTGGGCCCGCTCCTTAAGTTTCAGCGCTGTTCTAAGTTCCTTGGAAAACCAGAACGGAAACTTGCTGCGAGTATGAGTGTGCACAGGTATGTACTGGCGCATACCATTGAGAACTATTTCAGTGAAGCCGCTGACTTGTTCGTCAACATCGCTGATTTCGCTTAAAGCAGACCAGTCGACAGAAGAGAAGAAACCGAAGAGACCAACATAGTCGCCAAGTGCATAAGCGAAACGGGGGGAATTCCCCGCACGATTTGAATTAGCAGAAGGTGGGACAGAAACCGAAGCCGTTATTAGAATTGGAGGATGAAATTTGTCACAGCGAGTAAGTGAGATGTCAGATGACGAGACTCGAACATTTTCAAAATTAGATAAACAAATGTCAAGAACATTACCGCAACAGTTTTCAATTAAATTGTGTTGCTGCAAGGTGTTAAAAGCTATGAAATCTAAAAGCCGGTTGCACTTACTAACTACATAATGGTTGTTGTGAGAATATCTAAAGGTATTCCAGTTAATACCTGGAGTATTAAAATCCCCTAAAATGAGCAGTTTGTGCTTGCTATGAGAAGTGATAACATATTCGATAGAGTGTAGTACATCATCGTAGGCAGGAGGAGGCAGATTAGGGGAAATGTACAAAGCTGCCAATAAGAGTTTTTGATGTCGAGTTAAAGTGAACTATAACCAGACAGATTCTTCGATGGTTTCCAGGTCGGAACGCGAACGCACTGCACGGAACTGTCAATAGCAATGAGCACTCCCCCTCCCTTTTGTTTAGAAGCTGATTCAGGGCGGTCACTTCGAAAAACAGAATAGTTATTAGGAAAGAAGTCACCTGGGTTCACTTCGCTAGACAGCCAGGTCTCAGTAATTATAACAGCCGAATAGCAAGAGGCTAATACCTTAGAAAAAAATACAGGTCCCTTAGTCCGAAGACCTCGGGCATTTTGGTAATACATATCCAAGTTAGGGTTGACTGCGATCAACCGTCAGCTCGGAAGGATGCAACATACCATCCAGGAGCTTTCCACGAAAAGCCTTGAAGATGCAGCCAGTAGGCCACATCGAAGGGTAAACAACCTGATCGTAAAATTCCGCGCTGACTGTGAGGTAGAAGGACGAGTAAGAGTCATATTTCGTTTTCAACTGCCGGCAGGATAGGGGGATGACGTTCACGCATTTCAGATGGTTCGTCAGATCAGCCGACGTTGTCTCAGGGCACAGCTTGGAGACGAAAATAGCCTTCGGGCGCTTCTGAGGTCTGGCGACGTTCAGACTGGATGAGCTCGACGAGCCAGTGATGGCTGGGCTTCGGTGCTTCTTCCGCGCCTCAGGCGAATTAACTATAAGCGGGGGAACAGATACAGATGTCGGGCAGGTGTCCAAATCAACGGGTGCCATCCCACAGTGAAGGGCAGCAGAGTAGCTCTTGGACGGCTGGAACATACGGGAAGGACTGCTCGCGGACAGGGGCTCGACGAAAGGCGGATCACGCTGCGATGAAGCAGGGCGCCTCGCAAGCTCCTCGCGTAAGCTGCGAACATCAGCCCGCAGAGAGGCAACGACCTCGGCCTGGAGAGCGAGCGCCCGCGAGTTGTCACCACGAAGGCGCTCATTCTCCTCCCGCAGCTGGGCGACCTCGTCGCTCAGAAACGAGATTCCCTCAAGTGCGTCGAGGAGGAGAGCCCGAAGGGAGGCAAGCGCACCGTCAGGTTCGACCGTCGGGGAGGAAGCGAGGGAACCGGTCGGGTCGGTCGGGTGATGGGGCTGGTGGGCCCTGGAAGAAAGGAATGCAGCCGCTGACTCGCCACCGTCGCTAGGCTTAGCACCGCCGCAAGACGACAAACACAGATTGCACATGAATGGTCGCGAGCCGGACATCAAAAGCTGCAGCTCGTCGTCACTCCAAGTGACACACTTCGCGTGTACACGTTTGTTGCAGTCGGCACAACGAAAAAACTGCTGCTTACCAAAAAACGGACGGGAGCACAGCACACATGCGTCCTTACTGGGCGCCATGTTGGTAATAATAATGCATGTTGGTAATAATAATAATAATAATAATTAGTAGTAGTAGTAGTAGTAGTAGTAGTAGTAGTAGCAGTCATGACACTGAAAATTCGATTTTATCAGTTATTGGACACGGTCTTCGAAGCGACGAAAACTGATTTTTCTTTTCTTTTTGAGTCTGTGTAGTACAAGCGATGATAGAAACTCTTATTTGCCAATTCCATTTTGCCAGAACGTTTAGAATCTGCATGACAAAGAATGTGAGCATTAAAACTTTAAAGAACGGTGTAGAAAATGTAACGTCCTAGAAGCTGCAGCTTCCCGAAATTTTTCATAATGCCTCCTCTCCGTACCACTACATATCGAATAATCATGGTGACGAAAGGCGTTCTCCTTTTACCGAGCGTTTTTCATCAAGGCAGGAAGGCTATAATATGCTGGGTTTAAAATACTGGAGTAGTCCGCGAAATATTAGAGGTGTTGTGGAGGCCTCTGCATGAATTTCGGCCGTATAGGGTTCATTAGCGTGCACTAATATCGCACAGAGCATGAACGACATTGCGTTTCACCCCATCGAAATGCTGTCGAGTAGCCAGGACTTCATTCCACGGTTTTTAGCCTAGTGGTCCAGCAGAAAATCCACATAGGCAGCTGATTTTTCATTACTGGACCAGTAGAGGCGCGAGAGCTGTATGAACGTCATGAAAGTGCTTACGTTCATGTGTTGGAAAAAAAAATGTCATGCTCCACGCAGCAATTCTGTGCTTTGTCGCATTCTCGAGACAAACAGCAAATCTAAAGAGAAGGAAAAACTGTAACACACTTGTGGAACCTTCGGAAATAGCTAACGGATCCAAAATAAGCCCCTTTAGAATTTCCGGTCATCCCGCCACCAAGCGGCCATCGTGATCAAGGCTTTGGCGGTGCCTTAAAGGTCTTCCGGCATATATAAAAGGCGGTTGCCTTTGATATTTCGTATGCCACCGCCAAGGGACGACCGTGAACTATGTGCCATTGGCTGCTCTTTCATATACACGAGAACATCGGCGCTATTTCACAGGAACACTGGTCCCCGCCTATGCTTCAATACCTCGAAGAGTCGTTGCTCAGGTGTGGAAGGCATGTGTGTTGCAAACAAACAAGAAAAGGAGCCACATGCCACTCTACACTACAAGCATTTCTTTTGTTCATTGTGAGGTTAATAAAATAGGCAGAGGAATTTTCGTACCGCAAGAATTACCGGAATGTGGAAGCAAAAGCTTGAAAGGACATTAATTAAGAATTCATTTCAGAACTCATTGACAGTTAGAAATATCCGCGAAACACCGAGCCAACTTCAGCAGGGCTGGAAGTGCACACAAAAAGAAATCAGTTTCTCGGTTCTGCCATAAACAGAGTAGAACTGCAGGGTCGTCGACTGTTGCTCAGTTATACGAAGAAGTCGCTCTGAGCATCCGTTTTCCAGCACCTCACATTGTACCGGGCGTGGCGTCCGACGCCAAGTAAAACTTGCGTTTCGCATTCCACGGCAAGCAGAACAAAAAAAAAGACAAATGATCCCCCGTGAGAAAGCCTCTCTAAGCACACAGAGGGGGCACGTGAGTTAGGAGTGGCTTCGAGTGGTGGAATAATAAACACGCAAAAATAGGGATGAGGTGGCTGAGGCGAGTCCGAGGTAGGAGGGGGCGAATAATGCAGCGGGGAGGGAGCAGCAGCCGGGAGGAAAGGTTGACGTCATTACAACATCGCTGCGTCACAAAAGTCGGCCCCTATTATAAAAAGCGATTTCCACAGTGGGGGTCCAGCCTGTTGCACGGCTAGGGTCCTGCACGCTGTAAAACTGTGGGTGAGATTGGTGGAAGGCTGCCAGGAGCTTCCCCTTCGGACTACAGAGAAAAGGGAGCCGGAAGGACGGAAGATGAGTTTGGGGGCGGGGGGGGGGGGGAGGGTTGTGCGATTGTCGTCGTAAGCACGCTTGTCTGCGCGTAGCTATGAGCTAGAAAGCAGTACGCTCGGCTTTCGCGCAACCAAGGAGGTCGCTTTTCCACACAGACACCAGTTTACAAGGTGATGCCGCTGTTGTTGGACCAGATTCGCCCCGCCCCCCCCCCCTTTTTCCCTCACGCTCCCTTTCTATTCTGCTTCGCGCTTGAGTAGTTTTACAACACACGCCTAGGCCGGTGGGGAGCGAGTGGGTAGTAGGAGAGGGAGGGGGTGAAAGATTACGCGGTATGACACTGCGGTGCGATTACATGGTCAGTAGAAAAGCCCATTCGAGAAGAGTCTTGCCGCGTCTTGTGCCCTTCGTCAGAAACATGCATCCTACTTCGCGCTCATCTCGAAGAACCCCGAGTCCATAAGTTGTATCCACTGTAGAGCTGTTCTAGTTTGTGAAACTAACACGACAGCTAAACGTATACCAGTTCGTTACTGCAACTTCGCAACGGCAGACGCTTCAGAGGAACCCAGTAGCAACTGTGACCCCATGAACTGCGACCAAGAGCCACACAGTTGGCTCGACAAGAGGGAGATATTTGCATATGCCTTTTTTACATTTTTTTCGGACTTACCGCTTTTTGTTATGGGTATTATGATTGTTCATTAAAGTTAACAAATCAAAAACACCAAGAGCTAGAGGAGTAGGAAAAGATCCAGTACCCTCTATTTAGGGTTAATTTAGGATTAGGGGCCAAATTTTGCTCTCTAGTCATTATTCACTGCTATGGAAAAAGGAAAATCCGGCCATGTTTTCAGTCCTCCAAAGGTATGAAGAAACCCAGCATACATTTTTTTTTTACATTTAAGGCGAACTTCTAAGCAGTTTTTTAGGCACGCACTGAATGTGAACTAGACATCTTTTTACGCACAGGCGCATGCACATGTGTACAGAAACAGGAGTCTCGTTTATTTTTATATCAATGTGCACAAGTAGAACTGCGCCTTTAAACCTTTGGCTCGTGCATATACGTAAACGGTTGCTGTACACTATAAATTAGTCAACGCATTTTAGCCTGTTTACAGTGTGCACGGCCTTCAGCTTTGAAAGCTCATCGAAATGTTCGCGAGAATGCAGCAGGAAAATAAGGCCTAATTAGTCTTCCTCGCAAATTTACGGTGGCTGCTAAATCCGCGCTCAAAAAGAGGCGCAAATAAAATTTATAGTGGTAATGTGCGGTAAGTCATACGACCGCTCCAATCAATTATATATTTTTGATTTTTCTTCGTATATGAAACAGCTGATGAGCAGGTGAGACATAATGAGTGGATGTTAATAGCGAATGGTTGGCAAGTTGAATATTTCACCGGTTTTCAGCGCATCCTGCGCCGATGTTTTTGAAGAGCGCTGCAAGCGTCAGAACAATGAAAGCTATTGAACAGACAAAACACTACTTGCTCACTGAGTTCAGAAGCGTTTTTTTGTAGTAAACATCCTGCTAGGCTTTACGTACCATGTCACTCTATAGGGAAGAACTTTTTCGTCCCATCAGTTCCTGATGGGATGAGAAAAATCAAATGTTTATAATACTTTGACATGTGTTTCTTCGATGTATCCCTTCACTGGTTATTACCCTTTAAATCGGTCCTCCTGGTCTACGCCGATAGTTTTCTCGGTTTTTGCTCACAAGCCATACTTCGCTTTGTAGCTGCGGATCTTAACGTGATCTGTGCCACATTAGACTGGTGAAGGGATCTCACTGATGGAATAGCGCGGCGTCTTTGACCTGGTTATCTTAAATTGCTGCACCGTAGTTTCACCGTCTCTCTCTTTTTTTAGACATAAATGTAGGCACCCCTCGTGTATAATATCGCGCCGCATCAGAGGATGTATGTCTCATAATGCGTTCTAGTACACTCATTGCCACGGTTCAAGCAGCCGTATATTAACTGGAGATTTATTGCGCATGACATTTTTCTTAATTATAGCCCCTGTTTCCGTACTGTAAAGGCAAGAGAGAAGCGTCAATTTATTGTTATACAGCTTTTTCATCCGAAGCGTGCCAGCATAGTTTCTCTAAGAATGTACAGGAAGGGAAAATGCTATGTTGGAATTAAGCCCATCTGCATCCAGAATAAGCCTTTTCTTCTCTTATTTAGGCTTGGTTGATTGTTTTCAGGTTTGGGTTTAGGTTTATGGGGTTTAACTTCTCAAACGGCTCAGGATATTAGGGACGCCGTAGTAAAGAGCTCCGGTAATTTCGGCCACCTGGGGTTCTTTTATGTCCACTGACATTGCACAGTACATTGGCGTCTAGAATTTTGTGTCCTTCGAAATTCGAGTATTGAGGCCAGGACCGAACCCGAGTCTTTCGGCTTCAGCAGCCCAGCACCTTAACCACGAAGCCACAGCGGCTTCATTGTATTCAATCGTTTAATAAGCAATGCCATTTCAGAAACACACAGAACTGCCCAACCTCCATGATTTGCGAGCCGCAAGTTTTCAAACAAACACCAGCTTCTGCTGTTGTGTTCTCACCAAAGTACCGGTTTGAAATGTCTAAAAAGATATGTGTATGCCGTGGTGGCTGAAGGCAGAGTTTATTCCGTGCTGCGAATTCATGCATTTGTCGTGTTACTGCATCCAGGTGAATCCCTGCCATGCTTAAAACTGTCCAGCCGATTCATCATATCGGGACACTGTCTAAGCGAAATTGACAGGAAAGCTTTCCTACTCTGCGGGAAGCATTCAAAGACCTGTTATTGTGAGGGACCGCTCAAGTGTGCTTAAGCTAAAAATATTTCTCAGTGAACAAACTCCCCTATTCTTTCTTCAAAAATGCAGTGGCTACCTCCTGAGCATTATTTCCGCAGCTAAGCCTAAGTAGAATTAAATGCGTTTACCCGTTCCTCTGTATCCATTTTGGTCGTTTCTTTTACGACTAATGCCCAATCGACTGCCGCCAATTTTGGCCTTTCTTTTATTTTCACAGCAGTCGCAGGAATACACAACACCTATTCCCGATAAACGGATCACCACGCTGCATATGTATAAGGTAGCGGCACTGCCGGAATGAATGACCTGCACGGTGACTAAGCAAAAGGGGCTCCAGCTTGCGGCGGGGCTTCATTTCTTTATTTATTTTTGTCCCACGCAGGCCCCGCGTGGAGTGAGGTTGAGCGCCCACCACAATGGCCGAGCGGGCCCCACCGCACGGTGCCCGCGCAAACACAAGATGAATGAGCGGGAGATTCTCTCCCCGCTATTCCCTAAATCTTTCCCTCTAGGAGCGCTGACAAAAGTGGGGCGGAAAAGGGGAAGGAGGCGGGGGATCCACAGTCCCGCTGCGGCCGACGCGGGAGGCGTTGGAGCTTGCCGAAGGCCCCCCGTGAAAAAAAAAAGAAAAGGAATGGCTTCCACTCCGTCCGCATTGCAGAGAAAGGCTATATGCAGACGCTCAGCGCTCCTGTTGCGTTGCAGCTCGGTTCGGTTTTACTTCGTCCGTTAGCATTTGCGTGGACAACAGCCTCCCGCGGCACGCCCCGTCGACATATCAGCGCGCTCTCGGTACTCCCCGTCGCTCGCTGCGTTCCACCACACGGTGCGTTCATGCTGACCTGGACATATACATCGGCTTGTCGTGAGTCAGGCTATTGTCGCTCGTGGCCCCATTGAGGAATAGGGGAGAGCTGCTTTCCTGTAGAGGCGCGCGACTGAAAGAGGCGGTGAGATTAACGCCGGTCGCCCAGAATGCGACCCAGCATACTGGTGGGATGGATTTCTAAAATAAAAGCAGGAAGGCCACAAATGAAAGGAAACCCATGGGGGAACTTGGGTCATTTCTCTTATGCCTTACGGGATAAAAAAGAAAAAAAATCTAAAACGTCAATAGGCGTAGCCTGACCCGTAAGCCGCGCGGGAAATGGATTCCTTTTGAAATGAAAATAGCATGAGTGAAAGAGGGTTGTGAAGACAGGAGGTGTACTGCGCCATTTTGTACGTCGCAGCTTTCGCCTCCTTCAAGTGGCAGTGAGTTCAAAGTGGAAGAAGTGTCGTTGCTATGCGCTGTTTGTGAGAGAGAGCTCGTGAAGCAGTGCATTTGGTGACTTCCGATCTGTCAGTCCAGGATCCACTGCTGCTTCGTTGAATTTCCCCGGCACTAAATTCTTCATCTGTAGACTGGGGATACTGCCCAACTTTGGAGAGAAAAAAACTACTATAAATAACCACCGTTTGTCGGAAATAATATTAAGAAAAAAGCAAGGCGGCATCAAAATGAAGGCTACTTGTAGGAAATTTATTTTCCTTCCAGTACTCTTGCACCGAAATTTAAAAGAAGGCGTATGTGATCTGCCTTACCGGCTATAATTCCATGGATCTTTCGTATTCATACTCGTACCAGATTTCGCACTATGCGTATAGTTTTCCTTGTCTGCTAGTTATGCAAAAAAAACGCAATAACAGAATATCAATGCTTTTAGCCAGTCTCTACTTGGAGCCAACACAGCGCCGCGGCGTTAATAAAAACCTTGGTTAGCACTAAAAAATGCATTTCTTTATAAATCAAAGTTGCTGTACAAGAGAACAGCACAGAAAAAATCCACGGGGACACCAATGCCATTATGCGTTGGCAAAGCCATAACATTAAAATTGAATTGAAAAAATTGGTTTCTGAGGAAAGGAAATGGCGTAATCTCGCATATCTCGGTGGCCAACCGAACCGCACCGTAAGAGAAGAGATAAAAGAGAGAGTAAAAGAAGAAAAGAAGAACGAGGTGCCGTACTGGAGCTCTCCGGATGAATTTCGACCATCTGGGTATATTTAACGTGCGCTGACATCCCACAGCACACGGGCGCCTGTTGTAAATACCCATGCTGTCCGGTGACATCACTTCACTCCAGCCAATGGAATGCGCCGGTCTTACAACGTAACTGGTGACGACACCTTCGAAACAAGGAAATGGTTGAAGAATTGGGCTTAAAACTTGCTTACGAATCTGAGAACTGCGAAGAGTGCTGGAACGGAAAGTACTGATTCAATGTAAACTCTCATCGCTCTCAGAGTGCTAGTGAGGGTCTCGCTTACCTTTGGCCGACCCCGCTAGTACAAATGTCTCAAGACATAGTTAAAACTTAAGGCAGAAAAGTGCATTTTATGACCAAGAAAAATATAGATGCCTCCAGCAGAAGACTTTTGACAGGATGTTGCTATGACTCACCCCTTTTTGTACATTCTTCTTAACGTCGGCGCATAAGGTTTGTAGATGGCGGATCGACAGCAAATACGTCGCTCACCGCAGCAAGCAACCAAATATTTTTCTAGTCAAAACCTCTATAGAGTCTTAAGCAGGGAGAGCCATGACATCCGGCTTTCTTGGAAAGTTTGCACAGCAGTTCTCTGTTTTCACTGTTGTAAAGGACTGAAGCCGATACGCGGCCGTCCGCTCGAATGCCTAGCCTTTAATTTCACTACCTTGTCTTCTTCTCCCCGCGCCTCCGATCTTTACTTCATTTTTTGTGTCCCGGCATAACACATCCCACAAAGTACGGGGTTTAACCGCCGCGGTGGCTGAGTGGTTATGGCGCTTGGCTGCTCGCCCGAAAGACGCGGGTTCGATCCTGGCCGCGGCGGTCGAATTTCGATGAAGGCGAAATTGTAGGTCCCGTGTACTGTGCGATGTCAGTGCACGTTAAAGAACCCCAGGTGGTCGAAATTTCTGGAGCGCTTCACTACGGCGTCTCTCAGCCTGAGTCGCTTTGGGACGTTAACCCCATATAAACCAAACCAAACCAAAGTACGGGCGCCAATAATACAAAAATCTTAAAGCAGTCCATCGAATTTCCTAGCGCACTATAGATGTACAATGTTCTGCTATTCTAGAAGCGGATGAGACAGATACTGCGCCATTTCCTTTCGCAAAATCAATATTAATAATAATAATAATAATAATAATAACAATAATATTATAATTGCTTTTGGGGGAAAGGAAATGGCGCAGTATCTGTCTCAAATATCGTTGGACACCTGAACCACGCCTTAAGGGAAGGGATAAAGGAGGAAGGAAGAAAGAGGTGCCGTAGTGGAGGACTCCAGAATAATTTCCACCACTTGGGGATATTCAACGTGCACTGACATCGCAGAGCTCCCGGCCGCCTTAGCATTTTGCCTCCATAAAAACGCAGCCGCCGCAGCTTGGTTCGAACTCGGGAACTCCGGATCATTAGCCGAGCGCTCTAACCACTGTGCCACTGCGGCGGGTGGCTCAATTTATTATTTTCCAATTTATTCATTTATAGGTCAGAGGTTGCATCATTAAATTTCGTTTCAGAACATTAATTACCGTGATGTGACGCGGGCTACTTTCAAATTGATGTAAAATGAAGCAACTGGTGTGACCTGACGCTAGTAAGACTCGAATATATCCTGTGTTTTGTGCATGTTCTTCTCAAGCCCCTACTGATCATAATGAGAGCGTCGGTTTGGCCCCAACCAGCAGTCATACAGTGTAGACCGCTACCGACGATGAAGCGCGAATCTACTTGAAAATATTAGTTCTTGCCAAAAGCTGGGCAAGACGCCAGAGCCCTGGGCACTCAGGCACTGAACAGCGGATGTCGACAGGCAGCGCGTTTCAACATACGGGAATATTCGAAGATCTGTAAAGCCGGGCCAGGTAAGCTGTTTGTTGTACAAGTTTTATTGCAAATCTTGTAAGTATGCCACTTTCTGAGTTTCTTTCATCTTTTATCGCTGATTTATATGTGCCATCTTCGCAAACAGGAACCAGGCATTAAGGTTCGTTTCTAAGGCGTGCAATTGAACACTTGTTATACAACGTAAGCTCTAAACCTGTGTGAGGTAACGAGGTGCCTTGTCCTTGCCTTTTCAGACCTTTGTGGCTGTTAGCAGTGCCGTGAGGCCTTCACTACACGCTTGAGTAGCGTGCGCCATTGCCTCATCACTTTTGTTAGAGACGGTGAAGATGTTTTTTGCTCGCGTTTTCCTGTATTTACTATTTTGTTTTTTTTCATGAATCCTGAGTGTTTTTCACTGATGAATTCATCTCATTGTGTAATAGCCGTAAGAGCCTCTTCGAGTATTACAAATAAAGAAGCAAATAAATAAACAAATATAATAACCTGCGTAGTTGCATTATCACTCCATCATGGAAGTGATGGACGATATAGGCCCGTTTCTCTAGGACCACCATCTGTCCGTACCTCTGCCGTACCGCACACGTAAACCGGTATTGCTTTACAGGCTACTCAAACGTCTCTGATGCCGCGGAACTATAAGCACTGGTGTTTGGCTCTGTATGAAATAGCTGCCTGTGCGTATCACAGAGACTACCTCCCAATTTTTTTTGCACAACTCGGCATACTGTAGGAAATCAAATTCGACCCGGAGCTCAGTCTCTCAGTTCTCGGGTCGTGGACCTTCTTGACTTCAACTCGTCCATTAAGAGACTGAATGAAGTTTTATTGGTATTTTATGGTTTAACTCGCTGCTCGTTGCCAGCAAACAGCAATCGAACGAAAATTTGGGTGATGATCTGACACAGGAACCGTGGGCACATGCCGAAAAAGAGTAAATCATAACCATAACCAGCACATCCAAGACGGTACGGAATGCACTAGACTCTTGCCAGTATTTCAGAAGCAATGCCTTTAATACTTTTTCGAAAAAAATTTAAAAGACAGGTGCCAGACGTGCAAACCGTGTGATGTAAAAATCAAGTCATGGACGCCCTAACGCTCAGCCTGACACAACATGAAATTTTCGCCTAATATTTGCCTTCAACAGTAAATGGAACTGAATTTCAAATTGACTTCGCATATGTGTTTAAGCATGTGGTGCTAGTTGTACTGTCTTTAGAGATTCGGAAATTATACTAATGTGCAATTTTTGCTAGAGATTATATTGCTCAAAAAATGTCTTTCTTTATATTTTTTTTGCCATGAATGAAACTGAAACGACGAAATATCGAATGTTCCGAACTTCTTTCCAGAAGTAACTCTCACCCCAGAGTTTTCTTGAACTTCAAGGCAGCAGGTGTGTCGCACGGGCATAATTCTGCGGATATGACTGAGATATGCGCATTTTTTAGTCATTAAAATCAGAATGACCGCGGCTTTTCATCGCCCTGCATGACGGGAAACCTTCTAAAGGACAAGCAATACTAGCAATAACATTCATGAGCGTCCAAAAAACGCACGCCTTCGCGAACCAACAGCGATATAGGGACCACAGGACTAGCTATTTTTCTACAACACAAATCTAAAGAACGTAACATAATGCACAATGGTGAGAAAGAAAAACTCCGACCGCAAAATAAAAGAAAACATGAATTGGGAATGCAGTAAAAATGTTGGTAGCGATAATAAAGAAAATACTGCAAAGAAAAGTAAGTCGTTTCCTCTTAAAATCACTGCCTTTTTATCTCCTACTAACCACACAAGTCAGTATTCTGTTTTCGTCTCTCTTTACGGGTGCGCCATTGCAACAGCAAAAGCTCCGCAGAGCCTCGTCGTCCGTCACTGTCCGTGCCTCTACTCGCTCTGGGGAGGAAAAGTCTTTTCACGCTTGACTGCAGGCCAGCCATCGCGGGTCTGACTCACGCACCACGTCAGCGTGTTTTCAACACAAACAAAGCTTGGATATACAACTCTCTACCCCGGCCACAGAAAGCGTACCTCCCGCAGTTGCTTTATACCGTGCATTCGAGGCGAGCAAACGAAAGCTGGGATCCGCGTATGAAGATATAAAGTCTCTTTCCGCATGGACAACCATGCTTTGCTTTCCACGGCTCTGAATATAAGGAAAAGCAGAGACCCACTCCCAACAAAACAGGTAGAGAGAAAACTCTCTAACAAATCCCTTACCATTATGGACGTTGTAAATTTGCATCACCGTCGGATTCCTCCTTCTACTGCGCTAACAATATATAGTCCTCTTTCGCGGATAAACCTGTGGTGAGCCTGCATGCGTGCGCGTGTGTCTTTGCGTGCGTGTGTGTGTTCCAGCACTGTTTTTGATAATGCATAATCAACTAGCCCAGCGAACAACTATACATAACAGATGTTTCACAGAAGGCACTTACGTGGAAATCATGTTGCCTAACACGCTGCGCTTATGCGTGTGTGTGTGTGTGTGTGTGTGTGTGTGTGTGTGTGTGTGTGTGTGTGTGTGTGTGTGTGTGTGTGTGTGTGTGTGTGTGTGTGTGTGTGTGTGTGTGTGTGTGTGTGTGTGTGTGTGTGTGTGTGTGTGTGTGTGTGTGTGTGTGTGTGTGTGTGTGTGTGTGTGTGTGTGTGTGTGTGTGTGTGTGTGTGTGTGTGTGTGTGTGTGTGTGTGTGTGTGTGTGTGTGTGTGTGTGTGTGTGTGTGTGTGTGTGTGTGTGTGTGTGTGTGTGTGTGTGTGTGTGTGTGTGTGTGTGTGTGTGTGTGTGTGTGTGTGTGTGTGTGTGTGTGTGTGTGTGTGTGTGTGTGTGTGTGTGTGTGTGTGTGTGTGTGTGTGTGTGTGTGTGTGTGTGTGTGTGTGTGTGTGTGTGTGTGTGTGTGTGTGTGTGTGTGTGTGTGTGTGTGTGTGTGTGTGTGTGTGTGTGTGTGTGTGTGTGTGTGTGTGTGTGTGTGTGTGTGTGTGTGTGTGTGTGTGTGTGTGTGTGTGTGTGTGTGTGTGTGTGTGTGTGTGTGTGTGTGTGTGTGTGTGTGTGTGTGTGTGTGTGTGTGTGTGTGTGTGTGTGTGTGTGTGTGTGCTTCCCATCGCACGCTCCGCAACCATCCTTCAGAAGCTTCAGCATGCTTTGTCAGGTGACTGGGAACATCGTTGCCTGAGCGCAGTGCACTTGTTTATATTGCTTAACCTTGGTGAAGGGCCCTTCGACAATCCGATGGTGCTAACAGCCTACACAATGTTTAAGACGCAGGCAGAACTTGCCGGAATAGCCGCAATCTCCAACGACACCCGTCAGCAACACAACGAATTCGCAGCCTCTGCAGAGCCCTGTCTTGTCCGAGTAGTTTCTAAGGCTTAGTAAATAATACAGCAGTTCGGCATTTAATAAACGAACCTTTGTCGCCCATTGAACGCTTCCGTCTTTCCCGGCCACTTTGTTTTTTACTTAGTCCTTTTACATCACAGGAAGACGCTCAAAGAATTTCTATAATTGAAAGTAATGAAAGAGAGAATCATTGCTGCCTGAAGAGGTCGCCTTTGGAACTTCTCCTTCAGCGCAGTTTGTGACTAGTAACAAAGCAGCAGCGTAAGTAATATTGGCTGTACAGCAAGTGCAAGCGGGTTGAATTCCTTTCTTCGAGGCACCACACTTTACTCTGACGCAAGCTGCGTGCTCTTGGGACCGGAGAACGCGGAAATAAATAACAACTCTTACTGCTTTTCACCCGGGATCGCTAAGGTACATAATCAAGATAGAGTGTGCATTTGTCTTAGCCAATACTTAACAAAAACATAATAATTTTGCTTATAAGCCCCACAAGGCTGCTCGCCCACAAATGGGATTCGGGGAGCTTGCTCGGAAGAGCGAGGGGCCTCGCAAACTTCGGTTAATTGAAGTTACTGAGCAGAAAAAAATTCACTCACCTGGGAATCCCGAAGTGCTAATAAGATTAACGAACTCTTTATTTTTCCTTTAATCTACAGTGAAGGGTCGGTGAAAATCAGTTTTCGACGACACGTAAACAAATTCGAGGGGTATCCGGCTCAGTGCATGCGGGGCCCTGAAGCTTTTACGGAGCCATATATAGTTTCTGTTTCGATAGAGCGCCATTGTCTGTCGCCAGCAATGTATTATATCGAACGACCTTTTAACGTGCCAAAACAGCGGCAAAGAAAGGTGCAGATAACGAGAGCGATCAGTGACGGCATCTTTTTCGTTCTTGTTGTTCTAGTGTGCATTGAAAAGCACTGTTTGTTAACGTTATCAAGTAAGCACCAGCTATGTTAAATATCTCTGAAGGTGTCCCGCTCGCTATAGGCTTTTAAAAACATGTTCGATGCAATATTGGCGTAAGAGGTAAAATGAAGATCATCTTCTGAACAAGGAGTTGGTCGGTGTTCTACATTCGCCGCTGGCACCTTACCATCGTATGCCTGAAGGGACCCCTGAACTGGATGTAATGCGTCAAAGTTCCACAAAATCGAAATAGACCGTTGCGTGCAGCACATTTCCAAAACAACTGGCCGCGTTTTGATGGAGGCGAGACGCTAAGGCGCCTGTGTGCTTCGCGATTACAGTGCACGTTAAAGATCCCCAAATGGTCGAAATTATTCCGGGGCCCTCCCCTATGGCCCTTCTTTCTCTCTCTTCTTTCACTCCCTCCTTTTTCCTTTCCTTACGGCGCGGTTAGCGTGTCCGCCGATATGTGAAACAGATACGGCGTCATTTTCTTTCCTCAATACATAATTTTCGGTTTCAAAACCCAGCGGTCTTAAAAAAAATTAAGCTTTACATCCACACCACATTTCGCTGCATAATTCCTAATTAAAATCATCACTTAAATTATTTTCAAAATATCCGCTTCTATCGACATCTTGCAGTCTGTGTACTATATACGCGATAGTAACGGTGTAAGCATACAAGATAGGAGATATGCTGCAAAACCCAGCGAAATAGGTGCACCCTATCAAGTTGACACGAATGTTTAGTTTCTTGGCCATGAAATAATTTCTCGACGTTTTTTTTTTACTAAACATTGTCGGAAAGCGCGTAGTTCATGATATTCCATTTTTCATGAGGTTAGGATGTACGAGGTATGGTGCATTCAGTTCTTACATATACTGTCTTAAGCAGACGCAAATAAATCCTTGCTAGAAACCGTGACTTAGCACAAAATAGACTGTTCTCAGTGTGGGCGACCCAGGAGTCATTTCTAATCACTACATATTCCTTCCCATCTTTCCACAATTTTGGGGGGTAAAATTTCATTCGTCATTGCTATACCCATGTCGTTATCATTTCCATCTCACTGTGTAGTAGTGTCACTCTGATGGTGGCGTTGGCATCATTTCTAAAGCCGCGCCATTATGTGGTCGCGGCACTGGCAGGTAACACGATTTCGTTGGTTAGACTCGCATTTGAAGTACGCACTGAGGCATAACGTCTTTGGTAAAAATAAGCGTGAAGCCGCACCTGAGCCTCGACAGTTCCATGGAGATTATATACATAGGGCACTTTATTCGCATTTTAATTTTTTATGATTTTGGGGCTAACAGTGAGACTACAGTTTTTAGCTAAAATTCGAGTAGAAATCAGTCCAGTCATAAAAAAAGAGATATTTTTGGCTTTTCGTGTAGTTTTTCTCCCAAACGTAATTTGCTATTTAGGCATGTTTTGGTACAGGACGCGAAATGTCGTTGTTCTTGCTGGTTATACTTTTATACAGCGTGTACAAATGACAAATTACCGCAAGAAACTGCTCAAGAAGTCAAGTATGTTCTGTTTGCTCATTTATTACAAATATTATATCACATAAAAAACGCATTACCACTTCTTTGAACACTTCCATGTCCGCGTTGTACCTGCCAATCTTAGACAGGCCCCAAAAACTGAACGTCAGAGCGTCCGCTTGAAAAAGCTCAAGTGCTTTGGAGAAGGGTGACGTTAGAATAGAGCTCTACACAAGATTGCCAGTGAAACATCGTATCAATAACGTATTCTCGCTACTCGTTTCCAAAACATAATTTTCGAATTACCCCACAGATTAAGCCACATGCTTAAAGATGTTTAAAACTGTCAACGGTGAGATGGACATACTGTTCTAGAATAAGGACAGGACATCCCTTAGTTTCAGAGTGATGCCTTCAAATTTTTGCACGGTCAATTCCACCGTCGTTAGGATGCATTTTCAGGCAAAATTCTGGTTTAATCTGATGTGCCTTGAATTTCCTCGGGGTGCATCAGTCGGGTGAAAATGGTCTTTACCGAGAAAGAAAGGGCTTCAATGAATCCAAACGAGTGGCCATTGTATCGATGTCAATATTTTTGGAGCTTTTAGTACGTCGTTCTGGTTTTGAAGTTTCTTCACGTCATTATGAGAGAGTTTTATTCTTTCGTTCTGAGACATCCAGAGTTGTCACTGCAAGTTGCAGAGCGAGACAGTCGTCCATGCTCGTTCAAGTATGTGCAGTTTGTTACTTTTGTGTGTTCACTGCCTGCACTTTCAATTTTTACAACGTTAGCAGTGAAAGCGAAAGCATTAGCCAGCGTAGTGTTAGTGTTCAAAACTAAAAAAAAGCATCCGCTCTAACGTGACTGCCACGTGCACATATCCCGAGCCTCCCGCTTCTCCTCAACTTCTTCGACATAATGTGGCGCGCCCGGTTGCAACAAGACTGCTTCAAACGTATTTAAATGCCTGTCAAGAAGACATCGTGCAATGGACTCGATGGGGCTGAATCCTGCGGTTCTGCAGAGTAGCAGCCATCGTAGTTAGAAGAAAGTCGCCAATGGCGTCGTAGCATGGAATTAGTGTTTCAGGAAGGCTACGGATGTACTCAAGGGATAATTTGGGGCTCTAAAGTCTGCACGTATGTTTGCGGCAAAACACACAATTGTGCGGTGGGTCAAACAGAGAAAGAATTCTCTCGAGGCCCTGCTCAAGTCCATACCCACACATTCGTCACATTAGAAAGCACTAGTTGTAGTCCGCCCAAAGATAAATGCGATAATCAGCCACTCATCAGTGGAAGCAGCACTATAAAAGAAATTTAACAATCACGAAACCAAAATGTGGGAAAGTGCGAGCTGATCTCCCGCAATGCCACGGGTTCAATCGCCAAAACTTTTAAGCATTTTTTTCCTCCTTCATGCTGGTCGTTTTACCTCCCCTCAGAACTGGTATGCAACTTGAGATAAATTTTTCACACTTTTCTCACTATCTATAAAACGCTCTGATAAAGTGTGTTTAAGAACTTAGAGCATTTCTCCCCTCAATCAAAATATCCTAAAATAGCCTAGCTCGAATCTATGCCACACCATCGTCGCTGTTACATTCACCGCCCTGCGATCGATGTGACCGTACGTGCCTTCTTATCTCTCAGGAAGTGCTAATGACCGCGGGACAGAAGCCTTTCAATGTCCTTAATGCGTTCTCTGAAATGGTGAGGCGCAGAAATGAAAAGAAAAAGATAAGAACACGCTGTAGTCGTGCAGAATGATTAAAAGAGGTTCGTCTTTTTGAAATGTTCTCCAGTCTCAAAACGAGGGCGTTTACAACGAACTTTCCTTTATGTGTAAGGAGGCAAGGAAAAGATATGTTTGTGCAGTTGGAAGTTTTATTCACTAAGCCTAAGTTTTGATAGAGGTGCCATTACGAGCATCTTTTTGGCCGCTTTGCTCTGTGCGTGGGAGAAAGATGACTACGAACTTGAAGTGAAAAATCGATGAGGCTCATGTCTCTTCTGACCCTCGTTGAAAAGAATCTCTATTTGGTTTTCTGTCTATTGCCCAGTCGTATTAGGAGCCGAAAATTGTGAAGAACGATTTCTAAATGGCTTTCTAAACATAGTAACCTTAGAGAGCGAGGCCAAAGCAAGACTCAGTGTTGAAAGGGCAGGTGCTCTAACTACTAGTAAATGAACGCGGGAAGATGCACGCGCTCAAAGCTTTTTAAATGCAAATCATGAAGGTCACACCCTCCAACGAAAGCAACAAGTATTAAAACTAAAGACATGGGCTTTAAGAAATTGCGTGAGAATACAATAATTGAACCGGATGCAACTATTCTACAGTTTTGGTCTTCAAACCACTTTTTCAGCGTGTGAAATGGATGAAAAGACGAACGATGACGTGTGCATAACTGCTCCGACTGCTTCCTCACCTGGCTATTTTTTACTATCATTGTGCCCTGCTATCTACGCCACTCGCTGTGGAGCGGTGAAATCTTGCCGCCCGAATCTTGGAGCAGAGGCCGTAATTTTAGAAAGGTATTTTCCGACATAGTTGTTTTTTTCCTCAACTCCTGCCCTGTACAGGCAACGATGACAAGACTACGGGATAAATCCAATGGTTGGTGCCAGTTCCTATATTAATGGAGGCGCTGACCGAAGAAAAAGAGGCAAAGTAAATGATTCGAGAAAAAGATACTTATAAAACACAGTATTAGAATTCTGTGAAGAACCGCGGAGGGATTTATTCTAATTTTGAGCAAATCAGAAAATAATATCAGCTTTGCAGATTGTTTCATGAAGAGTACGGTTCATAAATCGGGGCTTTCGAAAATGTTTTGTGTTTAAACTTGTAAACGCGCATTGATATACACAACGTGCACGGGAGCCAGCGAGGTTCCCAGGCCGGAGTAGCTGCTAAGGGCAAGTGAAATTTATTTAGAGACAGACAAAAAAGGGAACGAAAAAGGATCAGAAGGGAGACAGCTCCATAGAGCTCCAACCCTGTCTTTAAGTTCACATTTGTCGTTAAAAAAACTAAACCTCATCTTTTCTGACCCTGCATCGCGAAAAAATATTAATAGTCGCACTACGTGTTCGTTTTTTGTTCTGCATTTTTATATACGCAATCTACTCCACGGCTTTCAAATAATGACGATGTTCGTGTTTCTTTCTGTACCCGTCCATATCATCAATTTCTCACGTACGCTGTGTTCTCACCTCCGAAGGTTTTCTTCTGAATGTCGTGATCAGAGAGTCTTCGCATTTGCATTAAAGATGTTGTTCTTGGACAGCACGTTCGTTGATGTGTGCTTACATTATAGCTATAGCTGAGGCATGAACGATACTTCGTTCTTACAGAAATTGCCAAGTTAATGGTATCAAGAAATTCAGTTTATTATGGGGACCGGAAATGAAATGATTGCGTTTGTTACAAGGCAAAACGTTACAGGTATAAAAATAAAAATCAGAATGACAGTTTATCCTTAAACCGAAGTCAACATATGGTCACCAGATGATGGTCGCGGGTTTTACGCTACAACAGGTAGAAAGTTTTTTCCCCCTACATATCTGTGAGAAATGTAGCGCTGCTTTATGGCCATTTTGCAGAGCTTTGGCGAATAATAATGAAAAATTCTTGTCTTCTTTTAAACCTACTCCCCTTGGGGTATTTCTATAAATGAACTAACAACACAGGTTATATATTTTAGTGTCATATTTAGCCGCAAGCAATGCGCTTCAAAGTAACAAAAATTTTCGGTTACGAAATTTAAAGATACGTTGGTACCAAAGCCATAGTACCTGCAAGGTCGACGCACTGCCGTTTTCTTTCACTTTATCACATGCTTTCTCGTTCCTTTTTGTGCAAAGCGATTCTCTAAGACGTCACTGGAAGCGTTGGTGCAAATATGATAAATTCCTTTATGAATCAGTTAAGGAAGTCCAGTGAATGAAAGAATAGTGTCCCACGCGGTTTTTCCCAACCATCTACAGCCTTAAGTATATATTACTTTCGCCGTCCAAGTAAAAACCATTGTGTGTTTTATCATCGGTGCGTAAATGTGAGAACATGACACTGTGAATAGCGAATGACGCCCAAACAGCCTCAAGTTAATCGCTTGTATGAATACAGGAAGCTGATGGAGGAAACAATCATATGCCCCAGAAGAGAAAACCTCCTCCACGGAAATAAGCAATCCCTAGCTGCGTTGCGGGCAAAGCGCCGAGAGCAGATCCCGGGCAACATACACCTACGGAAACTTCCAGCATTATTTATAGCGTCTACCCTGCTCCGGAAGCTCTAGAAAGCTGGAGCAGTCTGAGAGGGTGGAGGAAGGAACCCTGCGCCTTTTCTTTTTCGCTGCACTCGGTAGAGTAGTGCGCGTTGGTCTTTTGGGCTGCGTTCGAGCGGGGCTTCTCTTTTGTTCCGGAGCCCCAAGCGCAGTCTGGATTTTGTTTCAGCCTCTACGTGTGTTTCCGCTGTTTGGTTCTCCAGAGCACGGCTCGTGGGAATCGTCCACTTGGGAAACAAGCCTCCGTCCTTTGCTTCGCCTTATAACTCTTCTCCGAAGATGGACCGGAGTCACTGCTTACTTATAGCGGTACACACGGAAGGAGAAGCAAGGTAGGAGAAAACATTTTTCATTTAGAAAGACAAGAGGTTTAGGTAAGTTTTTTTGTTATACACCGTAGCGGGTTGCAGCAGTAGACGAATCGTCTAACAAATCAGGCTGAGATTTACAAAGGCAGCACGGCTGCTGAAATTTTCCAGGACCACATTTGCTCTACAGCAGTACCGTTTTGAATTTGACTTGAATTTTCAGGAGCAGAGGCAGAAAGGAGTGAACCACATTTCGCAGTATCGGGGCTTCGAGCCTAAAGGTTGCTGACAGGGATAGGTCTGTGGCCTGAGTGCTTTCCATTTTAATATGGCATATTGCTAAGCTCTTCGGCCAATGCACAAGAGGAAGAAAAAAGGAGCCGATGGCCACGAATTTTTTCTCACAAAATTGTATTCGACTACATTCGCGGCGAGAGTCGACTCTTGGTCTCAAAATTTAAAACCCAGTTTGATATCAAATGGAGGGCAGTGGACATGTGCTCACTTTAGCTGTGCATCGCATACCACTGAGACTCCAGTCGATCTCGCTCACCTTTTTGTGGTTGCCTAAATGCCCAGATAATCTGGGCAAGCGCATTTTTGAAAGAGAAATATTTCATCAACGCAAATTCTTTCATGTAACATAAGCTTCACTATAACAATAAAAATATCACCACATTTCCCCTCTACAAGCTTGCATTTATTTCCTCATAACGTTTTCGCGATTCTCAAAGGCGTCTTCTTTGGTTTATCTATGACCGTCTGTACTACTCGAAGCGAGCGATGGGAAAAATTTAATATCTTGCTATTCATTGCAACAATGGACCATTACCTTCATTATTTCCATAGCAGTATCTTACAATATTCCAGTGTTGCCTTACACTTAAAGTTCATGTCCAACAATCCAGGCCTTGCGGTATGGCGAAAACATAAGCACATTGGTTGAGGCCCGTTTCTACTTGTTCACAAAACATGGTACGCGGAAAGATTTTACTCCTTGACAGCAGTGTCATAACAGATACATTTAACAAAGCGCGTACCGCTACCGCTTACCTCGTACCACGAGCCGCAACTGCGCATGGCAGATCGCCCTGTGGCGCCATATCATTCTTAACATTTATTCTTTCTTCCTTTCTTTTTCTCCTTTTAATAGTTTCTTTCTTCCCCTCTCTCTTTCTTTTCTTCTCTCTTCCTTTCCTTCTTTCATGAAAAGAAACAATAAACAAGAGAGAATAAGCAAAACTCAATGTACGTAAATAAAAAAAAAACAGGTAGCGAGAAAGACAAAACAGAGAGTAAACAAAACACGGACCGAAAGGAAAAAGAAAGGAGGAAATAGGCATCACAAGCTACTGCACCATTCTTGGTGCGGCTGAAAATAGGACAAATAGATCCCCGATTGTCAGCAACCCATGACGAATACAGGGAAGTGCCATCTTCAGAAGCCTTTTCATTGGCGACATGAAGCTCTGCACATGCCGAGGCGCTCACGTTTGTCCGACCAAAGGACAGATGGGTCACGAGCCGCCCGTCCAATGCTCTGCGTCCGGTGTTCTGTAAGTGCCCTCCCGAAGTTCGATACGGCGGCTTCATGCGATGTCTATTTGCATAGGGAGCAGTGTTTGCCGTCCGTCAAAGTGTCCGCAGTGCCAATATGTTTGGCTTGAGAGAAGGCAAAGAGGAGAATAGAGCGCAAGGCACCCCAAAAGAAGCAGATATCGGGGTCGAAACGCCGTGGCCATACACACTGCCGGCACTCGTGCCCCGTTCTAAATGCACGGAGCTTATTTGTGCGCCAAAATGGAAAAAAGATCGCAAGTTAACATAGTAAGAGATTCCATCATTGTGCATCCGGTTCCTGACATGGGTCGAGAGACACAGCAGAAAAGATGAAATATATCCCGATTTAGCTTTACCATATCCTCAGTGCATCCGCTGGAGGATTCTGTTTATGAGTTTTTCTCATATTGCAAGACATAGACCGATACCACCTGTGAGTTCTTCCGAACACCATTACAGTTCCTTTACATTGCTCATTGCGGTGTCAGCGCATCCTCTTCCTCATCTAGAATAATGAAGGCGTGCAGATCGTTATGTCAGCGCGCGCAAAAACAACGGGCTTGCGACCTTTTATCGTTGATGCAAGGTCACATCACTGCCCTGAATGCCTTGATGGGCATATCTATGCGTCGACAAATGATCTGCGTTGTGCTTTAGCTCAATGTGCGACGAGAGTTCGGCATTCCGAATGCTCGCAGGGAATTGTGCCTTCACGAATCTCTGGTTTCACAAAACTATGCCGTCCAATTTCACAGCTGAGGACCGCATCTGCTAGGATAGAAGTAAATCTTTCTGCACGGCCGCTTGGGCTTTGCAGGATGTTATATCCTGGGAGAACACTCTGCCTCTCAGTATCAGAAGCTCCGAGGATCAGACGGAGGCCTCCGGGCCTGAATGCTTCGCGGTCGAGCGCGTGATAACGGCGCGCTTGTGGAAGTCGTCTCCGCGAGCCCACAGCTTTACTGGAGCCCCACATAAACTTGTCCTTGAGCGCGACCTTTTGCCCATTTGCAAGCGGATCGCCTAACATGGATACCTCAAAAATGAAGAAGACAAAAACGCGGACAGCTCAATGACTAAGGTCTTTGTGTGAGGGTAACAACAATAATGCGCCTGTCTGCTACTACAGAGCACGCCGTCGGAGTTCATTCGACTCCTACCTACAGATTCCTCGCGTTGTTCTGCACATTCACCCCAATACTTGAGGTTAGACATCTGTCACAAACAACAAAATGTCTTTGGCAACTCGACATTACCACATTTGAGGCATAAAATTAAAAAAAAATGGTTGCTTATTTCTTCGTTTAAAACAAGAACAAAAAATTGCCCATCATAAATGTCGCAGCAAGATGCTCACAACATTGCTACTCGAATGCGCAATCCTTCGTATTTTTTTCGTGCCGCCTGGATATAAAGTTCCCAGTCGATCACGCTGCAAAACGCATGCTTTAGCTAATCAGCCAGTTTTTCTTCGAAACTTATGTTTGCATTAAATGAACCATTTTTCGCAAATATGATAGGTCCGAAAAAGCGCATCAAGTAATTCCTAAATAGTTTAGAACAGACTATATTTTTTCATAAATTCCTAAAATAGCGTAGCCTGCTCACACAAACTTGGACCAAAATATACATAAATTGTAATGGCACATGGTCCCCGTAATCTGCTCGAGGGCCTCCTTTGAGGGGAATCAGTTGCTACGCTCTTGAGTTGAATACCACCATATTTTCTATAAAACTTTGATGCTGGCTATATCGTGGTTCATTATGAGTACTTTACTTAAGCTTCCGGTATACAGTCTGCGAAAAATACTTGTTTAAAGGGTAAATATTTTAGCTCAGCGGAGTATATACATGCCTGAGTTACACCGAAGAATTTTTTTGAAGTCGTCATTTACTACGCGCCATTCCCGCCACAATTATCACTGTCTCGATGTTCTCACGGCTCTACTTACGTGGTTAAGATTGTGCACTGCGCAAAAAAAAACATAGACAAGACGACAAAGACGGTCGTACAATCCTGACTCGTTTTATTGAGAAGAAGATAGATTCTTATATCGTCAAGTCGGCCGAAACATTTACTGCGCGCATGCTAGAAACCCGCTTTCTTTCTGATACAACTTTATCAAGGTGTTGCTTACACAATCATTCTTTTTGTTCATAGTGAAAAAAGCCTCAAGTTCACATGCCATCTGGTCACTCCTAGGCCTAAAAATATTTGTCCTCCCCAGCAAACGCAGGCGCGGATTATCGCAGGTACTAAAAGGGCATGCCCCGCAGTGCAACGGGAAATTAGACGCTTTTCATGTCTCTGTCAAAAGCTGGTGCTCCCTTAGTCTACCTTAGTTTTCGGTAAAAACCGAAAAAAGGGTCAAGAACGAAAATTTTGAGGCATAGTAGTGACCATATGGCACCTGAGTTTGCTGAGGGTTTTTTTTATTAAGAAAAAAAAAGGATGATTGTGTCAGCGATACCTCGATAAAGATGTATCAGAAAGAAAGCAGGTTTTTAGCACACGCACAGTAAATGTATTGGCAGACTTGACGATATAAGTATCGATGTTCTTCTGAATAAACCCAGTCGCGATTCTGCACTCGTCCTTGTTGTCTTCTCGTCCATGCTTTTCTGCGCAGTACCCTTGCTGAACCACGAACGACTTTCTCGCCCAACAGCAGCACTCTCCACTTCCGCTATGCTTAAGTTTCTTACCATCACGCAGTTCACTGGCTCCACGTTAGCATACTGGTAGCAGTGCTGCAGCGACCGTAAGATAAATGTGCAGTTCAGAATGAAAATAATAAATGGTAACTCTAAACCCAGGTATTTTACCGCGTGAGGACAGTATAGCAAATCATTTTGTTTTTCTACAAGAACTGAGCCCCGTCGGCTATACACCGTGTGTAGTTATACTCAGAAGATTACGGCATTCAGAAAATCATTGTAAATAACAGGGCACACAAGATAACACTTCAGATAGACAAACGCAGAGTAACTAAAGCCAGCGCTTGTGTGTCTTAAACTCTTTTTTCTGTCTCCCATTCCTCGTGCTCCTCTCATGTATATTCATGAATTGAGAAATTTTCCCTTCTGTTTTGTTACCAACGCTGCCATTGCGGGATCTGACATCAAGAAATGTGGCAAACAGCAACACAGTGACGCGACATGACTGAAATACTTAAGGAGTTCTACAACTAGCGATAGAGAAAGGAAAAGGATGCAACCCCTCTCCTTCATTTACAGATGCAAGGTTGGGCACACGAAAGGAGATCACGTCGGCACTTCTGGAAATCATCACGCATGTCTTCCATTATGCAAGGAAATACTTCCTGCAGCTACGTAGTTTCTTGGTTACCTGGAGCTTCTTTCTGCTGGCATTCCAAGGGACAGATGTGTCAGGTAAGAAATTGGTGCCAGTCGTCAGACCTTCGACTCCACGTAAGAAGGAGGCATATGTAGGCGGGTTTTGTAACCAAGGCCTGCGTCTCATCAAAGGGAACGCTGCTTGAAATTCAATTGCCCCACCTTTCTTATCTGCCGCCACACCCGGGTTGCCGGCGAAACAGGCCTCCGTCGCGGTCCCTGCATCTCGTTCGGTGAGAGAGGAGCACTCCAATTTGGCATCGACACTTCCGGGTGGAAATCGAAGACGAGTCTTCCGATGATCGTTTCCCTCCGGCTTTGTCGGCCTGTTCTTACGCAGCAGGGATGCGCCCACGAACGAGGTGCATTCTTCAGGTCGGCCGTGCGAAGGAATGTGAGACCCATTAAGAAATAATTAGAAGTTGGAGCGCAATCAACCCTCCTGTACCTCGAAGAAGATGTGAATATGCGGACGAGGCGTAGAAATTGCCTTGTGCGAACTTTAGTCGATGGCCTCAATGGAAAAACTCAAGACTTCGGATCTCGATCTTCTGCAAGCACTCAAATGCGTTGGTGCCTTTATTGGCGCACAGTGAGCGAAGAAAAATGTGATTTCACAGAGGGTTATTGGTTTCCGCAGCATGAGCGTCAGTAAATTCTTTAAGCCTTAGAGCGATTTTCTTACATGAAAAACTACCTGTCGCGGAGGATAAGTGGCTTAGGCGGTCATGGCGGCCGTATTTGGATGGAGGCGAAATAGAAAAGCGCTAGAGTGGAGTCTTATATTAGCGCATGTTGAAGAACTCCAGGTGCTCTAATTTCCTCTTGTACCCTCCACTACAGAAACCCTCAATGACAGCGTTAAATTTCACAAGTATCTTTTAGATGATATCTTGAAACAAAAATATTTCAACGAAAAAGTCAACAAAAGTATTGCTGAGCGCCGTACTGCATGAAGCCCAGAGTGGACATTGGAAAAATCAAAAGGTGCTCTGTTTACGAGATGAAGGCAATGATTTTAGGTCAGGAAGAGAGAAGCTTGTGTAGATTAAACATTTTTTTTTAAATTGGAGGGGACGCTTAAGATCCTCCTTAAAAGTACGGCGCGATAACGTTAATGGGCTAATTCGCAAATATGCAGCAATGGTCATTGTTTACTTAACATTCACTGATATCTGGGAGTTTTGATACCACTCCTGGCACTGTGGTGCAGCAGTTAAGCGATGCGTCACTGTCCTTCGATGGCAGGTGCTGCCAGCGGTTGGGCTTGTGCGAGTCTTTCTGAGCAACCTCTCGCGACCAATCATTAATTTAACGGCCACATGACACGATGCGCAGTTTGCTCACAATCCCGTGGTCTGGTTGCGATGACGCCGCAAGGTTACGTGATCTAGGTGGCCCACTTGCCTGCTAGGTTGTTTTTCTGGTGGTTTCTCGTGGATTTTGTGCTTACGGTTAACGTCGCCGACGACGCCGACGGCCGATTTTCTGCAACACGACCGCCTTAAAGCAAGCCCGTTTAAAAGATATTTTCGCCAGTATTCAAAGCTGCCCACATGTTACTAAGCATGCGTTATAGAGGGGTTTGAGGCATAAGAAGGTGGTAGCAAAAAAGCACGCGGGCCAAAACAGCCTACGTAGGCGCGTGAAACTATGAAAGCAAATTGTTAAACCTAACGGTAACCCTCAATGGCGCCGATTGCCATTTCTCTTCAAGGAATATAGTTTCCCTCTGAATAGTTTGTGGAACCCTCGAAAAACACCAACGGTAATTTTTATTCAGGCATGCGGTAAAGTTCGGACAAAGTGTCACAGTGGGTACCAATTGTAATATAGAATCATAAGGATTTGTCTAAGGACAACCCACGGGATCAGGAAATCTATATTCTGTTTTGTTTGTTGTTGTTTTCAGCAAAATGCGCAAGACACTAGTAAAAAGACGTTATAACGGGTAACACAACCCACATCATGCACGCATGGGCCACTCCGCCCAAGTAAGAAGTCTACTATTTGAATGTCGGCTGAAATCAACTGTTTTATTGGGCGCCCGTGTTCCCCACAGTGCCGGCAGATGATGATAGTTGCCGACCTCTCTCTTTATTATCAATTTGAGCATGCACCGCTGTGTAACTGAGTGCTATCTATGAGGGTTCTCACGTTTGTTCCGTGTAGTTAGACGTAACTTTCATTTGTGCTACATCTAGCGCTGTCCGTTTTGTCACTGTGCCACAAGACACAGTTACCGACGGAAAATTGACGCTTAAACGCTAGCGCTGCAGCTCAAACGCTTTCAGGTAAGGGCTGCTCACTGCCAAAATTTATAAAAGCAATGCGGCCCTTACCAGCTTATATACGGTATATTATTTCTGCCGTCCAGTAGTTTACAGTGAACGTAGTCTATGCAAAAAAAGCACCGCATCTGAAATAAAACGAGTGTTGAGATGTTATGAAAAAAAGGAGTAGCTAACCATTGTTTAGTGCTTCCAAAAAATGCTGCCAATTCGCGACGCACACAATTGCGTATGAAACTGCTGACAGTGTTAAGCGGTACGTATTTCGTAGCGATTCTTTATACTTGTCAAGCACATATTGTATGAAATATTGTCAAGGGCACTTATCGAAATTGCATCGTATGTCGTACTCTCCTTGATTTGCGCTTTAGAATGCGCCAGGCCAAAAGCACCAAACATTCTTCCACACGGTTCATTCTCCACCAAGACAGTTCATAGTGAGAGACACGGACGAGCGGTGTCCTCTCTGCTCTGCCCTGTTTCTCCCGCGCTGTATCTCTTCGCTATGTCACACCAACTAGCGCGAAGAGCCAACTTGGTGCATTCCTCACATTTAAGTTGCCCCACTATCATGTTTCTAATTCACATCGACAGACATCACCTTCGTTTTACAGTTGCAATAGTTATTTTCTTAGAAGCCACAAAATATTGCATCCCAGAGGAATGAGCGCATAATCGCATACGACTCCGACAAAATGGAATCTTTGCAGCGGATGATCACCCGTGCTAAGCCGATCACGTCCAGCGTGTACAAAAAAGTACCGCTGAGATCCGAATCCTTAGGCACTTGCGGAACTTGTGCCATACTCTATGTGAACGGCCTGAATGCTGGTCTTAACCCGCCCGCTGTTCAGAGCATTCTTGTGAAGGATCCTGATCCCACAATCCCAAGAACGAGCGCTGAGAGGCTGTCTTTGCTTCAATTGTACTTGGTTACAACGAACTTGAATTGAAGGAAACATTTGTGGTTAGGTGGCCATGTCGTGGTGGCTTTCTGCAGTACAACTCACGTGACAAAGTAAAAGAAAACTTTTAACAGTTTTTAACATAACCTAAGGCAATTTCGAACGAAATCTATGATTTCTGTAGAGGGGCCCATCAGATATTAAGCAGGACTCAGTCATTGGGGATGCAATCATTTGATGGTACTACGTGCTATTCATGCAATGTCTATCATAAGTTCCGCTGGCGTGACTTGTACGTAGACCTTTGCGTGATAAACTAGTTCAGTTGTCTGTATGCACGATGCGCTAATCGAGCACCTCCGTTAAAGATAGCCTGTTGTCACTTCAGTAAATTACTCGAAATTACCTATGTGCTCAAGCGTGCGAAGACGTCAATGACAATATAATAGCAGCAGTATTATTTTGGTAAATATTTAAAAAACGCATCCTGAATAATGTTCTTGTATTATTTAGTAATCCACCGCTTATTTTGAAGCGCGCCTCAAATAATGTAATAAGTTGGTTTTCGTCATGACGTTTTTTAGTTACTTGGTTCTATCCAATACAAAAAAAACGACAATAACTATTTTGTGTTGGCACTCGCAACTGTACATAATGCTGATATTATGCCTCGCGTCTCTGAAAAGCAATTCTGAACAAAGGTTCTGTTTTCACTTCAGCCGATTCCGCGAAAATTCATATTCAACTTTATTCGTACCCACCTCAAGTCTATTCGCTGTTTCTTGAATTCATTTCTTGGAGTTACATTTTTGCTGCCGGAAAACTGCAATCTTGTGTTAGTATGCAGGCAGAGCATCATCGCTGACCCACGAAGAGGTTAGAGAAATACGAGAGCTTCTTCACGAGAAGAGACGCACCCTCCGTCATCTCCTGGATTATAGCAATTTCTTTACTGTGACGTCTCAGATGTCTAAACGCTTTCATGGAACCAAGCGCGGGCTAATGCTTCAAGAACATCAACCAAATCGCACGTCCGAAGCAAAACGTTATCGTTGGAAAGCGCTGAGTTGCGTTGAAATTCGAGATAGGAAAAATCACTTAGAAAAATAAAGCGTGGCTTGGTTGAGTGAAATTCGCAGTATTGCCTTTCACCATCTCCCATTCCCAAGATGGGACCTTCACATCGCAACGCTGTATAATGTAAGCAAACTGCCTCCAGACCACATGTCCGATATTCACGCATCCGATTTCATCCGTGGATACGCGCCTGCAGAGGATCGTCCTAAGAACATAATTCATTAATATAAAACGAAACGACACGGGGTGTGGGGCTCACGCGAGAATGATAGGAAGAAAAAAATTCTTGCGAAAGAAATGAAAAGCGGAATTATATCATCGCTTCTCATATTATAGAAGAAAACAAAACGCATGAAATTGTTTGTTTGAGGGCTTCCGCTCAGCTAGAAGAAAGAAAAAAATACAGCCGCTTTCGTACTCGCTGACACATGTAACAAATTGTCATGGGCTAGCATACAATCGATATGGGTGACGCCTCACCCCGTTTTCGCCTCTGCTTGAGTCCGTGAGCCGACTTCACTCGCAAATTGTACCAATAAACCTACCTCCGCTTTGAGGAGGCTCAGCGTCAGGAGCGATGGGAGGCTGCACTGCGCAGCTCACATCCAGAAGACCAACTCTGGATCTTGTGCTGTGCCATTGGGGTTGCCGAAGCCGAAGAACTTGTTGTTGTTAGCCTATCAAAAGATGGCACATACCCACACTGGGGGATCGGCCAAGAATCGGGTGGCTATTCAACTGAACTCAGTTAACAAAAAGGAAAAGCACGTGGGAGCATAACACCGGTGAATTTTTCGTCATGAACAGAAAAGGGATGAGTGTTTTGATTTTAAAATTTTAAGAATAATAATAAAGATAGTGATTAAATATTAATAATTTAGTCAAAATGTAATAATTGAAAGAAAAGAAAAGGATGGAACACTTAGCAAGGCAGTCGGTGAGATTCTATCAGGAAATTTTGAACAGCGGTGCAAACAGATCTGTGGCTGAACCCAAATGTGGTGGCGCCAAATGATAGCAAGAGCGGGCTGCTCAAACTAAGGCCAAGATGCTGCAAGGGCTCCTCCAGCAACCTTTTTCTCAGTGAGTTGAATCGGCGACAATACAGCCAAAAATGTTCAATAGATTCTGGCTCACGGCAAAATGCACGAAGGGGAGAGATCGCCAAACCCAACTTGTGTAAATAGAAATTTAGAGGGGGGATGCGGCAGCACAGCCTCGTCAGTGATACTTCAAGCTGCCGAGAGCAACAAATTTTCCTGTTCCAATAATATTTAAGGTGCTCATAATCCGCCGATGTTAAAAGTGATGTGTCTTGCGTGCTTAAAAACGCACGTCGCCGAAATCTAGATGCTGTAATGTAGGCTGTAGCCGGGATGATTGGCAACACGGGGCTGCTGAGGGAAGCATTTGCGAGATTATCAGCAATCTCAGTTACTGTCACACTGCTGTGGCCGGGAACCCATACTAAATGAACAAGGCTCAAATGCGGAGGAAGTAGGGATAAGAAAGTTGATAAAATGGGACCGTCAACCTGTGCAGCGAGGGACGACCACAAAGATAAAGAATCAGTAATTACTGCAACTGCTGTAATAGAGGGGCCTAGCTTGCGTAGAGCAAGTACAACTGGAAGGCGCAGAGAAAAGGACCAGTCTAAATGCGAGCAAAATATTCCCACACCTGCTTTTTCATTGCATTGCGATGCATCAGTGGCTATTGCTATATCTGTAGGTAGGGTCCTCAGATGATCTTCTAGAAGACCATTTAGAATACTCGGTGGCAAAAGTTTTGCATTTTTTGGGAATATGTCGTCGAAAACAATGTGGATAGTGGGCCCATTTCGAAGCGCAGGAAGGATATCATAAATGTTTACATCTAAAGGCTGAAGTAATCTATGCACAAACACTACCTGAGGGGAATTGAAACGAGACCAGGGGACACCAAAAAAAGAGGTCGGCTGAGAACAGAAAATGCTTTGGGAACGGTGGAAATGGGATTCATAGATCCTGAGGTAAGTTTGCACAGTTAAAAATTGAAGTCGTGATAAGAGAGACGGAATGCGGGCTTCAAGGTACAGCACATTGATAGCCACAAATTTTGGAAGGCCGAGGCACATGCGAAGTGCTTCCCTCTCTAAAAGGACGAGAGGGCGAAGTTTATATGTAGCCGAGCCTGAAAACAACACTGACCCAAATTCTAAAATTGGCCTGACATACATTATGTAGATCATTAAGAGCGCATCTCTGCGCATGCCGTACCGGTGATGACATAATCTCCGTAACATGCCCACGGCACGAGCCCCTTTCGCCGCGACATGGTCAATGTGAGGTCGCCAGGTGAGTTTCTTGTCATAAATGACCCCTAGGTATTTTACGGATTGAACCTGCGGTATTATTTTTAACTGGCAAGTGAGAGAGACCACTACAGGAGTGAATAGAGGGAAAACAAGAGTAGCGCACTTGCCAACATTTAACTTCAGGTGTAATGCGCTCAACCAGTGCTCAAGTGTATTCAAATATGACTGCAACAGACCATACAAAGAATGTATATCCGGCGCAGCAGCAAAAAACGCAATGTCGTCCGCATAGACGTAAGTGCGTACAAGGCGGTGGAGAGGAATTGAGCTTAACAGAATATTAAAGAGCACAGGAGAAAGAACAGCTCCTTGCGGTACACCTCGCGTTTGTCTATACCTCTCTGAATGAACACCATTATGGACGCAAAAGAATTCCCTGTTATGAAGAAATGCAGATATCCATGCATCTATATAATCTGGAAATTGAAGAGACTGTAGCCTATGTATCAGGATGGAGTGTTCTACACTGTCGTAAGCTTTGGCAACATCTAACGTAACCAAAGCCGCGACCAGGCGTTGACGACGAGCAAGGAGAATTCTGCTCTCAAGATCAGCATGTACATTCCATATCGAACACCGTGACCGGAAACCGAGTTGGCACGGGCTGAGTATACTTTTGCGGTCCACAATGGCTGACACCCGAATTAGTAACAACCTTTCTATCAACTTTACCACGTTTGATGTTAAAGAAATTGGCCTAATATTATCCAATTCATAGCCTCCACCCTGATTTTTAAGTAAAGGGATCACCTTGGACAGCTTCCACTCAGAAGGTATCCAAGCATGTTTGAGAGAGTAGTTTATTAGGTGCAATAAGGAGCTGGGAGACTCTTCAAATAGAATCTTGAGCATCTTTGTGGTAACACCATCAGGGCCAGGAGCAGCAGCTGGCAATCTCTGGACAACTTGTGAAAGCTCTGATAGATTTACTTGTGAGGCACTATCATTTGGTACGACTGGTGCAAACAACAATGGTCGCATAGGTAGTAAAGACGAGAACCGCTTTTGCAGGCCTGTAGCTATTAATTCAACCGCCTGCATAGCTTCTACAGGTGACATAACTAATGACTTAAAATTATGAGAGGACATGAGCTGTTTCCTAGACCGTAGAAAACCGAATAGTGCACGTCGGTTGCCCGCCTTTGAAAGATAATCGAAGTGTTCTGAGTCATATTTTTCCTTTGCGCGAGAAACTGTGCGTTTATAGGTGGCTGCAATAAATTTATAATCACTCCAGTTATTCGGACATTGGTTATGAAGAAGCTTTTTCCATGCTGCCTTCCTCCGCCTGTAATCTCTTGTACAGTCCGCATTCCACCAGTTAGAAGAATTCCCTTTTGTTGGCCTCACGAGGAACTCCAACTTTTTACGGCTTTCCTCAATAGCCACACATATGCTTGCTGACTGGTGGACCTCGGCGATGTTAGACACTGGAGCAAGGGCGGAGCGCAACGCCGTCTGAAATCTGTCATAATTTACATGTGACCGCAACTGAGAAGACGCTGGCGTAACACGACATATGATATCAAAATGAATAGGTATATGATCACTTGAAGTGCCGCTATCAACTGTCGACCAATTCGCTACGCCAATTCCAGGACTAATGAACGTGAGATCTAAAACAGATTGAGTGTGTGAGCGAAGATAAGTGGCCGATCCTGAATTTAGGCACATCAGGTTGTGATCAGAAACCCAGTCCCAAAGGCGCTTGCCGCATGAATTAGTCCTAAAACCCCAAGACACATGGTGAGAATTGAAGTCCCCAGCCACGAGAATTGGGTTTTTACAGTTTACGAGTAAAAAATCCAGAGGTCTAACATCCTGGACTCCATTGGGGAAATAACAATTTGCTATTGAAAATGGAGAGCACCCAGGAAGTACAAAGTCTATTGCCAAAATCTCACAGTCAGGAGACATTTGTTGAAAAGATACCACAGCCCTGTGGCAAAATTTTGAAGAGACTAAAGTTAGTAAACCCCCGCCTCTTGACTGGCGGTCTAGGCGAAATGACCGGTAATTTTTGATATGAAAATGTTTGTCGGTTGAAAGCCACGTTTCTTGCAGAATTATGACATCCGGATTAAGCTGAGTAGAAAGGCAGTGTAAATCTGTGGAAGCGGAAAGAATAGAGCGACAGTTCCACTGCAGAACTCGCAACGACGCTATGGTCGCGAAAGTCTAGCAGCAGCAACTGCCTGCTCCAAAATGGTATCCTTGGGTTTAGTCCCAAGCTGCTTCTTCTTTGATTTGGGCTGGGTGCCCTGAGAAGACAACGAATAAGACATGGGGGACTCACTGCGCTTAAGAAGCCGCGCATCAGGCTCCACCATCTCGGAATCATACATTATATCAACATCTCTCGAAGTACCCGAGGTGGGTACAGCAGAAGTGACAGAAGTTTGTTCCTGGGGTTGTGATGCTACTGGAATTTGAGACCGGATAAGAGGAGAGGGAATTGCTGTCGAAAGAGGTGCCAAGCTAGCCTGCACGGCATGTGTAATCTGAGTCGCTAGAACATTTGTAAAGCACTCCGACACACTTGCGACAATCTTTTCTACCATTTTAGACATCGAAGCCTCCACAGCAGCCGCAATTGCCTGAGACAGCGTTGAGTCTAACATGACACCTTGCCGAGCGGTCACACCGGCATAACCGTGGGCACGTTCTTTGACCTCTGAAATAGCGTCACGGCGCGAACAGCGTTTCCTTCAATTATTTCCAGAATTTGAATTTCCTGAGCTCGAGAGGGACAATTTGAGTAGTTTGCAGAGTGCGCACCACCGCAAAGGCAACACTTCTCATTCTTCTCAGTGCAGGTGCTTGTTGAATGACCATCCCCACAGTTGCAACACCTCAAGTTGGATTTGCAACCGCCAGCGCTATGTCCATAGCGCCAGCAGTTGTTGCACTGCAGAGGCCGAGATGATAATGGGTCTACCCGAAAAATTAGAGGCCATGCCTTGATTTCAGAGGGGCAGGAAGTGCCGGCAAAGGTAGCAATCACTGATTCAGTGGGCATCCGCACGTTGTTTACATCCCGGCTACAGCGGTGCACAGCAACAACACCTGCAGCCGACAGAAGCTCAAGAGTCTCTGCCGGAGACAGGGAAGACTCTACACCTCGTACAATACCTTTCGTGCACGCCAGATGAGAAGGGATGAAAGAACTTACCCGAAGGGAGGGAGGAAAAGGATGAAGAGTTTAGTAGATCTCTTACACAGGCGAGGTCTGGCGATCTGCACAGAATCCCACCGCGTCCAAACTGGCGAACCTCTGAGATTGACTCATAATGAGAAGTCGCCGACTGGAGAGCAGCCCGAACAGCACCAGGGTTGTTCATCCTGATAGCACCACCATCCTTAGGCACCAGCGCGACAGGGATACTGCCGACACCACTGCGCAAAAAAGCTTCCAACGGTAGGAGATCAGTTGACAGAGAAGCCGACCAGAGGGAACACCCCTGGCCGGGAGACTGGGTGGACATAGTCCGGGCCTACTGCCTTACCGCGCAAAGACGCAGAGAGAAAATGCCACAATCAGCCACCCGAAACTTAGCCGATCGTTCCCAGCTAGACCGGTCTTCTTCTTCTTCTTCTCCTCAAGTAATATGGCACATACCCACGTGGGGGGGATTGGCCAAGGTATAGGGTAGAATGCCAATGAAGCATTTGCGTGGGGAAGGAAACGTCAGAAGACTGAATCAAGATAAAAAAAAATTGGGAAAAATAAAATGAATTCAAGAGGTATGAGTCATCCGGAATAGAATCAATCTAGCCTTTTTTGGACATGCGAAAGAATTTTGTGTATAGCTAACAAGATAATCGATTAGTTGCACTTATGTAATCGTGAAGGTAGCCGCATACACTGCTTAACGGGAATCCCTTGGCACTCGCACCGAACGATAGAAGAACTGTAAGAGACAGAGGCAGTCCTAGTCTCGAAAGAGGAACCTCCAGATATTGCTTTCTCTGAACCGCGAACCGCCGGCAAGAGAGGAGAAAATGGTCGATTGATTCAACTTGCCCACATGATACACAAAGGTTTGTCGCAGCGAACCCGCACCTGCATAAGTACAAGTTTAAGTGAGGTGTTCTACATCGCAGGAGCGTCATGGACACTTCACAAAGCCTTGACTTACACCACCGGATGTTCCATGGGTACTTTAGGTGTTGAAAGTCCACGGTATTCAGCAACGGATCACTCAAAGTGGCTGAAATATGTTGAAACCGCTGGAAACGTGAAGCTGCTAACAGAATGAGGTGAGGGACGGGATATATTACAGGTGCGCTGAGAGCTGACCTTGCCAATAAATCAGCCACCTCGTTAAAATAGACGCCTGAATGCCCAGGTACCCAGACCAAACGGATCTCGCGCACTGTGCTCGGAACAAAAAACCTAAGTGAACGAGTCAAGAAAGATTTTTCCGAATTTTGGAGAGAGACAATAACTGAAAGGCAGTCTGTGAGAATAAGAACCCGTGCGACATGTCTGGGAATTTTGAGAAGAGCCAAACCAATGGCCAAAAAACTCTGCGAAGAATATAGGAGTATAATAAGGGATACGAACGGAGTAGCTCCAATGTAGATCCTGCGAATATATGGCAATCGCCGCCTTCTCGCAGCTGCCGGAGGCATCAGTGGAGAGAACAGTATGATGTGAAATATTCTGTAGGTGTTCAGAAAGAAGACCATTTAGGGTATGTGCGGGCATATGCTTCGCATGGGACGGGAAAATAAAGTCGTAATAGAAGACGGGATCAGCCTGCGTGTCAGCAACTCGTTGCAAGGAGATCAGATCAACCTGAAGCGGAGCTAACAGATTCTGCGTGAACCTAACTTGCGGAAGCTGATAACGTGGCCAGTGATTAGTCAAAAAAAGGTGTGGTTGGGATACAAAAATTGGAATACTAACGCCTGGGGCAGGGTCAAAAGACTTGAGGAAAGTACGCACTGTTAGAAGTTGGAAGCGGGAATAGAGGTTGGGGATACGCGCTTCCAGATAAAGGACAGCGTTGGAAGCTGATTTTGGGAGCCCGAGGCATAGCCGTAGGGCACGTCTTTCCAGTAAGGCTAATGGCTGCAGCTTGTAGTTCGCGCTACCAGAGAACAAGGGGCAACCAAATTCCAGAATCGGTCTCATATAAGCCTTATAGAGCAACAGTAGCGTGTCACGACGCATGCCAAACTTTTTATTGCCAACTCGGGTCAAACGGCCCAGTGCACGTTCCCTTTTAATAACATTATTCTTAATATGGTGTCGCCAGTCCAAATTTTGGTCATAAGTAACACCTAGGTATTTAACCGACTCCACCTGCGGAATTGGAGTGGAGCGGTAGGCTAGCGAGATGTACATAGGAGCGTCGGGTGGAAATACCAGCACGCCGCATTTGCTGGCATTAAGTGATAAATTGATTTGGTCCAACCAGACTTCAAGAGCATTCAGATATGCCTGCAAATACCCGTAGAGCACATGAATATCATTTGCTGATGCGAAAAAAGCTATATCATCTGCGTATACATAAACTGTAACGTTAGGATGAATGGGGATGTCCCGAACTAATATGTTCAAAAGCAGCGGAGAAAGAACAGAGCCTTGCGGCACACCTCTTGATTGACCATAGGTATTAGAACAAAAAGATCCGTCTGTACAGAAGAAAAATCTATCTTTTAGAAATTCACAAATCCAGGCGTAGAGGTAATGCGGTGGTTGTAGTTGAGCAAGCTTGTTAATGAGGACTGTGTGCTCCACGCTGTCATAGGCCTTCGCAACGTCAAGCGTCACCAAGGCCGAAACTTTCACCATATTAACGCGCGAACGCTGAGGATACCATGTCGCCGAAAAGCACGTGTCAAGAAAATGCTTAGCGAAGCAACCTAGATTGGCCACCTAGGTCACGTGACCTTCTGACGTCATCACAATATGCCCACCATATTGTGTGCACAATACCTGCCGTGGCCTTTAGCTATTAAGTTAATGATTGGTCGCGAGAAGTTGCCCATGAAGAGGAACCCGATTCTCACAAGCGCCACCAGTGGCAGCACCTGCCATCGCAGGGCAGTGGCACATCGCTTAACGGCTACACCACTGCGCCTGGAGTCGTATGACGACTCCCAGGAATCCATTAATGTACAATAAGGAATGAGCTATTCCGCAAAATGGGCATTAACCCATTAACGCTATCCTGTCATGCCGTTAAGGTGATCCCTAATTGTTCCCTCCAGTTTAGGCTTGCCGTGTTTGTTCGAAATAATCGCGTGCTAATCCGTGCTTGAAACGGCTTGGTGCTAGCACCCATGAAGTAGGCATTTTTGAGAAACAAGTTGCACAGGTTGCAGGAATAACTGTGATCCAGTGCAGTCGCGAGTAAAAAAGATTAGCACACTGACTTCGCCGGAGCGGTGGGAATCGCACCGTGGGGCTGGCGCGACGCCGTGCTTTGCGCACACACCTGACACTTTTGTTATCGGCGTGTTCGTAACCACAGCACCGAGCAATGCTATCTGCTGCTCCTGTGGCACGTCACTACCTAGTGCTAATGTTGTTTACTCGCGACTCTACAGTCACCGGTCGCGGGGAACAAGCTGGGCTACAACTCCTTCACGCTATTCTGGCAGATAACGTCCTAAAATAATAATAGGCTTTCGCAGAGTATTTTTTTTTTTGGAAGGTGGGGGGGGGGGGAGGTATCGGTTTAAAGTGCCAAAGCGACTCAAGCTATGAGGGACGCCATAGTGAAGGGCTCCGGAAATTTCGACCACCTTGGGCTCTTTAATATTCACTGAAAGTACGCGGGCCTCTAGAGTTTCGCCTCCATCGAAATTTCACCGCCGCGGACGGTATCGAACGTGCGTCTTTCGGATCAGCAGCTGAGCGCCGTAACCACTGAGCCATCCGCGGCGGCCTCTTGCACAGAGGAAAAGTCAGCGTTTGTATTCTCTTTTTTTCTGTCATTCTTATGTTTTACGCTGTTTTTCTTTTAATGCAAACGAACCAGCTTGACCGGGTTACTTCTCACAGTCAGGCATTGTAAGGTTATCAAGAAAAGTGTCCAAATGGACGCGATGAACTGAAACCATGATGTCACGAATCTCCCGGGAGAACACTGGGACAGAAGGAATGGACCAGGCCACAGGTATAGCCACACAGATGCACATTTATTAGGCCCTGCGTGACAAAACACAAGCACACAAAACTAACTAAAAAAATAACACAAAACTCAAGACTACCAATATACACGACCCATGAACACTACTACCAGCGTCTACTACTATCTTTCTACTAGTAGCGTTCCACGTTCATGCTCACTGTTGATTCGGTGGTGATGCAGCGTTGCATGGGTCCAGTAGCCGGCGTCGAGGTGGCGTTCGAAGTGCTCAGGTTGGCGTCGCTGGCAGCGTCGTTGGCGGCGTCGTACAAACTCCCGGTCCAAGTCCCCGTTGAGGTGATGCCGGATATGTTAACGTTGGGGGCATTACCCAGGTGGATGGCGACAGCGCTGGGGACACTCCTGGCCGTAGCAGGTGGTAGCATCCTCCGTTGACTCCCCGGAACGGGCTCAGGAACGGCAGGACGTCCATGGTGCGAAGCCGTAGAACTCGAGCTTACCGGAGCAGAAGCTGGCGTTGCTGTCTTCCAGCCGAAGCGTCCCTGACCCGCCGGGGCCTCCGCTTCTCCGTTCCTTTCCCCGTGCCTCGCTCTCCCTCACGGTTTTATAAACATGGCGTTTGTCCACGTCATCCTTGTCGTCTTCCTCTTTTTCTCTTCTCCACCAATCATCTCTCCCCACCTCACCGAATACTTATTCATCTTCTTTATTCTTCTGCTAATACACGTGATCATTATCGCCATCCTCGTCGTCTTCTTCAAACCTCTTGCGTTCATACTTTTATTTCAGACTCCTTATTATATGGGACACGTGAATGACAGAATTTTCGAAAAAAAAAGGATTTCGTTACACTCTCTTTTAAACTCAGTAAGGAGCGCGCAAAATGTTGAAGGGGAACGCAACTGCGACTGTTCTTGGGTTCCGAGAGCGACTGGTACTTCGGGACAATACTACGTGACACCAGCAGCCAGTGGTAGAGTGCAGGGTGTTCAACATACACCCTCATGTAAACTGCAGCCCCAAACACTTGGAATGAATCGGCTGTTTTCAAAGCGCGGGGGAACGCTCTCGAAGTAGCGTTACCATGAGAAAATTTACACCGATGGTTCTCACAATTGTTTACCTTCAAGCAGTTACTAGCTTTTCACAGGCGAGGAAAATTTCATGACAAACCAACTAAGCCTACGGCTTGAATTAATTTGCTAGCCAATGCTGCCATGCAGCTTGTTTGCGGCAGGAATGCGTTGTGCTATTGATGGCACTTTAGGAGAGGAAACTGCTGAGGAAGTTGGTTTTCAGGCATATTACCGAATTTTTCAGCGCAACGAAAATTCGCAAAATAGAGAGAACAGTACGGGCACTAGGCACTTCGAATAATAAAGCCCTTACAAATAAATTCCTCAAACAATGTACAGCAAGTATTATCTAAGCTAATCAGAGACTGCTGTGAAAGGAATAATTGCCAATTAATTTCCGCCGTGAGAGTGTCAAGAAGTGTAATTTCCAAGGCGACCGAAATGGACGGAGCGAGATAAGTATTTGTTTTGGATCTGCAATTTTTTCCAGCTCCTTTCTACTTATAGCGCTAGAATGTTCGTGAATTTTCGCTCACATGCAGAGCAGCGGATTTCCTTGTGCAGAATAGTGAAACATCAAGGAATGTAGAAATGCGTTTATTAACCTTGGGCACGAACTCCACATCACAGTGCCGCATTCAAAACTGTTAAAAGGCACTAACACAAAATCTGAGATTACCTGCAGAGATCAGCTCCACCAACGCTGCAGTGTCTGTAGCGCTACTCGGTTTTTATCATTATGGGATAAAGAAAACAAATAAGCCAAACGTATAGAAAAGATACCAAGCGTTCTCTTTGGGAGAGATTAGTGTTATTTGTAGGGTGTAAAAAACAACAAAACATTACTTTAACATCAATATAACAACAGCTCACGCGGGGAAAAATACACCGAGGTCATCGCACAGCCTCTGCTGCACCGTTAACGGCTAAATTTACAAAGAATCTACCGAGGAGCAATTCCCGGAAGGAAGCCAAGCGCTACCCCTAGAGTAAAGCTTTCAGCTCGCTTGCATCCGCTCAATACACCAGCACGTCAGTAGCAAGAAAGTCCCTGTCTGATGATCGGAACCAACCGAGCGCATAGACGGGACGGCTCGTTTGGTTTCCAGGCGGGGAAAAATTGCGAGCATTTCTTGTTTGCTCTCCGACGTGCAGCGCCGCTTCGGAGGGCGGCTGAAGAAAGGCGACCCGAGATACGGCCGGCTTTGCTTCATGGGCTGCCTCGCTCTGGTCGGGCGCCCGTCGTTGTCCCATACATGACCGATGGTGGTTTAGCCGTAAGAAGAAGGGCAGCAGCTTTTTTTGGAACGGCTCCGAGAACGTGTATTCTGTGCAGCGAACAGTGCTGTTCTAAAAAAAGTTCTAAAGACATCATTGGGCCTGGATGAAAGAAAGCAACCGTTTCTTCGTTTTTTTTTTTCAAGCAAGCAAGCAGGAGTAGTTGTTTATTGTTGGTGAGAGTTTTTCCGGTAATGTCCGCTGCGTCACAGTTATATCGCAGATAGGAACTATCTTTGGAAAACTAGATAAAATAAAACTATAAAAAAGAAAACGCTGATAGCGAGCATACACAACTTGTCGCGCGACTCGAAACGAGTAGATAGGCCCATCAATCTCAGTTATCTTTTCTGGGCTAAACGAGAACCCCAGATATATATAATAACAAGTGTTCCGGCAATAGACCACTAGGTCTGTTGAAATAAACAGGAAAGCCACTTTGATTATGCACGATCAAGGCACTGTCTCCTGTCTCTTTAAGATGCATTAGGCGATACGTCTACTTGGCGGACCTCTGGTTGAATGCATGATTAATTAACGGTGTTAACATTACTGGAATGCTGGTGGTTTCTGGTTGGTCACGTGGCTGATCGGGAAAGGAAATGCCGGCGTAATTTCTAATTACGTATTTGAAAAACCTTTGTCTTTTTCGTTTAAAACAGCACGAAACAACGAGGACGGAGGACCCACACAGAGCGCAGCTGTGCGAGTGTGTCATCCTTACTCGGTCCTCGCTGTTTCGTGCACTTCGAAAATTAACGAAATGCATCAACTATCCCGCCGAAGACACTTTTTATCTTGGCTAAGAATACAACAAGCTAAGAATACAACAAATAAGGCAGCTAGCAGTTAGAACGCTGAAGGAATGAGCAGCTTCCACAGAAGATAGTATAGTTGAATACTCCTTATATTTGAAAAAGTATGAAGCAATGAACAGCAAAGTGAAGTTCAGGAATGCCAAAAAACGAAAATGGAAAGTAAAGAAAGCTACAGTCGGACAGAAATTAAGAAAAAAGCGGCAGATGCCCCTTAAAGGAGCGCCTCCATCCAATGGGGTCGACCAATTCTCCCCCTTGATCGATTGTACTCCTATACCCATTGACCTCTCTCTTTGGAGCTGCTGGTGTGAAATAGCCAAGAGTGGCCGATGAATCGGGCATAACTGCGACTTAATCAGAATAACCACGGTGTCATGAAAATCGGTCGACGCTATGGGATGGAGTGCCTGCTTTCAGGGGCATCTGCCAGTTCGTTCTCCAGTTGTATCCGAATATAGACAATATCGGTTAACAGCAGAATAAATTTCTCACTTAGCAGGGGCCGGCAGAAAGTTTGGTGGGCGGATGAGATTAAGAAGTTTGCGGGGATACGGTGGCTGCAGCTGGCAAAGGTCAGGGTTAATTGGAGGGACTTGACTTTGCCCTACAGTGGGCGTGATCAGGATCATGATGATAATGAAATTTCTGACAACTATGTATGTCTTCTATGCATGTCATACTGCTCGACGGCAACTGAGGTGAATTCCTCCTCTGAGCGTGACATGATAATTAGTGATCCGGTATCTTTCCTCAGAGTCTGCTTGTTTGTACGCATTTTTCGGCGCATTTCAAGACAGTGGCCTGGAGAACCGAAAGAGCGAGAAGAAAGCTGCACAAGCGGGCCTCTAGTGGTACGTGGCAACAAGAACATGACGGGCTCTTTTTTTTTTTTTGGGGGGGGGGGCAGCTTCATTTATTGCAGCGCAGTGGAAGTCGCTATACAACAGGCGCCGCTACTCTCAAGCGATTGTTCACGTTACGCGCATGTGTGGATATCGATGGGGGCTTGTGCTTGCTGCCATTAGTATGGTTCACAGCCCTATTCAGCAGCGCCGTGATTTATCCCGATAAGACATTTCGTAACCATCCCAGACACGCATGACCGATTTCTTTCGCCATCGTGCCACAGATTATTAGAGCAATGTATTAGCGATGGACCGGTGTGCGAGTATTTCAGAAGCACACAAAGGCGGTCACTTTTGTTTGCGCGCTGATGTACTCTCCTCATTAGACCTGCATGTCTAAGTTGGAAATAAGATGGAAGATGAACATAAGATAATTAAAACTACATTGGTACAGAGACCTCCAATGTGAAAGAGAACATATGAGCAAATACATATCAGGGACAAACACCCTTTTCCTTTTTAAAAGTTTCCTCGAAACATTTAATTATTGTAATTTTTAACTTCATAGGAAAAATTAATACTGAATTCAGTCTCTTGTACAAATTTACTGTTTATTTTTATATTGGGAGGTTATCCACACCAATTCTGTATATTACTTCCAATTTGAGCCTGTGGCGATGTCTGGTCCCCAACTACCCAATGTAGTTGTCGCTTGCACCAGACGCTTGAAAGCCGCTGATTTATGTGAGTGACCACTGGCAGTGAACCGAATGGAAGCGAAATGGAGAACGGAAAGGGGTCAGGTTATAGACCACGGCACGAGGAATCTTTTTTTACTGCGTTGCCAGTAGAGTGCTCTTCCAGAGAAAAAGCGATTATCTGTGTCTCGCACCTGATATCAATCTAAATAAAAATTAAATTTCACAACGGATAATGTAGATTTCTGCCAAAAATTCTTACAGGACAAAACTGCTAAAATGCCACAACAAAAGGACCCTGCACTGGCCGAATGCATTGCTTGCGTGGTGACTCAGCAAAACAGCCGGGTTATGACAACCTGCAGCTTCCCTTCCAGTAATTTTTCTTTTCTGCATTCCTTTTCGGCAAGTTACTGCTCCCACGTGGCCACATACCGAACGCCCGCTGCGCAGTGACCGACGCTGAGCGCCAGTCAGCAGCACCCACACGCAGCGAATCAATGAGCACGCCAAGGCCCCCCTCGCGACCTCCCCAGACCTCCACCGCTCTCCTACTTTACGCAGTGCTAGGGGAAATAGTGCCCGCTGTGTCCGGCTGGGCACCGTGAGGAGTGGGAGAAGAGAAAAGAACGAGGTTTCTACTGTGGAAGGGGAGGGGGCTGCCCGTTGTAACCTTTTTCTGGCCGTTAATTGCGTTTTTTTTTTTTTACCTACGGTCGCTGGACGGTTGCTTCTCGTGCAGAAAAATAGGCCTGGACTCAGTGACCTACCAAGCGGTGTCATACTTAGCAGAAAGTTCTGGACAAAAGCATTTTTGGACAGGAATGATTTTATGAAATCAATTTTTTCATACCATTGTAAGACTTCACTATAGCAATCAATATATCCGCAGATCTACTGTCAGCAGGCTCGCAACTTTTCTTTATTAACGTTTTCGCTGTCGTCGAAAGCGTTGCACATTGTTTTTATATGGCGGACATTACTAGATGTGAGCGATGGAAACATTATAAAAGAAAGATTTTGCTACATATTGGAAGAAAGAACCATTGTCTTCAACAATTCCATACCAGTATGTTGCAGTTTTTCAATATGATTATTTTGTTCTCAAGAATGTTGGACGGCATATGCAAAAAAGGCACCCTCGAGTTGCACAAGTTGTGCAACTCGAGGGGGGGGGGGGGGGAGGGGTTGTTTTGTGTTTATGCTGTACTCTACATATCTGTATGATCTGGCCGAGTGTATGGCTGTCTACAGCGCAAAACCAATATGGGGGCAATGCGCTTAAAAATCGCAAATATAAATAAGTAGTGGGAGCGATAGGGAAGAGGTCTTTTGGCCTAATGCGCAACGCCGCAAAATGAAAGGAGGGTAGTGTTAGAAAAAACGGGAGTCAGAATGAAATTCAAGGTTCCGAATATGACGAACCAGGTTATTTCTTCTCATCACTGTGTTCCTTGAGGGTAGGGGAAAGAAGCTCAGAACAAATCGGGCGGGCCGTGACACTGAAGCCGGCTTGCTACTCCCGGTCCATACATGGAACCGTCACAACGCGCGGGTGCAAGCGCGGGGTGTTGTTCCCTGCTGGCAAGAGGGCGCTCAGGTCAATTTTGAGTGTGGAAGGTTCCGCTTTGAGAACGGACGTCCGGTATCGCACAAAGTGTTGCACGTTTATTTTGTCCTGCGTGACTATATTAGATAAAGGGCCCGCTTGCTGATTTTCAGGGCTGTTCTTGTGGGGCAGCCATATATCGCTCATTAGTTAGAAGACGCCATTACGGCCTCTTTGCACCTCCCATCTGGATGATTCCACGACAAATCAAACTGCCGAAATACTTCTGTTTCTTTTGTCATTTGATATCTTATGCGCAAATTATTCAGTAGGGCAAAAGTGCATTTCACTTGGTGAAAATGCTAATCTTTAGGGAAAAAAATAGTCAACGACACCAAGTCAGAGGCAGCGTTTTCACGAGCTCTGCTGTTTCGGAAATTTGTAATGGCGTAAGAACCGAGGTATTCAAGCCATGATGGATATATTTTGCGTCGCGAGAAAAAATATATATCCTTGAGAAAGATTACGTCACGCCAATTCCTGTCATTGTGAGGAAGTTACTGCCTGTTAGAAAACATCTCGATAACGCTACAAATATGGAATAATTCTATATTAAAAAAATTTTCTCTGGGTCTGTAAGCTAAACCGTCAAGCCCGCACGATAGATAAGCGTCTAAGTGCAAAAAAGTGTGCTGATTTTCACTGCTATATAAAATGGGCACATGCAGGAAACCTTGCCCTAAATCTCGCAATATTTAATAGCGCTGTCTTTTTTTTTAATGAAAGCAACAAAAAACCTTGTCCCTAAATTTTCTTAGAACTTGTGAAACGACTTTTTAGAATGAGGCTAAGACGAATCCGAGCAAATATGTTGTATTATATTGTTTCCAGCAATGTTATCCAAGCCCAATTCTGTAGCTTCACTAGCATCACCAATAGCTCCTAATTGAAGGAGGGGAAAGCAGGAAATTCGACCTTCGTTGGCCGAAATTTTCTCCATATGCGAAAACTAAGACCTTTTCTATTAAGAGAGAGCATACGTAATTACACCTGTATGGACAAACACCGATATGTTACAGTTGTTCTGCGACAGGTAGCAGTTGAGGGTGTGTCAAGTTGAAATCTATGTAAACACAATCAATCAAATTTTTTTTATTTGCACAGTGCACCTATCAGAGTGTCTTTCGTTACAAAAAGCCAACTATATCTTAGAACAGGACGTCGAAGCTTAAAAAATATTTTCACGCCAATGCACAATCTAAAACGTCCCATTATGCGCTTGCCAGAGAGGTTTTAGAAATACACATTTTATTCTAGGCACTTATCTTTTGTTAATGCAGGATAACCTCATTTACTCATTTTGGAGTCTCAGTGATAAGAAAAAGTAAAATATTGGAGCGGACACTTAAGCTCTGAATTACGGACATTAAAAAATATCGCAATGTGTTAATTACCATATATGCAGAAAGTCATTCTCCACTTTACATTCATAGATCTCTGGGAGTCCTCATACCTCTCCTGGCGCAGCAGTGCAACGGCTAAGCGATGCGCCAGTGTTCTGCGATGGCTGGCGCTCCAAGCAGCGGGCCTTGTCCGACCTAGCTGCTATTCCCGAGCGACCAATCATTTACATAGCTACCACTAGACACGGTGGGCAATTTGCTCATTATCCATTGGGCAGGTTGTGAAGACGCCTCGAGGTAACGGGACCTAGATGGCCTACCTGCCTCCTGGGTTGCTCTCTGGCAGCCCCTGCAAAAGCCATGCCAGTGATTTTTCGCTCACAACGCCGACAATGCCATGGGCGCATTTTATGAGGAACGAGGGCTTCAACGCTACGCTTTAAAATAGTAAAAAAAAAGTTGAGAGAACGCCTACTCTATCATAGCAATCACAGGCTTAATCTAGTCAAAAGAAATGAAAAGGGATTAAAAGAAGATCACAAATATTTCTTTAAATCAAACACTAATTTGAAAGATAAATAAACATCGGTATGCCTGTAGTGGAAATGCAAAAAAAATGCTTGCATGTGGACATACACAGCATCCTTGTTGCACTGCGAAACCAAAAAATACATAAAAACTTTTATTTAGATGTACTCGTATCAGCTGCGGGCTTAGCTATTACCTGCACTCGACAATAAATGCGCCGCCGAGTCCTGCTTACGTCACAGATCAGTGTTTGTCCATTCAATTTTAATTAGGCATGCTCTGCCCTGAGGGTAAAGGTCTCGTCTTGCCATCTGGAGAACTTAGAGAAGCGGAGGGTGAATTTTGTACTGCAGCACTTTGACTAAGCCGCCGCTGCCGATGCTAGAGGCGCTACAGGTCAGAGCATAGATAACATCGTTGGAAACTATATAATTCAGCATGTTTTCTACAATATTTCTTCTTTTACAGACTTGTTTAAGTTTTTTTAAGATACATTAGTGATGGTGATCGTTTAGTATGATTTTTTATAAAGACTACTATGTTCGAAAATGCGAGATTTAAGCAAACTTTGTTGAATTTGCATGTTTTAGATAACAACAACAGCAGGTAAACTTTTTTGGCTCTTAGAGGCTTATCTATCCTGCGATATTGAAGGAGGTGTGCCTCATAGTCCTGAAGAGCAAAAATTATTCAATAGAGCCTCATTTGAGACATGTGGCATTTTTGGAGGTTTTTCTGTAGGAAACGGAAAATTCTTCAGAACCGCGGAAGTAAGCCTGACGTATTCTTCCTCAAATCTACGTTTAGTACGCAATGTATATTCATCATGGCTTCACTATAATCAATATTACCTCGTAGTAAAGTTATGAAAAAGCGCTGTGTGCGAAAACACTGCCTCTGCCATGATTTCGTTCATAATTTTTGTTCCCAACTATAAGCTATTTTACAAAATGAAATGCACTATGGCTCCGCTCAACAATTGTGCTTAATATATGTAATTAATCAAATTAAAAAATTCAAGTAATTAAGAATTTTGGTCTCTCGTGTAATCACCCATCTATTAAACATTTAGGAACACATAAGGAAAGGCAGATCGGTATAGTACAACCTTCATGAAAGCGAGTCGAGATTTCAGCTTGGCTGCGCACTACCCTATCAGAAGTTCCCCCTCATGGTACATGGATCAGTTCCTGAATTAATTGCACTCCCTTGCTGGCTTACACCTGGGGCAGCTACAGCTACTACCGGGCGTAATTAAAGCGCGAACACAGCTCGACGTTCTTTGTTCAGTATCGGTTTCAACCTGGCTTATCAATTAATATTTCGCACGATCTTTCGCTTTCAAACACGAACTCTCTTGGTTTTTCAATGCAACTGAAATAAAAAAAGATGTAAGATTGCGTTGTAGTCACAAAGGGTGCTTGCGTTTGATTTTGATCCACCAATGCATTGTTTTCATTTTTTTATTGGTGCTATCTTTTTTTCTGTCTCACAGAAAATTGCGCACTACAGAACAGATTATTGAATGTATCTTTCCGAACCTCAGCAACGATGCAGGAAAAGACGGAATATCAGGGCGTGGCGCCATATTAATCTACATCTGCCGCGGTTATTTCAAAAGATCGTGAATGCCATGTGATTATTTTAGAGTTATCACATTAAATGGGTGGAGTACGCAACCCTTACCCCATCAGGAAAGTTGCACAAACCTTACGCAAGAGGAAGCAGAAGTTGTACAAGGACTTACCAAATTAAAATAATATACTATTTGCCGTGGTTATGACACTTAGCAGTAACCATGAAGTGAAAATGCACGATTGAATTGTAGTGACGACTGCACTCGGGTGCACTTCTTGCAGCCTTAATTTGCAAGTTAAGGATAATCATGTGTCTATGAGGTCATGGCGGAACCACTCACGATCACACGTAAAGCATCCGTAACCAAAGAAGCAATTTTCGGTCTGCCAAAGAGTTTCCCCCCAGCCACTCACGGAATAGGCCAGGGCCAGACCACTTCCCAAGTTCGAGTCCCCTAAGTGAGAGCAAAGCTCAATAACTGGTGGACCCCCACACCAGAGACTGCTCTTGTACCGATTTAGTTTTAGTCATCCTCGGCCTCGAAAGCCGTCCCCGCGAGCTTGGCGGATTAGTCCACTACTGCCACCTCGTTGGTCACCTGTGGATTCAACCAACGAGCTTCGACAGGCGGGGTCGCTGCTCACAGTAGTTCGCTTCCGTGCTGCGTACCCTGCCAGACGCCGAGGCGCCCTTGACTTCGGGAAATCTCTTCGTGCAGCGCTCCAAGCGAGAGCACGATTCTGCCAACTTTTTTTAAATGTCTTGAACTTGATGCCAGCCCTGGTGTACTAAGCCACCACCTACCACCTACGTACAGGAAGCGCGAGTGTGGGCTTCATGCCATACCCCTTTGGTCTCCGAGCGGTATCACTCACAGACTCTCAAAGGACGCAAGCACCAGTTCTGCTTTCCAATCACCCTCGTTCTCTTAGCCTAATGAGACGCCCGCAGGCTTCAGCGTTTCGCAGAGATGGCACTCGTTTCCCGGAGGGAAACAAGGACAGACCCAAGTAGAGCTCCCTAGTGATCGAAGTGCGCCGGTTACACAGGAACACCCCTACCCCTGATGGCTTTAGTCAGCGGGGATGGTTTAGTCAGTCATAGCCCTAAGCTGCCATGGTGTATAAACACTATCGCTTCGGGCTATTGGGAGAGAGTCATCACCAGCCCTTCCCAGGTTCACGATTAACGTCGCCTCCTTTTCAATGGATTACAGGAGCACGCAACTAATCCCAGCGTTACACCTAGGGGCTGCATCGCCAGTGCCCGCATATCGCTAGGTTACATGAGGACGCTAGCCCTTCCAGCGTTAGCCGTCCTGGGAGCAAACCTAGTATTCCACCGCCCCGGACACAAACTTAGACTGTGACCATGTAGCCAACCCTCCTGTTTACAGCCTACCACAGCGCACCAGTCAATCCAGCCCATCATCAGTGAAACTGGCAATGTTCTAGTTGGGGCCGCGGTTCACCCCTTCCAAGCAACCGTCAGCCCCGAGGCGCCGTACCCTCTTTTGGGAACACAAATTAGCCCTATTTTCAATAGGGTCGCCTCGAGTGAGAGCTTACCCATGCTCTTGGGAACCCAATCTCAGCCAGCCTATGGCTTCATTTACAGGCTCACGCCAACCGAGCCCGGCTGAAGAGACAGAGATCTTATGCAATACAATCTCCATCTACAATTTGAAAGTCAATGATAATGATGTGCCTATGGAGGTCATGGCGGAACCGCTCACTATCACACGTAAATCCAAACAGCTAGTTCCGGCATTGCTTATGAAATAGTTTCGTGGCTCGTTCGGCTTTCAGCGGCCACCTATGCCTTCTTGTTACTGCTTGATGCGAATTTCCAGTACTATAGAAAATGGGCTTAAGAAAAGTAACCTGAGCATACCCGCTGCAGACATTACCAAAAAGAGGCGCAAGGATTGGCGGCTTAAAGCCAGGAAGCGTGCAGAGGATAGGATTTCAGGAAGGGTATTCAGCATGACTTAAAAATAGTTACTTGGGGGACAGTTGGGGATAAGACTTAATGGAGGATGCCTTATAAATCGTCGATTCACTGATAAAATTGCTTTGCTAAGTCTCTCGAAAGATGAACTGAAAAGCATGATCAGTGACAGACTTGGAAAGCAGAACAGTGATCCTTAAAATTAGTATGCAAAAAGCTAAAGTAAGATTCAGCAGTCTCGGAAGGGAACACCGCAGTTTACGATTAGTAGCGAAGCGCTGCAAGCGATAAGGGAATACATCTACTTAGGGCAGGTAGTGGCTACAAATGCGGATCAAGAGAGTGCATTAACCAGAAGAATAAGAATGGGGTAGACCGCATTTGGCACGTGTTCTCAGATCATGAATGGCAGTTTACCAATATCCTTCGAGAGAAAAGTCTAAGCAGCTTTATCTTACCACTACTCATCAATAGGGCAGGAACACTGAGGCTTTCGAAAACGCTTGTATTTAAATTGAAGGCAACGCAGCAAGCTATAGAAACGAAAATGATAGGCGTAACGTTAGGAGACAGGAAGAGGGAAGGGTGCGTCGGGCAACCAACGCGGATTAATGGCATCCTGGTCGAAATCAAGATTAAGAAATGGGCTTGCGCAGGGCATGTAATGCGAGGGTAAGGTAACCGATTTTCGTAAAGGAAAACAGACTGGATTCTGAGAGAACGAATACCATAGCAGGGGACGGCATAAAGTTAGGAGGGCGGCTGAGATAAGTCTGCGGCGATAAGTTGGCCGTGAATGGCACAGGAGAGAGTTAATTGGAAAAATCGGGACAGGCCTTTGCCCTGCAGTGGGCGTGGTCAGGTTGATAATGATGATGATGGAAGATTATTGTATTTGTCAGGCGAATTCGAAGGTAGTACTTGTTAGGGCTTAGAAAAGAAGTTAAATATGAAAATAAATACAGATAAAATTATGAGGCCGTCTCCTCAGGAATTTCGGCAAGTCTAGAAAACAGCTATGTCTTGCGCTCTATACGGTTTCTCTGAGCGAAGTAGCATTTTTAATGCGATAGCATTGGGACCCTTCTCGAGAAAAAAGAATCGGTGTCACAGATTTCCAGGGTTGCGTCATGTGCCACCTGCCGAACGTTTGAGCTGACGCCAGCGTGAAACAGGTAGTACGAGCGATACAATATCTCAATTATTCAGGTAAAAAAATCATCTAAATATAGATACAATCAGACGCTTGCTTAATATATTTATAACCAATACTTCATTAGAGAACTGCTAAATGGACACGTGCTAAAATCAGTACTGCGGCCTAAATTGTCGAACAGAAGAAAGAAGTGATAACTTACATATTGGATGCCACGTTTTGTACATCTTCGTGCTGTTTTTAGTCTCCTTGCGCAGGCAGTATGGACTGGGTGACTTGGACAGGAGGATGTCCTGATATTCTTTTTGTTATTTTGTACGTAGGTTGTTGGTCTGAATGATTTACTTTGTTATGTTTAATATGAATGCAGGCATCAGTAAAAGAAACCGAATTGCAGAGGGGAGTTAACTGCGAAAGGGAAGATTTTTCGGACAGCTGGTTTATGCTCAAAGCAGTGGAACAGCGCGAAAAACGGGACAGGGAGACAAGAAGCGACTGTCGGTCCTTATCTTCTTGCACCGTCTTTCTCGCAGTTTTCGTGACATAATAAGAGATTGTCTGACCTTTCTTTAATTGAAAAATATGAGTGTAAATACTTAATCGCTGAAAGATAATTATTGAAAAAATAGAAGAAAAACAACCAAATGCCGCCGGTGGGATCCGAACCCACCGACGTGCGAATATCGCGCCAGGAGCTCTATCAACTGAGCTACGGCGGCGGCTCTTCAGTCATTTAAATTGGGGGGGGGGGGGGGGCGGTATATTTGATGCATCTAACTTTACCTCGCGGGTGTTCATCAGCGCCACCCTCGTCCATACCTCAGAAATGCCTCGAAGAGTACTAGATGCTAAAATTGCTTATATGCTCTTCCCTCTATTCCGCAATGTTTACGGTAATTCCCAGCTCTAAATCTCATCCCGTTGCATGAAATGACGTCCGCCATATCCATATGGTTTTCCGATAAGGTAGAAGAAGAACAAGAAGAAGATAAAGCAGTACGAGAACAGCTTCGCCAGGTACGTTGGTCATTTATTCCCCCACTTTCATGACACAGGTGCTAAGCATGCTTTTACAAAACGGCAAGGTATTTCGGCTGTTTTGTGTGCACTTTTTACGCTGTAATTTACAATCTGTAACCGATTTTGAAATAGGAATTCAAAGTAGTGATCTTTGATTGCTAGCCCTAACCTGCTATTTTACTTATCCTGTATCTTACCGGTATTCCCATATGAAGTAGAAAGTAGAGGCCAACGAAAAGGAGTCTGCTGAAGTGAAGGAAAACGCAGCGAGCTATGGAAAGAAAAATGATAGTGTAACGTTAAGAAAGCGGAAGCGGGCAGAGTGGGTGAGGGAAGAAACGCGGGTTAATAACATCCTAGTTGACATCAAGATGAAATAGGCTGGGAAGGGCAGACCATGCGAAGGCATGATAGCCACTGGTTATTAAAGGTAACGGAGTGGATTCCCAGAGAAGACAAGCGTAGCAGGGGGCGGCAGAAAGTTAGGCGGGTGAATGAGATTAAGAAATCTGTGGGGATACGATGCCCTTAGCTTGCAAATGACATGGTTTATTGGGGAGACATGGGAGAGGCCTTTGTCCTGCAGTGGGCGTAGTCGGGCTGATAATTACGATGATGATTCTATTACGAGAAACGGTGTCGTGACCAACGCATTGCTTTGAGTTGAGCGCCTTCTTTGGTATTCTGGGCAGGCATAACACTGTATTTTTTCCCTCCAGGCTGCTGCAGCATGTCGCGGAATACATCCAGGTTCAGCGGCCTTTCTGGTGCGTTCATGACATTACTGCTACTTTCGCAAGCATTTAAAAAGGCTAGAAGAAACTACCATTCAATGTTATCACCTTTTCAGTTCTATAATCGAACAGCCCCTTAACTTGGGAGGTATAGTAGAATACATTCAAGAAACGAAAAGTCCTGTCGCACCAAGGTCCCGCTGCCCCGCTGTAAACCAAGGCTTCTTGACACAAAATACATCGCCTTGTGAATATGACGTCCGACTCGTGCGTATACAACAGAAGTTTCATAATCTGCACTCCACAATCAAGAGTTGGGCGAATAAGAGAGAAGTTAAGCGAAGGATGGAACTGACGCCTGGCAAAGCGACGTGAACTTCGTGCAGAGAATGAAGGCCAACTCTTGCGAGGAAATGGCTTTTAAAACTTCCCTTTATTCCGAAACAACGGGGTCCCAGCCACAGTGATCCGGACTGAGGGAACCGTGTTGCGGTACCCTCCTTGTAAGGTGATCTTGTCACCACGCGCCAGATGCTGTGGTGCGGAGCAGAGTTCCACAAAACCTCAATTCATCTTGAAAATATGAGAACACTATTGGGCTCTGGAAAATATGGTGTCGGACTGCTATAGAGACGAAATGCTTGCGAATGATCGCACAATCTGATTATAAACACAGAAATTTTATATTTTCTCTTTATTGATGCTCAAAAACATTCGCTTAATTTTTGTTTGCTGCGTTCCTTATCTTTCCGAATGTGCCATAAGTGTCGTACCCTTTTTGAAATGCACCTGGTTGTTCATTTATTTGCTTTCTGGAGCACTGTGCGTCATACCTTTCTCTCAAATTCATCATCAGAACCAGCGCACAGTGTTTCGTAAGCTACACCTTTTTTAAAGTATACCTCGCGAACCACGCAGCGTTCTCGTTCGGGAGCCCGCGGCGGAGGCGACCGCAGCAGCAAACGGAGGAGCCCGAGCTGAGCTTCGGCGACCTCATCCCCGCACTTCCATCGAGCGACGCCGAAAGGTGGGGTAAACGCCGCGGTATGACGCAGGTGATGGAGTTTCGTACAATGGACAACTTGTGCGTTAAAATTCAGAGAGCGGATATTGTGGCTCTGGACAGTGAGCGGTGGTGAAGAAAATGGTAGGTGTAATGTCAAGAGACAGAAAGAAGCAGAGTGAGTCAGGTAACAACGGAGAGTTAATGAAAACCTTGCGGAAATCAAAAAGAACAAATTCTCGTGGACATGGAGTACAACGTGGACAGCACATAACCAATGGTCGCTTGGAGTAACTATACGGATAACAAAGGATAGCAAACATAGCAGCGTAAGACAGACGATCAGGTTGATGGATAATATTAAATTTTCGGGGATACCTTGGCTGCAGCTGGCACAGGACGACGTTAGCTGGAAAACAGTAAAAACGGCTTTTGACCTGCAGGGGACATATGGCTGAGGTGATAAATATTACGAACAATATCGCACTTTTGATGTCTATTTGTCGCAGTCGTGGTTTGATCGATCGGTCAGTAATGATTTCTGCAGGGGCTTTTTCAGTCCCCTGCGCTACTTTTTGGACTGTAGTGTCTAATGGCGAAGACCGCCGCATGTTTCTTCGCACATAATGAATCTCGATGGTATGAAACTCAAGTGAACATGGAAATGGAGGGCCTTCACGAGCAAGAAATTAATAAATTGTACTGAAAGCCTTGAAATCCTTTAAATAAAAAAAAACGTAGCTCCGTTTGCTCACGTTGGTTATATTTCAGATAAAGATGAAAACAACGCACCAGAGCAAGGACAAGGAAGGAACGTGCAAAGCACGATGGAGTGTGTCAAAGTTCAGATTTAATGACATAGCAAAATAAAATTAGATAACTTTCCACTGTCGGTACTATCAGATGTGACTACCTTGGTACATTAAACCAAAAAAAAAAAGAAAGGGTGGCACGGGGAGCTTCCTAAAGGCATTCGCCACCATAATGGGGGGGGGGGGGGAAGGCTTGTTTTCTTTAGCTGTTTTCTGGGCAAATTTATTGTTTTTCCCACCATTAAATCGCGGCTGTACCTAGGAACGATGCGGCCTTTACTATTATCAGGTGGACCTTGAAGAGGTACCTCATCTTATCGGCGTCGGTTGCAGCTGTCCTCAGCCTTCTGACGGTGTCGGTGAGCGTCACCACCGTCGTCGTGAAGAAGTCCGGTAAGCCAACCTCATGCATGCATATTCGAAGTGTTCACATTACTGAGTCTCCGGTGCAGTCTGCTTGCAGAGGTGAAGCGACATCGTTCCCCCATGTCGCTGCAAGCCGCAAAACACACGCTGTTTTATCCTTCGATTAATTTAAATTTTAATTTGTTTGATCGTCTAAATCTACTATTCGATCCTGCATGTAGAACGCAAGGATACCGGCGTTGAAGCAATACGTACCGACACGAAAGGCTACAGGAAGTCGAATGAACGTTCGAAACAGCCGTTCGATGAGCTCGTTGCGGTCCTTCCACATCACCCTTCCTATCGCAGGTCTCGAACCATAATCACGCGCGCTCCACCAAAAGAAGCCAAATTTTAAGGAATACATCACTTTGCATTTGTTCCATGTTAACCGCATTATTTTCCCAGTCGCTATCAACTGGCACCATTCCTAACGACGGGCGCATAGCTAAGATAATACCCATTTTCAAATCAGGTGATCGTGCTTCTCCGCTTAACTATCGTCCCATCTCCTTAACAAGTACAGTTTGTAAATTACTCGAGCATATTATACATACTCAGGTCATCAACTACCTTGAAGATCATAACATTATCTTCGATCATCAGCACGGTTTTCGCAAGGGCTACTCATGCGACACCCAACTTGCCGGTTTTATTAACGATATTCATGCACTGATTGACGCTGGTTTCCAAGTTGACGCAATATTTTTAGATTTTTCTAAAGCATTTGATCGCGTTCCACACCAAAGTTTGTTGCTTAAACTTTCCCAACTGAACATTCACCCTAATATTATTGCATGGATAGCAGATTTTCTCTCATCTAGAATTCAGTTCACATCAGTTAACAACTCTAACTCATGTTACGCTAATGTTACGTCTGGAGTTCCACAAGGCAGTGTACTGGGACCTTTACTTTTCCTTATCTATATTAATGACTTACCCAATTGCGTGACGTCCAGAATCAGACTATTTGCTGACGATTGTGTGCTTTATCGACGTATAACCTGTAACACTGACAGCCAGCCACTGCAGTCTGATCTTGAAGCGATAAGCACATGGTGTTCTAATTGGTTAATGCCTTTAAATCTTTCCAAAACTAAGCTCATGTCTTTCACTAACAAGCCACGTATTCCTACCGCCTACTTTCTTGATAACAATAGTGTAGAATTCACCACAAGTTACAAGTATCTTGGCATTAACCTACAATCCGACTTATCATGCAATCATCATATTAATCTCACTCTTGCCTCCGCTAACCGTACTTTCGGACTTCTCAAACATAATTTAAAAGAGGCCGCGACACATCTAAAAAAACTAGCGTACACCACATTAATCCGTCCGAAACTCGAATACGCGTCTGCCATTTGGGATCCTCATCAGAATTATATCATCAGTAACATCGAAGCCCTGCAAAACCGTGCTGCGCGATTCATCTTTTCTGATTATTCATGTTACACCAGCGTCACCTCATTGAAGACTAAAGCCGAGTTAGATAACTTGGCACTGCGCCGAAAAATTTCCCGTCTGTCACTTTTCCACAAGCTTTATCACCATCCTTCCCTTCATGATGAATTCTTTCAGCCACCGCCAGTTATCTTTCCACGTCGCGATCATCCTTACAAAGTTAAACGCATTAACTGCCAGTCATTCCATTATGCCTATTCTTTTTTACCACGCACAATAACCGAATGGAACGCTTTGCCATCAGAAATTGCCACTGAATCTGATCTAAATAAATTCCAACATCTTATGCACTCATGTTTCAACAACTAAAAAGGTATTTTTTGAGCGTTCTTTTCTTCCGCCTTGTCTTTTTTTTTGTACTTCAGCGCACCTTTTCCAGTGTTGTCTTTTTCTTTTTCTAGCGGTGCTGTTATTTATGCTCAAATTTTGCTGTTATGTGCATTGTTGCGACCCTTTCTGTGAATGCCTATTTATGATTAATATTTTGTGATTTCTATTTTATTTTAGTGCAATATCTTTAACCTTATAACAATGCTTTGTACTTACTCCCCCCCCCCCATGTATGTAATACCCTCAAATGAGGGCCTTTGGGGGTATTTTGAATAAGTAAATAAATAAATAAATAAATAAATAAATAAATAAATAAATAAATAAATAAATAGTGTGAGTTTCATTGCCAGTCTTTGCGCTACACTTAACGTGTAACAGCCGTGTTTAAGGGCGTACATTAAGCTGAAATGAGAACGAAAACATTTTTGGTTTCTCTTTCAGTATCGAATACTTAAGTCTTCCTTAATATCGTTCAGTGACTTAGGCGCTTTGCTGCTCTTTAGTAGAGTGAGAACAGCCTGGTGTTCAAAACTAAATGGCAAAACGCCACGAGTTATTGTCTGAATCTTGACCACATTGAACATATTAGAAAAAATTATGTCGAAAGGAAAAGTTTACTTTCTTTTTGCATGAGCTGTTGTTTTTTAACCGCAGTTAGGCAAAGCACAAGCGGCGCATTGTATTATACAAGCAGGATATTAGAAATCATTCATAATGTATGTTTTGGCGACTTCCCAATGTCGGTGACCAACAACGACGCACTCGCAAGCTGTGTTAGAAGGATACCGACGTTTTGGTCTGCGTGCAAACTCAGCTGATGAACTAGCCCTTTGAACACAAAAGCTCGCTCCAGTCAGTTTATCAGCTCATAGTGTCTATTTTTTAGCAATGGTCTTAATCACACCTTCTCAGAAATGTGTCTATAGAAGAATGTAAAACGTGGACGTACCCTCTAACCAGCACCTCTATCTCGGAAAGCGTACCAAAGAATGCCTTTCTTCGAACGCATATCTCCGGATCATCCCCTTAGAGGGAGCTGTAATATTTATGGCGGCCGCGTGACGTGTTAACGACCAGTGTCTTTGATATATTACCGCAGTTTTAAATCACATATTAGGGTAGGATGGGCCGTCGTCTTAGAATGTCCTGTGCTCAGAGCGGCCTACACCAAACTACAAAGAAGGTCATAGAAACAAAGTGACGAGCACTTAAGCGTGAAGTTCACAGTAGTAATGATTGTGGGTCTGGTGAGCACTAAACAGATGCTTCAGTGCATGTTATTTTTGGTGAAAATTTGAACAAAACACGCAGTTCTTTTGTGTGCTAATTGTATCAAAACGTTCTTTCCTGTAACAAAAAGCAATTTTTAAAAACACGACAAAAATTAAAGGGGTAATTTTTTCGACCATTATTTACAGGCAAATGCAAAGCTATTGAACGAGAATGGTAGACATCTACTCAGTAAATTTTTGTTTTATTCCAGATAAATTTTCTTCTGAGACAGCAGCCACATATCGTATACTGCACCGGGAAAAAAATTCAGGCCTGTGACTACTGTTTAATAAGCGATATAGAGAAAAAGTCAAGATATGAAAAAAGAGCGAATCAAGTAAAATGTAGTTCTTGTTCGGTACTAGTTGGAGACAAATGAGGCCTGAAATGCGTCTCAAAATGCATGCGCGGTTACAGCCTAACTTGTGCCATGAAGTTTAAAGCCCTCTAAATCAGTTTTGAGGATTTGGTGAAAACAGGGAAGCGCCGAAGACGGTATCCCGCTATGTTGATGTTTTCTCAGTTCGCACTGTTCGTTATTAGGGTTCTGTGTGGCCGAGCGGCCGCGATCTAACAAATTACCGGTCTTCATTTTCATGCGTGTGGAGGCAAATTTTCATGCAGTGGCATTCAACCCAATACTATGGTGGCACAATTTTAAGTTGCTTAGTTACGTGACACCAGACCTGACTGAAATTGTTTCGTCACGAAGGACGTATTGTTTTATGTTCTTGGTATGCTGCCCGTTCTCCTCTTCGATTCTCCACTTGACGTCTAATTTCTGCTCACTTACAGCATTTAGGACTGTCCATGCCCGAGTGGAAGAGAAACCAGGTAAGCCGACGTGTTATAGAGAGTGCGTGAAATAAAACCCTAAAAGGGGAGACAGTGGCTCATATAAGAGATCTTGAAAATCTTTTTGAATGAATTCTTGTCACACCTCATATCCATATTTAATGTCGCGGGGATTCCGAAGATTTAAAAAAATCTAGTGAAATGAGTAGACTCAATGCGAACGTTTTCATAAGGTGAAAGCTAAGGCAGAAACAAATCAAATGTTGCCCGAAGCTCGATTTTTGATCGGCTACCAGTTCACACTCTACTCTCCTAGTGACGCAATTTCGCTCAACGAGTTCAAGAACGGCTTTTCCGCACAGCATCGCCTGTTTCTGCCACATGTTTCGCCACTTCGCATCAAGTCGTTATTGCACGCAATGATGACGTTATTTGCTTGGTTGTAACAACCACTTCCAATCGAGGCCGTAGTACTGCATTTCATTGACAGGCGAACTACAGAAACTCTCGTGTGCTGAGGGATGTCAGCGCACTTTAAAGCTCAGGTCGTCGAAGTTAATCCAGTGCCCTCAACTACGCCGATTCCCCGTTTCTCCATATCTCACCCCTTATGTTTCCTTTTCTCACGGCGCGGTTGAGGTGTGCAGCGTTCATGGCACAGATTCTGCACCTTTCCTTCCTCTCGCAGCCACCCTGCTAACCTTACCGTAACTCGAAGCTTTGCCGTAGCGTTCACTCGGCTCCGTTTTTCGCCCGAAATACACTGCAAGATTCGACGAAGGAGTAATGCCCTGCACATGATTTCACTCAAAGCCTTGGGGCCTATATTGTGTGCAGCGGGGAAAAGCAGGGTTCCGCTTGGCCATCGTGTAATGTTTCTTGCGGCGATGAACCCAATCCACATAAATTAGTTCAGGTAGCCCGACAGATCTGAGCGCTCAGTTCACTGCTGCTACGTCGCATATAAGCTGCCGTTACTTCTAACCGGTGGGTGTTGAAACAGGACGCTACAATACGCCGCATACGCTCGTACGGGTTGTTTACGAAGTGCCACTAGATATATATCAATAACCAGGGCTTACTTCAGAACCAAGCCATAGGGGCATACTGTAGCGCAATTTCCCGCGCACACAAGATTTGAAAAAACTTGTGGTGCGCTCATTATCTAGTGCCGGTTCATTGGCGGGAGGCGCGCCATGTTCCCTTTGACAAACTTTCTTGATGGCACCTTGAGTGGTGAGGTCAAAGTTTTAGGAACCTAATATTATAATGCCACACTATTGGCACTAGAACCAACGCTGACAGCGTTACCTTATCCCACTTATGCAAGAAACCATCCAAAGACATGCTGAGTAAGCGTTGCAAAGCTTCTTTACGCGCTCGAACTGCAGCCTTCGCTTGCCTGAGCTTTGTGGAGGTGTCCTGTGCATCTTAGCGCAGTCTATCAAAAATGAATATGTACCAACCAGCCCGTCAGAAAGCCTTACTAAAGTACCGCTTGTGAGTCGCGTTCGCAATATGCGGCCCCATCCAGCCTCATCATCATGATAGTGTGAACACATGATCAAAATTTATATATCTTGTTTTTTTTCCTGCACATTTGATTATATGTGTCGAAAAGTTGGCGCCAACAAATAGAGACAAATACACGACGACTACGAGAAACTTATCAGGACGGTGCGAGCGCATCTGCAAGCAATGATATGAGCCAACCCGGCGTCTCGTTACGCTTCATTTAATTTTTGGACAGAAGCCCTCTTCTCACTATACAAGTAAGCAAAGCATCTGAGATAGCTCGCAGCAAGGTTTCCTAGAAGTGTGGACTCATACGTACATAAGTCTACTTGCTATGTTAGAAGTAATTACTGTTGTCTCTTTTTCTTTCTGCAGCGCGTTACGTCATGCAAAACAAACTTATATTGACATCCATCACGTCCGCGGCTTGGTGTCATGAATGAGACGATACGGTACTAGGCACAATGTAGCTTGTTACATAACAGTCCAATTAAACATTTAAAAAATCCAATGTCGAAAGTGCACTTTACTGGCGACCAGGACGAAATCTAGTGCCTTGATCGTTTTTCATGCACGAAGAATCTTTTTTTTTAGGTGACTGTTAAAAAAACATATTAAGCACTGCAGTGTACTGCGCTCGCAGAAATTGGTAATCAATTGGATAAACATTTCTGTCCGGCTCAAACGTTGCTGTCGTATTATTTAAGTGGCAGGATCGTCAATATTTTGAGCTGCACAAGTGCTGAAAACTGCTATATGGAGGACAGGCCATGCCGATGTTCGTGTCCTGCCTTTTGTTAAGTTTGTAATGTTATACTCGCGGACAGCTTTTGATGTGTATGCAGTGGAAGTTACGTGGGCGAGGCGCAAGGCTTTCGCAAGCGTGTTCTTATCACACTCTCCCGAGGGACAGAGATGGGCGTTTCAGCTGGCGGCGCGCGCTCGTAGCTTCCACAGCATAGCCGCAAAAAGCTGTTGGCGAGTATAGGAAGATGTACTGTAATAGATCTAAAAAGAAAACTAACTGGGTGGCGTGATTAAGAGTTCCTGTTGAATTTTCGCTTCTTGTTTCTCTCGCAGAACAACACCAACGAGCGAAAAGTGCCTTCTCCTGCTCGTCTAACGCTTGCGTCAGAGAAGGTAGGTAATAAACTACGATTAAGACGATTGAGGAGACGCGTTCGCTTAAGAAGTAGTATTGAACAGAACTAATATATCCAGCAGCAGCAAGTAACAGCCCGAAACAAAGAAATGCTCGAAATCCATCTTAAGTTAGATGAAAAGAGCCTGTGGCGGGCCCCAGAACTACAATGGTAGACTCAAAGATGCAGCAAAGTGCGCAATGGCTTTTTTAACCCATAGATTGGTTACGCCGCCCGCGTATGATTGGGAATGTAAAAATATATAGCCCTCTTTTTCTATGACTTCCGTAATAACAAGAGCGCAGCCGGGTACGGTGCGGTGTTGAGATTTGGAAAATTTCAAGGATGCTGCGGCGCAGCTGGCAAAGGTTAGGACTATTTGTAGATCGCAGACAGACGTCCAGGCACTTGTCCTCAATTGGGCGTAACATGGCTGATAGCGATGTGATGCAGCTCTCGGAGACGTCATCATGCGGTCTTGTGGGCGCGTTTTGACTGCAATGGTGCAAAAAGAAAGACAGTGCTGGTAGAAAACATTTAACTGACACTCATCTCTGTTAAATGTAGCGCAGCGCATCGCGCAGTCGGTGAACAAGAGCGGGAAGGTGGGCCCGTGCGAGGACTTCTACACGTTCGCCTGCGAGGGTTGGCTGCGCGACAACCCTATTGTCAGCGGCGCCGCCCGAAACTCGTACAGCCTCGAGATGAGGGAGCGCGTCGAGGCCGGCATGACGTCCTTCGTCGAAGGTATGTCCTCACCGGTCACTCTAAACGCACTCGCTGAAACACTATCGAGTAAGGTACTGTAGAACGGCTAGAAAGTAGCTACAGTAGTACCGTCAAAACGTGATTAATTGCCGCGGGAATTGGTAGCTAAAAAGTGCTCCTTATATTTTAAGGAAGTGCGTATACTTAGCTCTACAAAGTTCATTCAGACATTTGATCGACGAGGAACAGCGCTTTATATTTCCATCTGTCATAGACGTAGAGTTAAAACACGTTGGCTCTAGGTGTTTGCAGCTACTGTGCGGAGTTGCTGGCCCTTAATTTCTTAGAGTTGATATTTTATGCGCACACACCGTGAATAACCAGAGAAGAGGCAAAGAAAGCTGCAGGCACGAGCCTGTCGTATAGGTAGGCAATTTCATTCTATTGTCCTGTAGCTGACGGGGTGCCGACGCAAGCCTCGCCATTCTCGATAGCGTTCGTTATATTGCCAAAGTTTTAAAGGGACACTGAGGAGAAATTCAAGTTGGCTTGTATCGATAGAATAGCAGCTCCTGATAACAAAAACGCCACTCTTACTGAAAACAAAGCTCTTGCAATGTAGAAAATAGCAAGAACCAAAATATAGGTGTCGCCGCCACAGGCCAATCTCGCAAGTACAAGCGTGATGACTTCCTAGGACAAGAGGCGCCACCTTGGAGGAATTTTCCTTACTTCATGGAAGCCACGAATCTCCGAGGCTGGCAAAGGAAGGTTTGCGCACCGCACCGCTAGCCGTCAGAAATCACGGAGTCTGCGTTTACGTCACATTTCACGTCACTCCGTTCTGAGACGTCATAAGAGTTGCCGTGACGTCATAAGAGTTCCCTGAGTTTGAATCAGAGCGGCGGGAAAAACTTTTTCATCTTCGTATCTAAATTTCTCTGAAATAACTGCATCTTTCGCGCCCGGTCAAGCGGCAACAAAGTCATGAAATGCCGAACTATCAGATTTTGCTAACAAAAAAAAATGATAGAGTTCTCCTCAGTGTCCCTTTAAAAGCCGCGCGCTTACATGGGAACGCTGCTTCAAGACCACAGAGTATAACCAGGTAAAAGAAGTAACAAGAGCCAACTCGAGGGCTCCGCAGTGCATTTGTCACTTGCAAAAGGCGGAGATCTGATTTGGCAGGCGTCGCACGCCACGTGGCTGGATGGGCCGGCAGACATACTTCATGACTGATATTGAAACTTCTCATGTGCTGCCACTGGTTGATCACCGGCCTTCCGGAGCGGATTTGCTTTCAACGCTGCCCCTGCCTCGCTCTTGCAACAATTCTGCTTCCGCTTTAAACGCTGGGCCCAGTCTGCACACAACCACGCACCGATTGACCCTGCAGACTGTGCTGGCGTATTTGGCCGGTCGTTAAGTCCAATCTCCATGCCGCTTTTTTATTGCTTTTTGGGGGTTGACAATTTATGGGTGGAGATCATGCGTGCTAGGAGATTCTATTCTCCCTGCGCGCTGTCGGGAAGAGTGCGTTTTTCGACTCCGGAATCGAGTTTACTCCGCATTGTTGTCCATTATAACTGAGTGGTGCGGCCACGGTTGTTCGTTTTTTCTGAGATACAATGCCCCAGCCATTATACTCATTTTAATGGTAGCACCGCCCTAGTTCGTAATGAGTAAGCATTCGTTTTAACTGCGGCTGTTATTAGTGGGCTCGACTCTATAATATAGAGTTCTCTATACGTTCTGCTGGTAGTAAATGTGAACCTGCGCCTTTTCTTTTGTCTGAGATTTGTAAACAAGAGTTTGTGATAAACTTTATCAGTATACATAGGGCAAAATTAGAGACAAATGGTTCTCATAGAAGGCCATCTACGGCGTCAGTATCTTTCTGAGGTCTGTCACATAAAAACCTTCGACGACGCTTAAGGTACCCCTAAGAGTAGAAAGCGATAGTAGCACGCCGAACGCTCCTGAGTGGTGCAGCGGTAGCGTACCATGTTTTCCACTCAATGGAGAGTGATTCGATTCCAGTAGACCATATTTTTTTTTCTTTTAAGTGAAACTGCCTCTTTCTGCATCACCACTCACTCCACTCACAGACAACGCTGACGCCGGCTTCTCTCTATAATGGGACCTGTAATGTTATCGTTTTAAAACCGCAAGCAGCGAAAAGTAATCCTACAAATGTCACAGCTCAAGATCGCGATCTCACTAGGAAGAAAAGTGCGTTGAAATGAAAAATAGTGGTGTGTACAAAAGAGCATAAAAGTGATGCGTCACAAAACTCATATTCGTAACGCCCGTAGTCGGGCTTTGCGCTTATTAAATTACGCATGCCAAGTAATGGAGTAATAGTCTGCGTCCTCCGCATTTTCCAGAGTTTACCTCTCAAACAACACTGTTGTGCCTATAACTGCTTTCAGCGGAGACAACAGGGTCGAATGACGGCGAGGCAACCTACAACATGACCGTCGTAAAGAAGCTGGTAAACTTCGTGCGCGGCTGTGAGCAAAAAGGTGAGGCGCCTCACTCAGTTTGTTTCTGGTCACGCAAATCTCAAAGAAACTACACCGATACTTCGATAACCGTGCATCACGTAGACATTCATAGCCGCCCATTGGTTGATGACAGCCAGTACCTAATTTTGTCATAAGTAGCGTAAATACAAGCAGCATTAAGAATCGGTAAGCCTTTGACTCATATAATGAAATGCCCTTTCGGATATACAATATCAACACTCCACTCCTTGTGTTGCCTCTGGCAATCAGCCGCCTTTCCGCGCAAGCCAAGTTTTTGCACTGGTCCGTAACCATCGTCTGATGGGGCCCAGCTGACCCAACACCCTCTAGACTAGCTAAGGCCTCTCCATATCCTCCTCTCTTTTGTGGCTACGTCATCGCACTATGACGGACCAGCTCTCGGCGCTTTCGAGGAGCGCCCGTCATGCCCCCCCCCCCCCTTCTCCAAACGGTCTCCGTGATGTTGGTGCAACAACGCGTGCGCGGAGCAGTACAAGCCGAAGTATCGGATTTAAGAAAACATTTTGATGCTTTCATAACTGCTTTGATGCAAAGATAAAAATGTTATTTTGTAAAAATTTATACTTTTTGTTGAACTGCTTATTTTGGAAGGTAATATTGTTTTTTGCACGTGGTTTTGTTATATTTTTTTGTTTTCGTAGAGTGCTCGACAGGAAAATGCGTTTTCACTGTGGTAAACATAAATGGTTCCTTCATTTCGTGAATGTAGTTGCACGTGTTCGCATTTCTGCGTTTGTTCGTGCAGCGTGTTTCAAGAAATTCAACGCTGTTTACGAGTTAGCACTGGTACGGTAACGACGTCGGTTAGGACGAGGAATTACGTCGGTGCTGGGAAGTGTGTGTCCAGTGTGCAGGCTTTGATAATGCCTGGGCATTGCTGCGTACCGCGGTGCCGCGGGAACTATGATGGTGGTGAGCGTGTGCGAGTCTTCACCTTCCCTTCGGACCAAGCAAGAAGAGCCCAATGGATTAGAGCTATCCACCGTGCGGACTTTACTCCAGGAAACCGGTCGGTGGTAAGGAAACATTCCTTTAACTGTCGTTGTTACTCCTCCCTCAGTTGCATTGAAAACACTGCGGGCATCATGTTGCGAGATAGTTCCGTAGTGCTGCCTCTTTTTGACCGGGTAAATCTGTAAAGTCGCAATGAATTAGTAATGCTGAAATTCAGTTCACACGACATTTATAGAAATTTCTCTCGTACTGTCATCCACCTGTCTGTTTAAACTTCAGGTTCTAGAGTTTTTACAGTTTTTTTTTTCTTATCTCAGGTCTGCGAGCACCACTTTAAACCGTCTGACATGGTAAATAGAACAAGCTACACGGATGCAAAGACCGGAACAGTAATTGAAGTGGCGCTGAAGCTCGTACGGTTACGACCCGATGCTGTTCCAAGCATACTTCCAGACTGCCCGGCATATCTCTTTGCCTCAAATGCAAGCACGTATCGAGAGGTCCCAGATGAAAAGAGGACGCGCCGAGAGGCAGCTGCGTTACAGGATGCCATCAACTTGTCTACTGAGGCACACCAGGCAGAAGAGGACAGACACAAAATTGACAACTTTCAGGCGCTGTTGAAATACATACCATGTATCAAGGTCTCCAAATTCTGGACGGTGGTTTCCCAGCATGCCTTTATACTCTTCCTCAATCTGACTGTCGAGGGTGCCCCGGCAATCAAAAAGTCAGTTAAAGTCATCGAGGACCTCTCTCTAAAGCTTTATTTTCATAATGTCGAAGTCACCAAACTTGATGGCGTGGAGGTCATTCCAAAAACTGTGAATGATATTCTGTGCTTGACAGGTCTGTTGGATGACGTTGAGAGCTCTGATAAGGCTCCTGCCTTCCGCAAACCTGAAGCCAAGACAGGTGGCATATTGAAGCTTGTGCTATCTCTTCTTGAAGCCGGAACAAATCAAGAAATGCAAGACGAAGATCGGCAAGATGCTTTGACATTTTTAAAAGAACGAGTCTTTCTCCTTTTAAGCAAGTCACCCCGCTACTCTCCCGAGCTGTTGGAATTTTCCAGCCTTCTATTCACCATCTCTCCTCATGCTTATAGATACTTGCGTAACTGCGGAGGTCTCGCATTGCCGCATGAGTCCACGATCAGGCGTGTATGCAATGCATATGTTATAAATCCAGCAGCTGAGCAGCAGGATGCTTCTTTCCTGCTTTATGCGAAGAAGATCGCGAGTGCAATAAAGGATCATGAGAAGTCAGTGATTCTCATGATGGATGAGATCCATCTACAGGCGTATTTTGATTATAAGGGTGGCACGATTGTCGGCACTGCCAGCAACACTTCAAATGAAGAAAAGACAGCTCATGTCTTTATGATTCAAAGCCTCCTGTCATCACAAAAAAGGGTTGTTCACTTTTTGCCAGTGAATAAATGAATGCTCAACAGCTGAACACTGTGCTCCGCAGCATCATAAAGGAGCATGAAAAGGTTGAGCTTCGCATCATTGCAGTCACCACAGATAACAACTCTATCAATCGAAAAACAATGTTTCTCTTTGGCTTGTCATCAAAAGTCAGCAGCTCCTATCCTGACCCATCAGATCCCACTCGCCCTCTTTTTTTCGTTATTCACCCTGTTCACTTGTTGAAATATATTCGGAACAAATGGATCAACCAAAAGAACCATAGAACATGCATGTTTTTTCCTTCACCTTTGAATTTGAACTCCAACCCAAAATTATCACTGCTTCGTTCAAGACCTTTCGTGATCTTCACCTAAAAGAAGGAGACCACCTTATCAAGGCTGCTTCAACACTGTCAGTAAAGGCTCTCAATCCATCTAATATGGAAAGGCAAAACGTGAAGTTTGCACTAAAAGCGTTCAACCTATCAACCATAGCTGCTCTAGAAGCATGCGGTCCACGCTATGCACTGCAGCATGCAGCTAGAACAGCGGAATTTTTAAAGGTTGTCGAAGCCTGGTGGAGGATTGTTAATGTGAAGTCGCCCAGCAAAGGACGCCGGCTTCGTGATGACCTGCAGACTCCCATTGCAGAAAAGCTGTTTCCATAAGTTGAATTCCTTCAAACCATCATGCAGTGGCTTGACCTCTGGGAGAGTTTGTTGGACAATAGAATTCTCACTCGGAAGACTCACAGTGCCTTGAGTCTCAATACGGAAGCCTTGGTCAAGATAATAAACTATTGCCTTGAAGACCTTGGGTTTGACTACATACTTCTGGGGAAGTTCCAGAAAGACTGCTTGGAGGAAGGATTTGGTAAGTATAGGCAGCTTTCCAGGTCGCAGTACCATGTGTCCATCAGACAAGTGTTCGAATCCGAACGCAAGCTTCGCCTACAAAGAGCCCTGGCGCTTCCAGACATGGATTCAGGGCCACCTGCCATCTTTGGTGAGGCGATTCTACAGAGGTACAACATTGAAATAAATGACAAGCACTTCGAAATGAAGGCACAAAATCTGCCAGTTATAACGTACGTGGCCGGATACAGCGCACATGCACCACTTCAAAAACTTGCATGCACTGCTTGCCGAGCAAATTTATTTGAAAATGAAGACATCATAATTCAGAATGCTGAAATTATAGCAAACATGAATCGCGGAGGGCTCAAGTTCCCCCAACCTCCAGTTGTTAATGCTTTAATGACTGCTCAAATCGTCCTGAACAATCTGCGAAGTGAAAAGTATGCTGTGCATTTCCATTCTCTAGCGAACCAAAAGCAAGCCCTTTTCACACTGGCTACCAACCTGATAGAAGACGGTGACAGTTTCGACGAATGTGAAAGCGGTCATATTCCTCACTTGGTCATACGTCACATTCTTAGCGCTGGAACAAACATTCTGGTGAAAAACTATTGTAAAAATAGGAGCGACAGTCCTGTGCAAGCGAAAGTTGCTCAAAAACAGAAGCTCAACACTCTGAAATCTTGGCTGTTCTGATTCTCTGGGTAGCACATCTCTGAAAGTTTTCAGAATGCTTGTACTCTGTGATAAATATATCCGTGAAAGACATGAGAGCGCAAAATGACAACACGGACGAGTAAGGGAACAGGACGAGCGCTGCACTTTCAAGAGGATTTATTCAAGGAAGAGCGATTATATAGCCTCTGCACATATCCACGTTCTTAATCGCAGTTGACAATGTTTGCCAACTGCAATTAAGAGCATGGATAAGGGCAGAGCCTATATAAACGCTCTTCCTTGAATAAATACTGTTGAAATTGGAGCGCTCGTCCTGCTCTCTCACTCAAGCGTGTTGCCATTTTGCGCTCTCATGTCTTTCACGAATACGCAGCAACAAGCCCAGCTGCAAGTACTTCTTAATAAACATATCCTTTTTATGTAACACAGCTTGCTTCAATTTTATCAAGTCGAATGGCATCTGCTCAGTCACTCACTTCAGATGCCATGCATGGAGCTGTAAGCTGTTCTGAGAGCCATACCTTATGGCAATGTTTTTTTGCGTGTGTTTGTGGAGAGAGGGTGAGCGTTTGTTTGGAAGAAAAAGGTTACAAATAGTAGTCAGATTCCTGGAAAACAGTCGGCGCTAGGTGATATACCACACGGTTCAATTTTTGCCCGAAAATAATCTCCAAGTCCTCGTCATGCAGCGAGCTATTAACAAAAATAAAGATATATGTGAACGCACTGCGCAATATCAGTGCCCCGCAGAAAAAAAAACAATTTGCGGACTTTCAGGCGATATTAGGCAAAAGTAAAAGATACTGAATAGCCAACATATATTCATAATCCGGAAACAGCTAACTTTCAGTTTTTAAACCTATTCACCGCGTACTGTGTACAGAAAATGACATTATACATATATGCCAGTATTAAATTATGGGGCCAAAATCTTCGAAGGACGATTTCACGTAGTGCTGCAGTTACACAAGAAAGAACGAGCCCGCAGCACCGTCCCTTCAGGAAGAGCACGTACTCCGGCGCCCGTCGTAGTGTGATGATTTTACGGAGGAGCAGAGAGGCCTTGACTAGTCTAGAGGGTGTTGGCTGACCTCGTTTACACATGAATCTAATTATGATAAGTGCTAACCCTCGTACCATCCGTCTAGATTGCAAAATAATTGAACAAAATGATATCAACTCATTTTGAAGCAATGAAAAATTTACACTCCTGATGACCGCATTTATCAAGTTACATTTGCAAGATTAAGAGCCAGGCAGGCACGCCTCATATATAACTTTTTTCTCCAAAACATGGGGCTACATTCCTGCCACGACAGTGGAAATGTGCTTGCAGTTTTGTGCAGTTTATGACTTTATTACGAACCCATCCTATTTCATTCCGCCATTTTCCTCGATGAAGGCTTTTGTCATACAACCTTTGTCCGTAAAGTACCGAGGCTGACTTCATTAAAAAAAATATGATTAATATTGAAATCATTTGTGCGGCACCCCTTCAATATAGTCTCCCTTGCAGTCCATACACAGCTTCCAACGCTTCTTGAGGTCTTGGGAACAATTGCAAAATGCTTCTTTTGGCAGGGCTGTCAGCTTCTTTCTCCTGGCGTCGTCAATGGCCTTCATGGTCCCCATCCAGTAACCTTTTAGGGCTTCTTCACACAAGAAAATCAAAAAATTGCATTAGGAGAGGTTAGACAAGTGTGGGGATGAGGAAGTACAGTAATTTTGTGCTTGACGAGAAATTTTGTCACGCCGAGAGCAGTGTGCGGCCTTGCATTATCTCGGAGAAGGCTCCATTGTCCATATAGGGCGACGGCGTTGCAGTGCAACACGCATGTTTTGGAGCACGCGGATATAAAACTCCTGATTCACCGTCTGCCTTTGTGGGACGAACTCGTGGTGTATGACACCTTTGGCATCGAAAAAACTATCAGCATCGTCTTTGTTTTGGTGTTCTGTAGCCGAACCTTTCTCGATGCCAGAGAGCTTGTGAACAGCCATATGGCGCTCCGCCTCTTTGTTTGAGGATCGTATTGAGAACACCATATTTCGTCTTTAGCACTGATGCTGTCGAAGAATGCAGCAAACTTCTCCGCCTCAGAGAGCAAACCAGCGCTCACTGATGCCCGCTTGTCCTTATGGTCCTGTTCGAGGGATTGCGGCACAAGTCTGGTATTAGGCTTTCGTTTCCCCAAGTTCTCCCAAACCATTTGGTGGCATGTTGCCTTAGTGATGCCGAGAGCAGATGATAGCATGCGAACTGTAATTGTGCGGTCTTGCTGTATGATTTTCCTGATGCGAGCCACGTTGTTTTCATTCCGTGATGTTGAAGGGTGCCGCTGCTTTGTGTCGTCTTTCACCGACGTTCCCCCCGAAACGAACCTCTTGTGCGGACCCCTCGAAAACTCGCGCCCGCGATAATGTATCGGTCCCATAAGCGTCACGAAGGAGCTCATACGTCTGTGTGGCTGTCTTGCCAAGCTTCACACAGAATTTTATGTTTACACGCTGTTCAAGGTGGACGTCCATCTCTCCACATTCACTCACCGTAGAATGCGCAGACGAATAGTGACAACGTATTTTTCTACAAGTAGTGCCACCTAACGGCTGCCACTGCAATAAACAGAAATAGCTTAGGTTAGCACGAAAAGATGGCACTACACATACACACCAACATAATTTTGGGAAACGTTTCTAGAGAAGGAAATAAATCAGTCTCGAAACTTTACGGATAAAGGTTGTATATAAGGAGACTTTCTTTCCAGTGACATTGGTAGCTTTCTATTAGTTATGCTGCGCTTAAGGCGCTGTTCGATGTTTTAGGCTATTCGAACTCGAATTTTAGGCCACAGTAATTAATAGTCATGACTAACACACACCACATTCCGGATAGCGCCTTATGGCCTAAGTTCCATTACCCCACGCCCCATTCCGCCCGCTGTTATTGCAGCAAATACTGCCAAGATCTGCGAACGACACACGTTTTACAAGAACGTCCCGAATGGAATGAATCAGGTATATTGATCCACACCGCTTCGATATATTTAATAATGTCACTGCCCAACTCCGTAACGACCGCTTCTCGCAGAAAGCATCGCCGACGTGGGTATGGGGCCGCTGAAGCGTGTTCTCGCCGACCTTGGTCTCCGCAACTGGCCTAGCGTGCGGGCCAGTGAGCCAGCTGTGGAGGCGGTCGCTGGACTCGTCGCCAGGGACCTGGGCGAGTCGACTGTCTTTTCGGTCTCATACGGACCTGATCTGGCCAACAACTCTCGCAACATCATCACGGTGAGGCGAACGTTCCCTGAGATTTGCGCATGTTTACTTTCCCTAGGCCTTAGCACTGCTAAACGTAAGCTCACCGCATTTCGCGAAGCTTTTCACTGCGAGCACACATGCTACTCAAATTTTTCCTCTTATTTTTCCTGATGTGGCAATTTTCAAGTCCGTTAAAGGAAGTCATGCGCATGTCGGGTAAGCCCTACCCACATGCCTGCTAAATCGAGGCAGTGTTTGCTTCGCGAAAAGTACTATGAAAGAGCACAATAGAAAACTGGTGGTACTAAGGGCAACATCATCATGCTAAAAGTTAGGGAGGGTTTTGAGTTTTGAGGAGACGATATAGTCAAATGTATTATTTGTAAAGGCCAGCATGTGAGTGGAAACGAATTCAACATGTAGAACGCTTCAAATGAAAATTAGGAGTCCTTTTCAATTACGCGCCGGATCAGGAAATGACATCGGTAGTTGCGCCGCATGGTCCAGCTGGACAAGAGCTCCCATTGCCGGAAATATTTTGTTCTCATGCAAATGCAGAGTAGTATCCAGAGCTCAGACTGTTGCTTGAGTAGAATAGCATTCTGAAGCGGAAAAAACTGGTGGCTTTGAACATCTACCATGGAACACTATGTAAGCACGAAGGGACTGTTATATGGAAGCATACATTTCCGCCCTTTTTACAGCCTAGACATGGAACGAGTTATCGGAGTGAAGTGAATTTTTAAGAAGACGGACAACGTAGAAATTGCATTACTGTGTTCTTCTGAATACTGTTCTAAAATGTAACGCCGTTGTTTATTTTTTATCATATTTGCAGTTGTAGAAAGTGCCTTGCAGTAGAGGGAAATACAATAGTAACGAATGATAACGAAAGCAACTAAAAGAAGCAAGCGTCAAATCATGCAAGAGAGATATTAAAAGCTCAAGCGAGCAAAAAAAGTGACACGCAACAGCCTCAATCAGGGCAAAATAGCAAGAAATTACTCAGGTTAATGCTACAAGTGGAGCCTGGAGACCTAAAGGTCACATACCATATATTCACTTTATAGTACTGCTGAAAAGCTTGTTTTGTCTGACATACTATCGTATAAGCGTCCTTTTCGTTGATATTTGCGACCAACTCGACTGTCTCGGTGCTCACAGGAACACAGGACGTACACATCAGCAGGTCTTAAATGAATATTGTTACCTACATCGGTAAACATATCGGCGCTGTCGTAGCAGCGTGTCACATCCAAATGTGCTCGCATTCATTTGATGGCCACACACAATATTACATCGGTTTTTCTATGAGTAGGAACTCTGTCTGCATGATTCAGGATAGACTGCGCCACTAAATACAGTACACGGCCTCGAGAACATGTAATCTTTTAACATTAGGCGCACTTGTTCGCCCCAGGGAATGGCCAAATGCCTGTGAGCTTCCTGCACTCAGCATCCACAACTGAGCCTAATCGTCTATTGCAACGCAAAAGCTGAAACCAGTGGAAAACGAAAATTGCCTATTAGAATTTGAAAACGCTACCAGAGCCCTTTTGGCACTCACCAGATCGGAGCAGACGTGAGACTATCCTATTAGATAAACGAACAATTCAGATATGAACAGAGAACAGAAGACAGGACGCATGATAAACATCACCTGGATTTTTACTTCCACGAATAGCACAAGTACTGCATAGCTCCGTGAAACATGCATTTACTTAAAAAACAACACTTCACTACTGATCTTCGAATCGCGCAAGACTGCTTATATTAGTTTCTTTTTGTTTGTTTTTTTTGGCAGGAAACAGCGCCGTGCAAGCTCTACTCGCTCAATTGTAACCTTAGCTGCTAATATGGAGGACCTCGCAGATTTGCATTTGTGTGTGTGCCTCTGGACAGGCTGACAGGTAGCACCAAATGATGGCATGCTTTTAGGCGAAATCTCTCTCCGAGATCTCCAGCGTTCTTCTTTGTACTTAAATAAAGCTGAGACTGGTCCGTCCGTTAGTGAAAGTTCATGTCGCTGGAAGAACACTGAAAAAAAAAGTCCTTTCGGGCATTATTTTTAATATCTTAAATGTTGTTTTTTTAATATTTAAGGCATGGTCGTTGGAGAAGTAAAGACCGGAGGTACAGAAATGACTACGTTTCTGAGGAGGCAGGCGGTTTCGTGTGAATACAATGGAACCGAAGCCACCTTTAGTAATGGAGCCATTAATAGCGAACCTATCTGCTGGGGCCATAGTTCCTCCATGTCTCCAAATCATCAACACCGTATAGCGGGGGTTGCTGCAGGACAAATGCCTCTAAAATCAACTTTGGACAAACCGTGTCGTCCTTTAGATGCAATCGTTCTGCCTGCGCAGTCTTCATGGCCTCATTTCTTTTCTTGCACACTCGGTCGCTGTCTGCTTTCTGCCACCCCTACAAGCATCGCAACGTCATATTGCCTGCTCTGTTTGTGGCCCTGTTCACTTAGCACTACAGCATCTCGAAGTGCTCAGGAAATACGCCTATTTAGGGCGGGTAGTAACCGCAGATCCTGACCACGAGAGTGAAGAATAATAGATGAATAAGAATAAGGTGGAGTGCATTTAGCATGTACTCGCTGATCATGGATGCCGGTTTACAAACATCGGTGAAGAGAAAAGTATTTGATCTACTTTTCCGGTACTCCCCTATGGCGAAAGAAACGTGTTGGCCAACGAAAAGGGTTCGGCTAAATTTAAGGACAACGAAGCTGGCAATGAAAGAAAAATGATCCGTGTTTTTTTTAATTGGTTTTTGGGAAACGAAATGGCGCAGTATCTGTCTCATATATCGTTGGACACCTGAACCGCGCCGTAAGGGAAGAGATAAAGGAGGGAGTGAAAGAAGAAAGGAAGAGAGAGGTGCCGTAGCGGAGGGCTCCGGAATAATTTCGACCACCTAGGGATCTTTAACGTGCACTGACATAGCACAGCACACGGGCGCCTTAGCGTTTGGCCTCCATAAAAACGCAGCCGCCGCGGTAGGCTTCAAACCCGGGAACTCCGAATCAGTAGCCGAGCGCCCTAACCACTGAGCCACCGCGGCGGGTGTAACGAACAAACGTGGGTTAATGACACCCTAGTCGAAATCAAGAGGAACAAATGAGCTTGGGCAGTGTATGTAATGTGAAGGCAACATAACCGACGGTCCTTAAGGGTAACGGAGTGGATTCCAAGATTAGGAAAGCGTAGCAGGGGCCGGAACAATGTTAGGTGAGCGGATGAGATTAAGAAGTTAGCAGGCATACTGTGTGCGCAGCGGGCTGAAGACAAGGTTAATTGGAGAGACAAGGAAGAGGGCTTTGCCCTGCAGTGGGTGTAGTCAGGCTGATGGTGGCGATAACGACACCATGCTACGTTTACCGTGTGTAAAAATCCATTGTTACGCGTCAAGAAGCCATTAGACACTTCTCCGCCTTGCTCATCATGCTATGCTAGTGCGTAGTCTTAGAGAACTTATTCTATTTTATTGCATGCAGCTATGATAGCAGTAACACGTTTGTTGCCTGACCCAGTCTGCTCCCTCTGTGTCTTGTAGCTTTGCACAAGACAGGGACACAAGACACATTATTTTATTTGTTGTACATCAGGGATTCTCAAAATACTCATAACTCTCGGAAGCTATCTGTAGATAAAGAACATTTAGCACCTCTTGAGTAATGTTGTGCAGCATCGTAGCACTGGTGTAAGAGTGATCATTCCTTGCGTACCGCGCGTAATTGCACGAACACCCACAAAGACTATGTAGAGAACTCGAGAACACCAAAGCTCTCCTGCTGAGTGGCTAGTTGACGAAACGAATCGGATAGTTCGGTTAACAGGCGGCATTTATCTTCCGCGATTTTTTACCTTTGCTTCAAACACTTGTAGTTTGGGCGAGTCGGTGACCGATTATAACTTATGCAGTGCAAACGACATCGCAAATACATTTTGCTTAGTGTCTTACAATTTCAGGTATCGAGTTTCATACTAGCTCAGGAAGCAAAATCGGGAGAAATTTTAGTTAGCAAGGATTAGACTCTTAGGGGAAATATATTCAAAGCAAAAATACCAGTTGAATGTTTGCAGTTACTAACGGGCGCTTTTATTTCGAAAACCTATCGATATTACATTGCTAGGTTGAGAAATTATGTCCGGATTCTATTGTTCGTAGTTGGAAAGACAGCCTGTTTTCTACTAATCGCCGTCGTTTTCGTTTTTTTTTCGCTCTTTAAAGCGTCTCGTCTGCGTCTCGTATCCATCTCTCCCTGTGTTCTGCTCGCAGGTAGACCAGCCAGTGCTTTCCATACGCCGCGGCCATCTGCTAGGGAACGTGAGAAATCTAGAAGCGTACCGTAACATCGTCAAGCAGGCTATGTCCCTTATAAAGCCGAATGAGCAGCTCGACGGCCTTGCCGGTGACGTCATGAACCTCGTGCACCGCATCGCCAGGGTATGTTGTCCGCATGTCTTTTCTTTAATTTCTTAACCTGCCCGACAGGCAGGGGCAGCCGGAGGGGGAGGGGGGGGGGCGGGCTTATGGGGCTTCAGCCCCACCTGAAATTCTTTCTAACAGTCACGCAAAGCTGAACAAAACAAGCGCCGGCGCTGGAAGTCATTCTGGATTTTGCCACCTTTCTTTAATACTTAATACTTAATACTTAATACTTTACTTAATAAATACGCAAAAACACGGAAGCATTGGTGTCAGCTATGGCTGCCACGAGTGAACGATAAGGGGATAGTTGGTGTGACATGATTACAAGACATAAAACTGTGCAGGGTACAAGACACAGAAGAGAAGCAAACGGGACGAGCTCGTATTGTTTCCTTCTCCCCTGTGTCTTGTACTCTGCTCAGTTTTGTTTTTTAATTATGTCCGCCGCGATTTTGAAGACATACGAAACATTATTTTATTTTTAAAAATACATATTTCACTTGTATAAACAGTGCGTAGCGTTATCTAATACACAATGGCATTGTCAATGGCAGTGGCAATGCTGTTGTTGTTGTCGCGTTTGACACCCAAATTTTATGAGGAGGCTGCACTTGAACATGCCCTCCCCCTCGGAAAAAATATCTGGCTACGCCACTAACGACATAGTACATAGTACAAAGCCGGACAAAGTACAAAGAATGAGTTCTTGACCTCGTCCTTCGAGGTGAGCCTGTTTATCATTAAAGGGTCTATGCAACGAATAAAAAGTCACTTGTAAATGTTTGGAATGCTTATAAATGATGCTAAGAAGCATTCACACCAAGTATGAGTCTTCAGAACTGAGCCGGCAATTTATTATGAACTTTTAAAAACTGTGTTTTTTAAAATTCGCGGGCCGATTGGTGTACTCGTAGTGACCGATTTTGAAACTAAAATCGTGGAACAAAGACGTCACTGTACCATGACGTCGCCAGGCCACCACACGCTGTCATTCGCTGGAGCCACGGCAGCCACGACGTCACGGGCACACTTCCGGTAGCCGTTAAATTCGTCTGCTCGTGCCGCCGCGCGAGCCTGTCGGGCAAGCGCGAGCCGGGGCATTGCCTTCGCGCATATGGTTTCAATTTTCCTCTGCCGCCTCCTTCTGTCGGGAGTTCCGGAGCCACTCGCACGGCTCTTCGTGCGCACGCATAGGGCTCGATGCCCATCGCGGCCGTAAAAGCGAGCAGTCGCACCTCGAGGTCTGGGTTTATTACTGCTAATTACCACAGATGACAAGCAAAGAAACCCGACGCGCGCCGCAATCCAGGAAGGAGAAGAGACCGGAGAGATGCCGCCACGCCGCCGATGCTGCTGCTGGGGGGCTAGCAGCAACAACCGGAAGTTGCAAAATAAACGTCAGCGGATGACTTATTTATGGGTGGGGCCCAGTCCCAGAGCTGTTATCTTTATTTTTTTTCTGGTGCTCCTCGTGTACGAGTTGAGGGGGCAGATGAGGAGCGCAATTTTTAATCGTCTATATCTTCGCTGTTATTGATGCTAGCTCAAAAATTCTTGCACTGGGGTAACGAGTGATCGAATGCCTATCTCTCGTCTGCTTTACGTAATCTCAATTAATTTATTGCATAGTCCCTTTAAAGTAGTTATATTATCAAAGCACGTCTCTCCAAGTTAACTGCACATAGCAACTGCTCTATAATAGTGGTAACGGTAGAAGCACGGTGTGACCTTAAAGGTCAGGACGCGTGGTCATGTATGGCCTGCGTCCTCGTTCATAACTGTTTTTATGTCCCGATGGCCAGTAGCCGCCCTCGCTAAAACAGTCCGTTCAGCGCTTAAAGTCTTCGACGTAAATTGAAACTGAAAATTGGTTTTTGAAGAACGGAAATGGAGCAGTGATTGTATCACATCAACGTGAATACCGGAACCAAACCGTAAAAGATTGGTCAAAGGTGGGAATGAAAGAAAGAAGAAAGAAGTGCTATTGTGGAGGGAACTACCTGCCTTGCCTCTCTTCGTTCGCGATTTGCGGTTGCTCCATGGTAGAAGGAAGCGTCCAAGGTATTATTCATTGTTTTGCATAGAGCAACGTAGTGTGCGTGTGCTTTTTTTTTTTTTAGGCACACACACTAGGCTGCTGTTTGTATGCTGCATCTTTGCCTTCAACCAAATCCCCACCCGTAGAGTTTCTGGGAGAGGTTGCAGGTAGGGGTAGGGGATGGAGGAACGAAGGTTACCTGGAGTTTGGGCAGCGAAGAAAAAAAGAAATCCATTTGCATGAAACTGGACGTTATCTAATGGTGGCTGTCACCCGTCGTATGTAGAATTTATTCCCTTAGGTGTAAGCAGTCACTTCCTAGTAAATGTTATCGCTACACATTTTAGGATGCCAAGGAAGTGCTCCTTTTTTTTAGTAGAAAAATCTCATCTGTGTAGACGTGTTCCTTTTGTCACATGATGGAAAAATAAAGCTTTAATTCTAATTACAAGAGATTGTGCAGGATATTATTGAAGCAAACCTAGAATTGCTGACCTCTTTTGCTTTTCAAGAAAGAAAATTTCTACCAGTACGGTTCACTTGCTTTATCACTTGATTTGGTTCACAGCATACGGCAGTGTAATGCTAAACGGCAGGTGTTGGTTCGAGGTTTTATGTAGAAGGCTTCTTTCACTTATCATGCGGTTGTCGTGGTACATTTATGCCATTTAACATTAACAACTGTTATCATTTGCAGTTTTTTGCCGCCGGAATTAGCCTGTACTTCAGGAAATAAGAAGGAATTGCGCAGTCTTCACAGAAAGAGAGAGATAGAGTTTACATTGTTTTTTATAATAAACCTGATTTGGTCCAGCAACCAAGTGCGTCGAAAAATAATTCTACGCATAACCAGAGAGAGAGAGAGTCTCGTAGTGATCAACGATAAAAAAGCATTCTGCGTCAGTGAAATATCAAATATTTCAAGGACTGCCCATATTTTTGAGAAGGAAAGCATTGTAAAAGATAATAAGTCTTTTCAATTACTAAAGTAGTCTCGAGCGCTCTTCTTCAGCATGAACAATGTAGACATGCAAAGTTCACCGAGGTTAATCTGTTGGTAAAAGGTAGTATTGGCCGGTAGCGATTTGAGAACTTAGCATTTGAAGAAAAAATATCTGATTATTTTTTGGACACTAATAAGCATGTAATCAGGTACGAAATGCGATTAATGAAAAGGGGTGAGACGGAAATAAATACAAGAACTCAAGCAGACACAGGCTTCTCGAATTCCCAACTGAACGCATGCAAATGACGTTCCGATACCGGCACTAATAGCTTTTCTCTTGTATTTTACAGTCAACTAAGACATTAAAAGAACGAACGAAGATTGGCTCCCATTTTCTTCGCGAACGATTGGACAGCCTTCAAGGGAAAACCAGAGTAAGTGCATCAGTCTCGATACACATAATAACGAAGCTATGGCGGTTATTGCCGAAACTCTAGTGCTCTTCGTAGCGCGCAAACTAAAGGTTGTTTAGGTTTAGGTGGTAAGCGCTCACAGAAACACCCACTGGTACTGCTCGTTGTTTCACTAATACAAATGAAGTCTGGATCGGTGTGAAAGTGGCCGAAACTCGGTCTCTTTGTTGCCATGAGAGGTAATAATGGTTGGGGGGGGACTAATAAGCATAGTGAAAAGAGAAATATTAGAGCACACGAGAATACAGGGCGAACGAGAAGGACGCATAAGCGTTTGTCGGTCTCATCTCTTTTCGTCCTGTATTCTTTTGTGCGTCATTTATTTTAAACTATAAGTATTCCTTGACTAGTTCTTTATAAGTTTGGCGCTTGCTCGTGTCTTCTCCTTGGTCCTGTCCTCTTTTGTGCGCTAATATTGATTTTTAAGCATGAGCCATAAACAAGCACAAACTTATTCTCTTCTGAATAGTTTAAAGTACTTGAAAGGCGGCTGTCGAAGACGCAGCATTTAAGTGGCGCTTAAACTTGGAACGCAGAGAGATAGTTCTGTGAGATAACTAGTTATGAAGATAAAGTTGAAACTGGGGACGGGGGGACTGACCGTGGTTACCCATACCTTTAAGAAATGTTGCTGCGCTTCATTAAAAAAAAGAAATTTGTGATTTCCATACTCTTCATGTATTACAGGATGGAAGATACGGTGTATTTCTTTGTGGCGATGAATGAAATTTAACCCGATAAATGTGAAAAATATTCAATTCAACATTTATCCCGCCCTCTTTCTTTCCTAGTGGCACTGGGCCAAGTTTCTCAACACAGTGTTCCATGGAATCGTCAAAGTTCACGACAAGGATTACGTGCGTGTAAAGACTCCTTTCTACGTGGGCCACATCTCACGCATACTGAACACCGTATCGAGGTTACTGTTTCCCTTTTTTCGTCCAATCAGTGCGCAAGCGGTTCACGCAGTCAAGGGCTACCTGCAAAAGGAGCTTAACGCTCTCACTTATCTAAAACACTCTTATGAAATCGACAAAAGTCAATCGTACACTCTGCGTTAGCTCATGTTTAACATTGTAATTAATCTATAAAGCGGGAAATTCAGAACCATTTTTGATCAATCATCGCGTTTTTAATGTTATCATAGCTCAGACGTCAGAATACCTCAATGCAGCTCCTGGCATGCTGAACAGAATACAAAATTGTAAGTGTAGCTTTAACAAACAACACATCGTTACCCCAGAAAGTTAATCATATAGCACTTTTAGTGTGATTTCATCGAAGATCATATTAGAAATTTTTAATATCGGCTTATATTAAACCGCCCTTCTCTCAGACGTCAAGCAATGCTGGTTAGTGAGATAGATTTAAAGGCAGATATTGTGTTAACACGTTTTGGCGGGCTAGTTGGTTAAGCATCTTGAATAAACAGCGCGAACAAAGACGAGCACAAAAGACAAGAAAGCGAACGACACGGCGCTGACTAACAACTGAGGGTTTATTGCTGATCACACAAGTATAAATACATAGATGTCGGTAATGAGGGAAAGGTTTACAAAGTGCAAAAAAACCAAAAACAAAACATAAATGTGACAACAGCAACATAAGCACGCTAGAAATCAGCAGAGATTATCAACCCCCAGGAGAGACAGCTCTTTTTGCAGAAGTGTTAGCGAAGGGGTACTTATACATGCATTTCCCTGCTTGAATATGTTGTATGCCTCGATAATTTCCCTCGCTGTTTTTTTTCCCGATTTTTGGCAATGACCTTGGTTTCATGATATAGCGGTACGCACTGTTTTTTCTCTTTCTTTGCCCATTCACAATCCCGGCAATGAATGCCGAGATGACCTGAAACTACTTTTGACACCTTATAGCTGTGTTCGGTCAGCCTTTTATTTATGCAACGTCCCGTCTGTCCAACGTACTGCCCTCCACAGGGCAGAGGGATGTTATAAAAAACCCCCTTATCACAAGGGACGAAGCGTGACTGGTGCTTAGTTGTGCACTTCGCCACTTTTCCTTTGAACTCATTAACAGATCGGCACAAACCGGTAAGACGATCAGGCGCGGAAAACACAACATGGACCCCTGCTTTTTTCCCCACTTTTTTTAGGGAGTGTGAAATTCCATGTAGATATGGAATCACAGCGACACGCTTGCGGTTGTTGTCCGAACCCTGGTCGTCTCGTGTAGCTGGTTCTGACTTGCTCTTCTTTAGGGCCGACTCAGCTACTGACGTGATAAGTTCTAGTGGGTACCCTGCCGAAAGCAATCTTTTTACCTGGTGTGAAACGCTGGAATGCAGTCTGTGGTGGCAGGATTTTGTTAATGAGCTGTTCAAACAGGATCCTATGATACCCCTCTCATTGAGGTTGGAATGGCAAGAACCATAGGGAAGAAGGGGCTTGTTACCTCGGGGTTCGAAAGCCCAGCAAACGTGGCTAGGAGTGAAGTACAGGCCAAGGTCTAGAAACTTGACGTGGTTGTGAACAGGAGTTTCATAAGTGATCTCAAGGGGGAAGAGAGTGTCAGAAAAAATGGACAGACTACGAAACACCTCCGTTTCAAACTCCAGTCCAGAGCACTTGACAATAACAAGGTAGTCGTCGACAAATCTAAATGTTTTTACGACCTTAGTTTTCCCAAGGAGTTCGTTGAGAGCGCGGTCGCATCTGGCGAGATAAATGTCACGGAGTATGGGAGCGATACAGGAGCTTATGCATATGCCGTTTTTTTTTGAATGAAGATGGAAGAGTTCCACTCAGTGAAAGTTGATTGCAGGTACAAGGAAAGCAGATGCAGAAATCTTGCTACAGAGATACCGGACGCGTTTTGAAAGGCAACCACGCCATGTCGGTCAATGCATTCACTGACACTAGTTAACAGTTCGTCATGGGGAATCGAATAGTACAAGTCTTTCACGTCAATAGAAAAAGCTAAAAGTTCATCAGCATTGTGCGTCGTCAGGAAGTCAGTTACTTGGTTCGAATTTTTTACCTGGAAAGGATCGTCAACAGAGATTACGGCGAGTTGCCGCTTAATGAATTCAGCGAGGCACTTCTGCAAAGTACCCCTCTCTGAGACTATCACACGGAGCGGGCATTCAGGCTTGTGCGTTTTGGCGGAAAAGAACATATTAAGACTTAGTTTATCGCTATTCGTAATGTCCTGAGCAAGCTTAGTGAGGTTGTAATCGTTGCAAAGTTTTTTTGCACGGCCCCTTGCCTTCTGTAAAGATGCCGTACTGCATTCCCTGAACACGGCACACACAGCTTCGCCTGCTTTTGACAGGAAAAGTTCGTTGGGCAATACAACAAACCCCCCTTCCATATCCGACTGTAACAGAGTTAGAGACTTGCCCCTCAGAAAATCAACAGTCTCTCTTACGGGCAAGCGCCTGGGATCCTTCCTTGTTCTTGACAGGACGTCCACGCCATCCAGAGTGCATCTGTCCCGATCAGCTGGGGAGGCTCTGGAGGAAACCGCTCGGACCATGGAAAGCAGCTCAGGGATGTTCTTCCGTGGTTCAACGGCGAACTTGGGTCCGCACCTGAGTACACAGCGGACGTTGTCAGGAAGTTCAACATCGCCAAGAACATGGACGGTGCTCTCTGGCTGGGGCCGCCTATTGTTCTCCATTTGCAGAAGCCGGGGAAGCAGCAGATGCCATAGCCATTCGGTGGTCGTGGGGAAAAAAAGTGGGGAAAAAAGCAGGGGTCCATGTTGTGTTTTCCGCGCCTGATCGTCTTACCGGTTTGTGCCGATCTGTTAATGAGTTCAAAGGAAAAGTGGCGAAGTGCACAACTAAGCACCAGTCACGCTTCGTCCCTTGTGATAAGGGGGTTGTTTATAACATCCCTCTTCCCTGTGGAGGGCAGTACGTTGGACAGACGGGACGTTGCATAAATAAAAGGCTCACCGAACACAGCTATAAGGTGTCAAAAGTAGTTTCAGGTCATCTCGGCATTCATTGCCGGGATTGTGAATGGGCAAAGAAAGAAAAAAAACAGTGCGTATCGCTATATCATGAAACCAAGGTCATTGCCAAAAATTGGGAAAAAACTGCGAGGGAAATCATCGAGGCATACAACATATTCAAGCAGGGAAATGCATGTATAACTACCCCTTCGCTAACACTTCTGCAAAAAGAGCTGTCACTCCTGGGGGTTGATAATCTCTGCTGATTTCTAGCGTGCTTATGTTGCTGTTGTCACATTTATGTTTTGTTTTTGGTTTTTTTGCACTTTGTAAACCTTTCCCTTATTGCCGACATCTATGTATTTATACTTGTGTGATCAGCAATAAACCCTCAGTTGTTAGTCAGCGCCGTGTCGTTCACTTTCTTGTCTTTTGTGCTCGTCTTTGTTCGCGCTGCAGATATTGTAGCTACGGAATGAGCTGACGCGTCGTTCAGGACGGTGGGAGTATATATACTACGTTAAAACGCTACTGACGCAGTGAAGCAAGTTTTTGCTTTTAGTAGAAGTGGTGCCCGTCCCGGTGGCCGCTGTGCTCACGAAGAAAACAAACGATCAATAAAAGTGCTACCCGTTCGTTCTAAGAGAATCACTGGTAACTTAAATCATATTATACAGTTATGTAAAATACCATCGTGACTTCAGACAAACTGCATAGATAGCATACCGAATGTGCCAGACCAACACCTGCCAAACGTGGCGGTATACTTGCAGCTGCTAATTATAGCCCATGTTCTTATTGTGCACCTTTTCTCTACAACTTATATGGTTTGTTATTGAGGTGTATCATATGGACTTTCGCTCTGTTCGTATTTTCTGGTAAGCGCTGTCATTCGTTCAAAGAGCTGACCTTGTGGTAGCTGTTGAGCTGCTATGAGAGTTCCTGCTACCGAGGCCACACGCATGAGTAAGAATTGCAAGGTGGGCCAGTTGGTTGGTTAACATGCTTGGGTGGGTAACAGCACAAACAAAAAACAAAGAGGGAGGGAAAAGCTGCGCTCGTCGTGTCGTCTCTCCCTTCGACCTTGTTGTTTCTTCGTTCTGTTAACCACTCAAGCATGTCAGTCCACAGGCGTTTTAACCAAGTTTGTAAATGAGGCATGATTTAGCTGGAGCCCTACTCTTAGATAGAGAGCGAGAGCGTATATGCTTCTGAAGAAGGTTAATGTTTTTAAAGCGATTGCTTCCCCGAAAAGCGGAGGGCATGTTTTCAAGCACCCCCCCCCCCCCTCCCCTTGAAAAAAATGGATTTATCTGGTTTGGAGATTCGAACCTAGCAGCTGCAGCATGACAGGCGGATGTGCAGCCGCTAGGATACTACTATGACAGCCATCAACGGCTGTAATCTTGAATTTTAAGCCGAAAATCGGGAAATTTGTGCTCAGTGCTTACCCGCAGAAAGTTTTTTTTTTATTTCGTCAGGTTAATAAATTTCATGCTGAAATACTTATCCATGAAAACTGGAACAAGAAAAACATGAAAAGTAATAATTACGCGCTTGAGGTCTTTATTTGCATTTCCAACCACTGGAACATTTTTGGCATCACGTCTGTTTCACTGTGAGCCGTGTGAAGAGGCTGAAGGTGCATAAAAAAAATTATTCTATCCACATATTCCGTGCACTGTACGTGCTCACATTGTCGACAGTCATTTGCTTCTCGTCATGGTTGACATCGCACACTGTAAATGCTGTAGGCGAGAACATAACTGCGATCGGGCCCATGACGCAGGAATTTCACTTGCGCAGCAGAGGTAGGTCGACGTCTACTAGCCAGTTTGCGGCTGCACATTTACCCCTCTCAAGTTTGCTGATGGACATCTGTCAGTTGCAAATCTAGCATGAAGCGCCACATGTCCCTTGACGTCCTGTCCCGCCTCCTGCGAGGCATCCAAACCATGTACAATGCATTTTGCATTCCTCGCTACCATGACCGTGTGTAAGGAAAGTGAATATCTGGAGGACACTAGCCACAAGCGGCGTATTTACGGGAAATGACTCTTGTTAGAGATATACGCCATATTCTTATCGAAATGTGTCATAGCAAGGAACAAATGAGGTATTAGGTTCTACAAGTTGCTTACCGCGACTGCTTGCATTACAATATGTCCCCCACTCGGTATTTCGCTGCGTTGCCTAGTCTGGAAATGATTCTGGGGTACTAAAGAGCGCTAACGGTGCTTAGTCGAAGAAGAGCATTTGCGACCTGATTAAATTTAGTAGCGACAAGACCTCCAAGATAGAAGGACATACCACTGCAACGGAGACCGCTCTATGTCTTTCACCTACGATCAGCGCGACGGTGTTCAACTACGTGGGCTTCCGCGTGGTGTTGACCCTCTCGCCGCTGCTATCGGACGCTGAGGCCGGAGACGTGGCTCGACTGCGACTGCGGCGACGCTTCGAGTCCCGCGGAGAGGCGGCGGGCCGACAGCGCGTCTGCCTCCACCTGGCTGAGGACGCCATGCCGCTGGTCGCGCTGCACGTGTACGCTGTGGTCTTCAACAAACTCCACGCGCCGAGTGTCGAGAAGGTGAGCAACACGAGGCTGGCAGGCCATCGATCGCACTTCCGAACTGATCGCTTTCTTCAACACTGATGATTCGTTTCTTTACTTAGTTATTAACGGAGAAGCTAATATACGGCAGAGGAATGTATACTCCTTTAAATACAACACTTTTTAAGGAAACATGAAGTGTGACTGCTGGCATGTTTAAGTAACATTTGATTTTAAATAGCACCTTAAAACTCAGAAACTTCTGGTCTAAGCGCAGCTGGTGTTGCAGGCGAGAATCACCGTGCTCAAAGTTTGCTGGAAATCCATGTATGCATTGCGTTATTTCGTGGTCAGACATGTACAGTATCATCGCGTCTTCTTTTTGAGGTTCGGCTGAAGCAACGGCGCTGGGTGCTTCAAGACAAAATGACAGACGCTGTGGAGAAAATGATTATCCTTTATTCGATATCACACAGTTTAGAGCATTAACACTGCCCTCCAGTAAAAAGATCTCAGAGATACCACTCATTTTGAGTGTTAATATTTTGAGCTGGGTTCGAGTCTGACAGTCTCTTTGAGGTGAAAATGTGAAACAAATATAGCACTAAAGAAATAAAAGTCCTGTAAAATTAACAAGGATTTTAGCTGGCTTTGAATGACAGCGTAACTGGCGAAAAAACATGTAGACGGGGAGCTCGAGCCGGACGCAGTCTTCCCAATAGCGTTAGTGTAAGTTGGAAATTTTCATAGGTTTGCTTTATGACCTTGACCGGGATCGGGTGGATTGTGCTCACAATATGACGCCAACCAGCCTGTCCAGAATGGAGGAAATAAAATTCAGCGTCGCCGCTGCTCTGCCGCATACTTTGATGCTTTAGGTCACTCTAAATAGCTGCGGTCACTTCGCACGTCCTCAAAACACATAATTAAAAGTATAGCTGGCAATAGTGGCTTAAATATGGGCAGAAGGTCTCTCCCGGCCTAGTGCGCGGTTCTCTTCTAGGCGAAAAGCTTCGAGAACATTATTGCGTGACTAAATGCATTAGCCGCTAAGCTGGCCTTGTACCATTCAAAATCATGTCGTCATTATAATCACGACTAGTCACTGTCATTCATTAAGCTGTTATTTGATAAAGCTGTTAACCTTTCTGGTTCACGGTGTAAGCTGTCATAGGAGCGATGCAGAAAAAAAACAGTTCTCAGTTCTTCGTCAGCTTTTAAGCTTTCATTTATTTTTACGTCTTCACTTGCAGGGTTTAGCATTACTAAGCACGAAATAATATGCGAAAGCACAGTTTTTTGCAGGTGGACGCCACCGCCACGTACCTGAAAGCGCGATTCGGGTGTGCACTGACCAAGTTATGCGCGTCTCAACTTTTCGATCGTCGCTGTCAATTTACACAATGTACGCCGGCGGGCAATGCTCCAGTGCCACGTTTGTGCAGGAATGTTGTCAACTCCAACGCGTTTTACTTTAGTGCCGTGTTTCTGCCACAACACTGCCCACGCCAATGCCTGCAGCTCACGTCTCTCTGTTGCTACCGCCACATAGCTCAAAGCGGGAATAATAGTTTGAGAGTACTGTTAGTTGATGGGGAAGACGATATGTAATGCACAGCGCGAGAACCATGATCTCCTGTGGAAATCTTGCTATGCCACTACACCTTGACCAGTCCCCCCCCCCCTCCCCCAAGTGGGTATGTGTCATGTTTTAAGAGGAAGAAGAAGAAGAAGGGCGAGAATGTGTTGCAGTTCAACACCAGGCGTGTTCGTCTGCGGTGTCAGCCTAGTGCTCTCGCGTAGTACGTAGCGAAACCGATCTGTTCGCTACGCCGCGGGTTCGAATCGCAGTCGCAGATACTTGTTTGACTTATTTATTTATTTCACAGCGCACAAACCAGAAACATCGAAAGATCTAGCTTGAGGTTTACGTATATGAATAGTGCTTTCGCACTGAGAAGCCCCGGCTTTTCACTCCATCAAGATTATCATCAATTATTGCGAACGGAGTTCCCTCCTCCCAGCGTTACAATGCTTCCACTCGTCCGACCTGGATGGCGCAAAATTCTTCTACTTTCCTCGGGCACAGCGCTTGCCACATTGAAATATAGCCCTTATTCCCACTATGCGTGGCACTGAGCCGTGAGAACTTAGCGTGCGGTAAGGCAACAGGATGGGGCGCTGTGCTAGAACTGCAGGATGTCATGCACGAAAGAATACATCCCAGAGAGTTCAGGCATTGGAAGGATTGAGCGAAAAGCACTCACAAGACAGGGCACTCGACGAGCTCTTCCTGTGTACTGTCTTGTTTGTGCGTGCTTTTCGTGCATTCTTTCCATGTCTGAACGTACACACCATCTAGTCATAGCGCATGTTCTTCCAAAGAAAGCTCGCGAAGTAAGCCATTTAGCCAAGCGTCGCCATCCATCGCGAAGAATCACGATAACAACAACTGGAGGAAGATTGTTGCGCTTTTTATTTATAGATGGCGCTGCAAGTCTGAGTAGTATTTAGGGAGTGGGTCTGGCGCCAGATTCGAAAGCAAGACGCGATGTCACTCGAAACATTGTACGCTGAAGGCAGCTGCCGTCTGTAGGTGCGTGAATAAAGATAATGAATTGTAAAATATATTTTGATCGCAGGTGTGGAGGGAGGTATATGTTGTTTACGCTAAAATAGAATATTTAACAAGTAACTTGGCCAGCTGTAACCTCCTGCCCCAGTAGATGCATTCAATCAGATTCCGCGTTGCGCCGACTATCTATTTACTCGAGTTGTTGAATCCATTAGCGCAGAGCGTTGCTGCCAGCGGAGTGCTTGTGGTACGGTGCTACTGCATTGACTTTGCGCCCCATTTTCGCTCTGGACTACTTTTGGTACAGTCTATTGCAGTTCTCCGTAATATAGCCTGATCTATAGCCGTGCTATGTACGAGTTGAAGTGAGCAGATCTTCGAACATGACGTTTGCTAACCATGTACGGCAACCGTCTCACGTTCTCGTCTATTCGCAACTTCAGATCACTGGTCACGACCTAGCGGCCTGTGCCAGAAACCCATTTACGATTATCATAGCAACGCGCTTCATTTTGCCAATATTCGTGCGCTCTAAAGGGCGTCTACGTTCTCAACTCTTTGGCAGTCTGTTGCACGAATGACAAAGAACGAAAACGCGAACGCCGAAAGAGTCTTGCTGTGTTCTATTTTCTGTGTCTTTCCTTTGGAAATTCAGCAGAGTGCCAATATGATGTTTCCAGAGGAAACAAAAAAGTAACCGCGATCATGACCGCTTGCTGGAACGATTTCACTCGGCACTACTTCTTCCTTCTTGCTAAATATCAACCTGCCATTTATTCACTGATAGAAGGTCGAATGATCGTGTTGTGATCGCGGTTTCGTTTTTTAGGCGAGCAATCATTGTCAACGGAAGTTTCTTGTAGCTTCAGGTATTAGAGAGTTTTAGTTTCAAATACGTAGAGGCTTCACGTACATAGAGCTCTTATGGGTGACCAGTGCGCATGAGCAGAACGCAAAGGGTATGCGCGAGTCTCACTTTCGCATGTGAGATTCGGATTTTTACGTTGCGGTCTTTGCGTTGCTTGCGTACGTAGCGTTGACAAACGTGGCGGCGCCCTGCCCGCCCGCTCCACAGCGATAACAGCTTCGTCGCTAATCCCGCGGTGCGATATTGTGTTCTAAACTGTTGTATTCGCCTTCGAAATTTGTCCATTCTTACCCTCGCATAAAGTTTTAAGCGACAAATAGCTTTTGTTTTTCAGAAAATGGCGATTTCCCAGCTGTTAAGCCTAACGAAGCAGCGCTGCGACGCAGTTCGACTGGATTGGTTTTGACTCGTCTTGTCTTAGAGTGGCTACAGCGGTGTCTTCCTCTGTCAGTAGATGGCGCTAGGAAGAACGCGTGGCGTCTGTCGCATACGTGCAACTAAAAGGGTTTGAAACGACATGCGCGTATGCTACGTAGACTCCTCACGTTTGCGTACGTGAACTCTGTACGTACGCGAAACTAAACCTTTCTATTATCTCCTGCAGTTTTTCTGTTGCTGTAATTAATGCTTGCCCTCATCGAGTGAGACATGATGCTGACTCGGCATGGCTGTGCTCGTATTTCAAAGCGGCGGTGGACGCAGAACCGGGCCGACGTATTGCACGACATATAGGTGGCGGGATGATTGAGGGGGCAGACGTAGATAGTGCACAACTAGGTGATGTCGCCAAGATTTATCGTTTTCTAAACCTCTAATTGTCCCGCCACTCCCCCGCTTCCAGATATTGCTGCCGTCAAAATCTGCCCACAATTGGTACCTGCACAAGGAAGTTGCATAATACCCACGCATCATTTCACGACGCTGCCTACCTTTCTTGAGCTCACAGGGCGCACACAAGACACAACTGTCGGTCATTGGACAGAGAAGGCAAATCGCTCTGCGGAGGCAGATTGGTTCATGTAAATCAGTACAAGATCAAGCCGGCTTCTGCGTACGTTCCTCTCGATAAACGGTTATTTCCCCATTTTGGGAGGTACTATAAATGTCTATAGAGTTTATAAAAGGATAAAGCTACATGAGGGCCTCTTCCTCCGCAGAATATCATGCGGTTTAGTGACGACGTAGCTCGGGCCTCCAAAGCAGGAGTGAAAATGTCGTTTGGGAATTTTCGGTATCAATGCGTAGCGTACGGAACTGCAGATTTACAGCAAGCGCAGGAAGTTCGACGTTTATCATACTAACATTTCTGCTGCTCTAATGAGGCAACTATAGCTTGCTGCACAGAAATGCAGTCCCTCACCAAGCAAACGGTTGAGAACAGTCCAAATTGAACGTTTATATATGCACAGTTAGTACGGTGAAAATCGGAAAGCGACTTGCCTGCACCTGTGAATTTGCGCCGTACAGACGGATGTCCACTTCTCTTTCTAAGTCCTGTTTCTGTCATGGTTCTTTGTGCCCTTGAACATGTTGGACCAAAACGTTCGGCTCTCTCATGAGGCATTTTGTCTTGAGAGCGACCTTGTGCAGCTCCCGTGGTAAGCGTGATGTCTCGGCGTGGTTCTCGAATACGAGAATGCAGAATGAGATGGCTGTTACAATCCGCTCGCCTTCGACAAACCACCGTGATTCCACACCACATCTTAGAAATTGAAGCACGGCAACAAGCAGAATCACCGTCACGGCCCCAGTTAGGATGGGCACGTTTGTTTATGTTACGCAATATTGCCAGGCATGGTAACTTTCTCAAGAGTACGAATAGACCGAAATTTCAAGCGTGGGTCATATGGACTGCAGTTCTTCGAAAAAATGCCAAAATACAACATGTAACTATTTAAGATTTTCTAATGCATCTTTGTTCTCTTTGTCCCTCTACTAGGTTATATACACCGTCGAAAGCATCCGCTACTTCATGAAGGCCTTTGTCGAGCAAGCCCACTGGATGGAGCAATCGTCGAAGTTAGCAGCGAAGTACAAGGTTGAGTAAACTTGCGTTGTGCTCATCACAAAAAGGGGACGTAATATTATTCTTTCTATTGAGACAACTATGGGGTTTAAACACCATGTAAAATATAAAGTAAAATGTAATGAACAGTGTAAAACGGAGCATGAAAAAGCCAACAGGCGTTACGGATAAAGAAGTATAAATCCCTTCAGTGACGAAATGAAGTATAGTGAGAAGAAAATTTTCAAATTTTCTCATTTCCGCTAGCAACGCGCCGATCTTGCTCATAAAATAAGAAAAACTCCGGGAATACCATGTGATTATTCATCACCTTTTTTTTTCGTGTCCTCACATTTATATATTGCAACAAGGTTGCTTTGAGGGTACTACTTTTAGATGCTTCGGTCGGCATATGTCATAAGTATTCGTTATGTATAAATACATTTTTGGTCGCTTAAAACTTTCATGATTCCAAATCACCCATACGAAAGATACTTTTCGAAGCTCCTGTCACGCGCACGCACCTTCCGTATTGAAAACATTTTCCATGCTAGTTTCGGGTACCAAACATTGACTGCACCGAAACCAACAGAGACTACACACTGTAGGCTCTCTGAGCGAAAGGGATAAGTGATAAAGCTAGGTTTTTTTTTGCAACTAGCATTTCAAGAACTGTGTTATGCAGCGGCTACTTTGTGGCCACCTTGTAATTGGCACGCGTCTGTTCCTTACATTTCGAGCAAAAGGCGCGTTCTTTTTCACCCTGCTAAAATGTAAGAGAACCAGACATAAAATCTGACTTAAACCGCTTTATGCTTTAAAGAATTATATCACTTAGAAACCGTTGAAACATTTATAGTGCCCATCCTTCCTACCCACTTTTTGTTTTGTGCACGCAGCAGTTGTCACGCTGTTCGTAACAGAATGCCTCATCGCGCTCCCAAGTCTTTAAGGAAACTGCCTAGATGTTTTTGAACATGTACTGAGTTTAGTATCAAAAGTTTGTTTCCATCATTGTGCACTGTTGCTTTCATCGATGATTGGAGCAGTTTTCTTTTTCCAACTACATTGTTGTAATGGAGAAGGACACGTTTACAAGAAACTGTAATATTTTTTTAGTATATAATTTCATAAATGCGCTGCATAAAGAAAACTATTACGCCAAGTGGGCTTTCGCTGTGCCAGCGCCATGGACTAAGTAGTAGGTGTCTTAGAAATGGCTGCACTTGTCGCACCTGTTCAACAAGTGCCACACTGTCGCATTCGTTTTGCCAGTGTAGCTGGCGCGCTCTGTATTTATGTTTTTTCATTGCAAAAGTGGACGCCTGGTGCAGCACGAGTTCTTGCCTGCCGTGCACTCTCCGAAGTGGAATTGTAGCGGCAATACTACGGTTTCCACTCGAAAGTCCTGAAAGATATGACCTTAGTCTTGGTGAAATGGTTGTATAGTTTCGTCCAGAAAGGAAGAGGTAAACAGCTGTTCGTGGCGTTAGAAATGTAAACCTGATCGATAAAGTCAAGCCCCGTGGGAAGCGCTTTTTGTGCATATTCTTAAATAAAGCACGGGTAATGCGTGAAACGGCATTTTTAAGGAAAACGAAAAATATGTTGGTGCTGGATTATGGCAACTTCTCATTCTGATTCGCTATTTGAAACTTATTCACGTGGTTCAGGATGTTGGCGGCCGTTTTGTTGGGCAGCATGCAGCTTACTGAAATTTATTGGTGACTCCAAGACTAGAAGACGACCAGGCCGGCGCTCGACCTTTTATTCTGGAAGCAGCCAATTCCAAGCTGCACTTAACTGCTGGAAATGGCACTGCACATTCACGGCACTATTGCGGAACTTCACGGAACTAATGTATCGAATGCAGCCAAATCGAACAAACCTATTATATTTTAGTTATTTATTTATTATATAATGAATCAAATGATTTTTTATTAATTTCCGCCCCTAACAATACAGACGGAGGGGTTGTAGAAAAAATCTGCCGATGAGCAGCTTGACGAGTCTACAAACCTAATGCATAATAGTAATGAATAAGAATGAAATCTATTATTTCACTAGCGTTAAGTCATGAAGACTTTTTTTATACAGCCACTGAATGTGTCGTCCTATTCTTTAAAGCTCTCAGGCATAGCGGCTATTGGTTGGCCTTGAACCGATTTACTATACTGGGCATTTCGTTCTTCTCTGCGCCGTATACTATATTTCCTCTCATTTCTTTTTTTTTATTTGTGTGCTCTGCAGCTTAAAACGATGAACGTGAACATCTTCTACCCGCTTTGGATTATGGACACCCAGAACCTGGAAAAAATCTACGCCACGGTAAAAGGCTCGTTAAAAGAAATTTTTTCTTCTTTTGAATAGAATTTGGTACTTGCTCATGGTGAAAGCATTGTGATGAGTACATAGAGTGGTAACTCGCTTCAGTCGTGCTCTACTCATTTCAGTGAGTGCCTTGTAAACGAACCCTCTCACCATATCTGGCATTTCATGGGGTAGCGTGGACGATTTGGCAAGCAAACAAACAAACAAACAAACAAACAAAGACGGCAGCAGCTCTCGTACAGGCCATAATGAGTGCGTATAGAACAGTTCCATTTGAAGCAGGTGATTGGTTCTGACGTGCCTTCGTAATCAGTTTTTAATACCGCTCTCTACATTTTAGTGGCTTTGGTGCTGATTTTCAGGCGTTACTTCAGCACTCTCAAAGCTGTTGCCTTGCGACTATGTTTCCTGGCAGGCACGTTACTGAAAAGGAAGTGTGGACCTCATGGCTGCGCTTTCTCCAAATCAATGCACCGAGAAAAAAATAACGTCATGGGTCAGTTATGCATTGCAAGCACTGAATTATCCATGATTTCTAGACTACTCTCTTCTGGGATAGACCCAGGTCCAGGCCTGGTATGTCTAACTGAGAACAAAAAAAAAAAAAAACTTCGTACGCTGAGATGATTCCTCCTATGTGTTAATCTTAACATCGTTTGCAACGACGGCATACTGACCGTGCAGTCGTAAACGCGTCATTTTTTCTCTCGACTATCGAGAAATCTCACCAACCGTTTATGTGGCATCCACAGACACATGTAATTGACATTTTTGTAGATGTCATGTATGCAATTGTGTGTTCCTCGGATCTATTTCCGTCCAAGTTTCCAAACTAGCACTTTTTGATCATAATATGTCTACATAGTAAGTCTATGCGTTTATCGAAGCCTGACTCTTGCCATATCCACATTAACAAGTCTCTCTTAATGCGTAGACGTCAGCTTAGCGGTAAATGCCACCCTTTCTGGGAGCACTTAGCGCATAGCGTAGCTTAGCCACCCATCGTACTCACTCTGGAGTAAAGCACGGAAATGCGAAGCCGGCATGAATAGCAGCGTCACTGGTGTAAAACGGCCGCTGGTGGCCATCGAGCACAGCGTTCGTTTCTCCGCTCTGCTGCTCGGACACCAGCTCTCTATTCCTTCCCGCTGGCGGTCTTTGCTGCGTTTCGTCTTGTCAGTTGTTGCTGTTGACGTTCTTCTGCTTCTTCGACAAACGTTGGCTGCATCCCTCGGCTAGAGCTTTGTGCTGCCTCTTGGCAAAGTTGCGCCGACGTTTGGTTGTCGGTAGTGTCACACGTTAGTTTCATGGGTAGATGCGGGGTTGGGCACCTAAGGGTGGTTGAACGGGTACAATGCGGGAAGTCTCCTGTGCCGTCACAGTAATCGTTCGGTTACACACCTCAACACACACCGTATACTTTGTATAAGAATAATCGTTCCTCGCAGGAATCTGTTCTTGGCTTTTTCATTGCAAATGTCTAAATGCGCTAGGAATTGATGTCGCCCGACTGACCAGCAAGGTTACGGCATTGAACTTAAGTCTGCTTAAGGGCTGAAATGCGAAAGCCTTTCTTTGTCCTCTTTCTCCCTACAGTTTACGTTTTTAAAAATATTTTTGTTTTTATTTTCTTGCAGTTTGATTTTTATTTTTGTTCTTTATTTTTAATTTATTTTACATATTTATTTTCTGTTCTGTTTTTTGTTGTGTATCATAATTTTTATTTCCCCCTTTTTGTTTGTTTTATTTCATTAAATATATGTTGCTTATCAGATGTTGCTAAATCAACTTTTACATTTTATTTTATTTACCATACAACTTATGATTGGCAGTTCGTGCGGACAACTTCCGTCTACTACTTCCGTCCACGCCCCTCATGAGCCAAGAAAGGCTTACGCCTCAATACGTTAGTAGACAGAACCTTTGGAAACGCTCTGCGGCTTTTGTACTCCAGGTGGCTAGGGAACTTTCTGAACCAGCTGTGACCGATTTCTGTCAGCGAGGCACCTACACATGTGCAGCGGCAGAAAGTTGCGACTGCTCGCCACTCCAATCTCCGCACAAATCGAGCTCTTCTGCGTGTTCTGCGGCTTAATACTTTTCTCCGGATTTCAACCAGGATGGGAAAAAAATGAAACAAACAACTGCGTTTTGTTTCTTTTAAGCCAGTGTAATTTTCTTTCCGTAATCGCCCCCTTCACACATTGAGAATTAACTTCTCGGCCCATAGAATTTCAGTGTTCCCCGGAAGTTTGCTTTTGCACCTTTTGCCTGCATGTCCCTCCCTCAAGGGCACAAGATCAATAGGGACATGACAAAATATTTACAGCGAGCGCCCACTTATGCTCAAAAGTAATCGCTCAAGTCGAATTCGTAGAGCAGTGACGAGTTTCATTTGTGCGCTAGCACGTGGCACAGTGAAAGAAGCAGCGGATACACACACACGAAACAGATCCACTCACGACTCCGTACCAGCACGTACTTAAATCTCGCGTCAGGATGACTACTGTGACGTGCGGGTCTTGTGTCTGGGATATCCGTGAGCGTCGTACACTTATAAACAGCCGCACACAATCATTAGAACAGAGTTCGGCATGTAAAGTCGCGCTAATCCATTCGCTGGCTAAAAAGATGTCGCACACACTTCCGAAGCATCATGCACAGATATTGCGCTGAATTGTTCTCAACAAAGTAATCTAATCTCGAACTGACGCATCTCTTTTCTTCCCGTGCTGATTTCGCAGACCACGGTGAACCGTAAGGAGATCGCGGAGAGCTACTACTTGCTCCGTCGCGCTACCATGCAACGCTACTGGTCCAAGTTCTCCAAGGAACAGGCAGAACCGGAGTAAGCTCTTCGACACTCCGTTAGCACCTTTGCTTTGACTTGTTATCGTCTACGCGGTGCACCTTTAATTGGTTTTTTAATTGGATTTTGTGTGGAAAGGAAATGGCGCAGTATCTGTCTCATATATCGGCGGACACCTGAACCACGCCGCAAGGGAAGGGATAAAGGAGAGAGTGAAAGAAGAAAGGAAGAATAAGGTGCCGTAGTGGAGGGCTCCGGAATAATTTCGACCACCTGGGAATCTTTAACGGGCATTGGCATCGCACAACACACAGGCTTCTTGCACCTTTTTCGATGGCAGGTTTCTTTGACAGAGACAAGCACAGCTCCTTGCCGAGGCATGAAAGCTAAATTTACTTTGATGTATAAAGAAAGAAAAAAATATAAGGAAGGTGTGATTTCCCCACATTACCGAGGTCAAAACAAAAAAAAAGTAAACTGCAGTAAGGCTCTACTCTGCTTTGGCATTCGTTCGTTCCACGTTTCCGCTTAATGATAGTAATAACGAAACGCTATCAACTTCGTCACCAATGCACCGCATTGGCCGAACAGCTACGCCTAAAGTGATTCATATTGCGAGTTTTCTTTTCTACAATTTGATTCTTACAACTGAACCATTTCTCTTGAATAAGAACATTATATTGTCGTGCTTTTCCTTTACACACACTCCACCCCCCTCCCCCACCCGCCCTCTCTAACGGCGCGACGTAACAGGGTCCAATTGCTTTGCGGTTAAACTACACTCAGATGGTCAATTGTTATCTTTAGTTCTGGCTAGTAATGCGCGATAATTTTTATCCGCCTTCAACCTGACAACAAATTATCGACGCAATGCTGCACTTTTAGCATTTCTCTAGTTATTTTCAGCCATGTTTTTCTTTGTTCAATACCGACTAGTTTGCGAAGCGACCTGACAGTTACCACATTTGTAGCGAAGCCTGATAACACGTTGTTATATGGAAATGAACCGCAATGCTATTTACCCGACTTTTATTTGCTGGTGTTAAGGTGCAACGATAACTTTCACAAGGTTATTTTTTACTGAGCGGTAAAGTTTTCATGACCTTTCTGGTTGCTGAAGACTTTATATTTTGTAACGAAGCCACTCGGCAGTAATTTTTCAGCGGCCGTGCGGCAGAGAACGTGGCAAGAAAATTTCTTATCGTTTGCATATAATCGAAGTGCACTGCTTTCTACGTTACAGGTGTCCCTTAGAGTAGAAACTTTGAACTCTCAATGCGATTCCATGCACGATTCGTTGGTGTTCATATGGGGCTCTGTTTATGTGTGGAAAAGAAAAAACAGGAATGCTAGTTGTCCATATGATCCAAGTTGTCCACATGCAGGTTGTCCACAGGTTGTCAAATAGTATGCGCCATGTAGCCCAAATTGCGTTCGCCATGTAGCCCAAATTGCCGTTCTTTTAAACCATCTTGTCCACATGTCTAAGATTGTCAGACCAAAATTGTAAGATACTATTATGAAAATATTGAAGGTAATGGTCCATTCTTCTGATATGTTGCAAACTATTTTTTAAAAGTGTTGCCATCGATCGCTTCGAACTATTTATAGTGCCATTGAAAACAATGGGGAAAGCTTTTGACGGCAGCCGAAACGTTAATAAAAAAATTCAAGACTGCAACCGGTTGATCTGCGGATATATTGATTTTTATAGCGAAATCTAACATTAGATGAAAATTTGCGATGATATACGGTTTCCAGCTCAAAAATACTTTTGTCCTGAATTGTTGGGCATACTACGACTGCATCAAGGAGTGGTCCAGGCAATTCTTTCGTTATAATTTTGCGTTCCGCTGAACGCTGGTAATGTTCGCAGTCAAGATCAAAGGACACAAAACTGTAGATGATTTCTGCAATGTGGATTAGTTCGTAGTTTGCCTACCACTCAATTTTGCGATTTAAGGTGACACTGCATATCCTATATTGGGGAAATAATTTTTTATTTGTAATTAGAGCTAGTCTCATTGTTTTAATGCCTGCTTTGAATACAGAATTTATTAACACTTCGGTGAATGTCGGTATGCACGATCACAACTATTACAGCGATTACTGCTTACGCAAAAAAAAAATGTTTTTCTTAGTAGCTGAGCAAATTAGCACTACTGCTTTTCATACTGTCAGCTGGTTGCGACTACACATCAAGTATAGTTACTCTTTGTATTACGCGAACTTGCGGTGGCAAACAGGAAATGACTGAATTTTTCTTTTTTACCCACAAATACACTTCAAGATGGCAAGGCTCCGTCTTCGACATGGACTGCACGTACGACTGTGAGGCCAACTCTTTGTGTACGTAAACAATTTCTGCAGGTCCTCATTGTTATCTCGACGTCCGCTTGTTTAATATACTCATTTAAAGATCAGCATAAACAATAGTCTTAAATTGCCATTCTTTGTGAGTGATCGGAGTACGTCAAAAAACACCGATGTGAGACGGAAGCAATATTATCAATTAAACAATGCGATAAATTATGTATCTTTAAATTAATGAAACAACAAAAGATAACGCTACATCGCACTTGACGCCTTTATTCCCCGCTTTTTCTGATTTTTATTCGCATTGCATATTGAACTGCTTCGAGAAAATTAAAGAACAGAACCTCGCATTTTTCAGCGAGAAAAATAAAAGGAGGCATTATGCGAACTCATTCGCAGATATACCCATGGGGCTGTTCAGTGAGCCTATTCTTCACTCCGAAGTCTCTGCGTAAGTATCTGTCCTATCTTTCAAGGGAGGGTAGCCGGTTTTGCTCTCACGCCTTGATTTTTTGCATGACTAGAAGCGGCCGATGCGACAAGCTGGTCTCCTACCGCTAAGCATAGTCGTTGCACCTTTGCCTAACTTGCCACGTTTTTGAAGATGACGAAAAATGCCCTTTTATTACTCAGGATAAGAAGGTCGCTACGCTCAAGTAATTATTCTAACTGTTTTACACGCATTCACTGCCTCTTTCTCAGCCAGTATTTCTATTACTCGCAATCCTGGATTTCAGAACCATGTAGGCGTGCCTAGTACGCAGCGAATTTTTCTGGTTCGTCTATTTCTACTTTCATGCATTTCCTTCCATAAATTCGCCGTGTGCCAGCCGCAAAATTCGCTTTGAATCTGCGATTTCGCAGAAATCTAAAATTGAGACGTATTCCAGCAAAGTTTCGAGAGACTGCAGAGATATGCATTTTTACTGGGTTTACATTACAAACGTGAACATTTCGCGCCTGCAACGCGGGCGGTAATAAAAGTCAGCATATTCATTAACTTGTAATCTTCATGTGCAACGCCGTGAAGCGGAACAGGTGGCATGAATGAGAACCATTGACATTCGTGGAGTGGCTTACATATGCATTTTCCAACTCGAAATTAGGCATTATATGGATGTGAGAAAAACTGGATTCTGTAAGTTGTAGCTTCCGTCTCAGTTTGTCCCGAGAAAAACAAAGCCTTGTATTCGTCCAGGCCGCGCTGCGTGCTCCATCGTATTCACTGCGCGCTATGCTTATGACGTGGAATAACGCTCATGCTTTGTGCTTCTGTTTCTCCAGCATATTCAGCGTTGCCAGACCGGGAGCCAGGATCGCACACGCCATGCTGGCCGCAATCGACAAAAGAGGTAAGCGCATGAAATGTAATTAACAACGATAACATTACACGTAAAAGAGGCTTCTTTAATGCTGTCTTTTAGGGCCTCAAGTAACAATTTGCACTCTGGTTCCGGTTTTCTCCTCCTCCTTTTCGGCGACAAAAACGCGGGAAGTAGAACGTGGAAGGATAACGGTTATCCCTCGTCACATCAGTGTAGTGCATCGAGCGATGCTATCACACATTAGGCGCAGTAACAAAAGCACTCCAGAACTGCACCGTTGTGGTGCCCTCTTGCAAGGCGTCTTTAAAGATATGCAAAGCATGGATGCTAAACCCATGAAGAATGTCCAGGAACGCATAGTCGCTTCAGCCTGAAGCACAGTATGTCTTTTCTCCCGTACCTTTCTCCCTTCTGGAGCGGTATACTTTCAGCTGACATAAACGTGATATCATTCAACATAGCTGCAGCAGCATACTCCAGCACTATTATCGCCTCTGGAACAGCAACTGAGTGTTTGTAAGAAGCAAAACAAAGGTGCGATTGCTTTTTATTTTGTATTTTTTGTTTTGTTTTCATTGTCACATTGAACTAACGCCAACACCCCCTACTTCCAAAGACACACACGCACCACCCTACAATAACGGCAGTAATGCCTTGGGGAGGACCTTCGACTGTGTGCTAATAAATGAATGGATATAAAAGAATAAGTAAAGGAACAGTGCAGCTTTGTATCGAAAAACTGCTAGGTAGCACTTATGAATGTGTATTTTGCAGAAAATTCGGAAAGTTGGTACTTTAAGGACATATAAAGGACATTCCACAAACACAGTTTATGATATTTTCTTATGTCTCCACGCAACAATTCTTTTTTTCAGGATATCGTGCTGCGTCCCCAGAGTAACGATAAAGTTCTGTTACTCATTGACGCTTCAGCGTGGGCTACCATTATAACTGAAATTTCACTCATCAGAGCACTCGAACACAGACGCGCAAATTTGCAACATGCTGCTGTTTACCGGCTTCCGCTTAGTTTTCGAGATTGTAGGGAAGCGCAGAGCTCACTACAAAAACACCCATCAATCTGCGAGAGGAGTACTCTGATAACGGTCTCAAAAAGAAGTAACATATCACTCCCAAAAAATACGAGCACAATTAACTCAACTAACGCTGCAGAAATATGAGTTGTTGATAAACACATAGAAAAAAGAGCCTTATATGTGCATCAACTCTCTGCTTAGGCAGTAGGAATGACGAAATAGCTAAGTACATGTCAGATTGGTCATACTGTCCTAGGTGTGTTGGCTGCCCCCCGGAGTCATATGGTTGAATATGCAAAACATGCCATTCAAAATTTAGAGCACCGATTGTTTTACTGTAAACGCCATAAGATACTTGTACATCAAATTCCTATAAGTATTTGGCGGAAAATATCCACCAACGCTCTATAAATACTAGGCTCAGGATGGTGGTACGGAACATGTGGGAAATATTACGGTCTTCGAAATTTAAAGGAACAAAAAAAAATTATTTAACCGTGAGCAGCTGCAGCGCACTTAAATATACACTGTTAACAATACCTTTTTTAAATAATAGGATTATGCGCTGAATTTTTTTCTGATGCCCATTAATCGAGAGGATGTACTTAAGTCATCATTTTTTTTCTGTAGAGGTGTTATAGCCCTATGATAACAAGTGGCCGGTAGGAAGTTTGCAATGGCCTTAACTGCAGCTTTTCCTTTTCTTTTGTCTTACATGCAATCCCTTGAAGTCGCAGCATATACGCAGCTATCATGGATTTTAATAGCAACATACGGTTTTTACGCATATTGGTGTTACTTCCACCTGCACTGTGATTCGCACAACCGGTAGCATGCAACTTGAAATTCAAGTACTGTATGTTTGCCCTGGGTAGGATTTTCATAATGAAGCACGCGGGCACTTTTCGCAAGATGCAGTAATAACGGATGAAATGCGGATGCCTTGCCATTCCTTTCTGACGGTGCACGGAAACAACGCAGGCTTCCTGTACACAATTTCGAGCACGTACCGCAAGTGGTGGACGGAAGAGACGCACTACCGATACGCCCAGGTCCTGTCCTGCTTCATGGATCAGTACAAGGGCATCGTCGACCGCAAGCTTCATCTAAGGGTAGGACATGCGATGCCCTATGACAGATCACACTCACAAAATCAACATATGCTGGATGTCAATTAATGTGTTGTTGCAATACTCTGCATTTTCAGCTCACTACATCTGGCACTGCTGACATGAATGTCGCCGACAACGCGGCGCCAGAGGTTCTTTTTGAGGCAAGTTTTAATATAAACCATGACTGTGTACATCACAAATCAGGCTGCTCTCTGGTAAATGCAACATCAATAAACCTGCTGTTGAAAAAATTCTTCTAGGCATTTTCTAGCGAGAGCTTCACTTTGCTATCCAGTCGAGCATTTCGTCGTGAGCCTGAGAGGCCGATAGTGCGCATGCGCGAAACCAGGGAGGAGCAGCAGCGGGGCGGCGCATGACGTCAGAGTTCGCCGCCGCCGCCGCGCGAGGAACCGCAGCGGCGCCGCGCGTGAATGCGCATGTGCGGCAACAGGAGAAGGGCTGCAGGTGCGCGGCGCATGACGTCAGAGCTCGGCCGCTTCCGCGGCCGCATGTGGAGTCGTGTGGATAAACTGCGTATGTGCGGCTGTGAGTATAAAAGCTGAGAGGATTCGACTCGGTGCATCAAAATTGCTTCGTATGGGTGACGAAAAGGAGACTCCAGCCGCCGCTATGCGGCGGTATCGTCATGAGAAGATGAATTCTTCGGACCAAGAAGTAGTCGCATAGTATTTGGCCGCTCTGCAGAGAAAGAATGAACATCTAAAGTATAAACGAGCGGCGGAGACGCCTGAGCAAAGAAAAGAACGTCTTGCCAAGCGGGGACGCCAAGAGGCGGAACGTAACAAGCGGCGCATAGCAGCTCGCATGGTTCCTTCGCAAAAAAATCAAGATGAAGCAATGACAACAACATCATCATCAGCAACAATTGAAGACGAGGGTGTAAAGGCTGGTCGAATAACTGACCACGCGAATAGACCAGGGGGGAACCGCAGCTCTTGCTTCGTATATCCTGGCATAGCTGAGCTAAGCCACTGCCAAGATCTTTGTTTTGCTGTCATTCGCATTAACATGATACCTATCTCAAAATACGCATTGATGAGCCTGCTGATGTCCAGTCTTCTTAGTTTCTCGTTTCCGCTGTTTAGCGCGATGTCGTGAAATCCACACTGGATGAACTGTTTGCCAACTTCTTCTTCAGATTCCTTACTGTGCAGCAGTTACAAGAGATCCGAAGATTAGGACCTAGAATCCACCATTTATGCCACCCGGGTTAGGTTGATGTCCATGGCTTTAATATTAATTTTGTGGGAATTAAAATGCAAGGAAAGATATGCAACCCACTTCATGCGTGTCTTGTGAATGTTATCAGCTATGATAAATATTACTCTGTGGTTTGAGGAGTAAAAAATAACAGAAAATGTGATGTGCATCCTTGCTTCTGGTATACTGAAGAATATCCTGTCAGGTTGAAGCGCTTTCAGGAGTTAATAGTGATGATCAAGGTAACACTACTCTGACATAAAAAAACGAGACGCCCTAATAACAGCTTCCACATAAACACGAAGGCGCGACAAGATAACAAATGTCATGTCACTGATATTCGGGTTTTTAGCAAACGACGCCTCGCCTTCAGGAAGTCGGAGCAAAATTACGCAATGTGAAATCGTGCAAGCCAAGCAAGTCCAGATTTCATCAACACCTTTTTGTTGCGTAGAAATTGTGAAGATACTCTTAAGAACATATTGAAAAATATCGCCTGAACTTGCGATACGTTGCAGAATGTTGAAACAAGACATCTACCAGCGTCCCGAAGTGGGATCTGAAGTTATATGGATTATTATGGTGTAATCTTACAATGTGCATGCAAATGAAGATATCCTGTTCATAAACAACTTCCGTTTAAAAAAATATGCTTGTCCACATTTTCTTGTTGCATAGAAAGAAACACGGAAATAAAGTTATTTCTTAAGGAACTGGCTTTGCACGCTGTAATATGGTTTAAAGGTATCAGCCTCCATAGAAAAGCACACCAGTTATAACTACTTAATTGACTACGCCGTCCGCGTTCCTTTTCTCGGTGCAGGCTTTCCGGCAGACTGTCCATGACATGGACATAGACGGCCAGCGCTTCTCCCTGGCCAGCGTCGACAAATTTACCGTGGACCAGCTCTTCTTCATTTCATACGCCATGGTGAGATGACATGCATGCTTCATACCCCTTTCCGATCCAGAGACCAGCACACTGGACATAAGAAATAAAGCGCTGAAATAGACCCAAACAAAGCCTAAATCAATACCGAATCCGTTTCTACTGCATTCAAAATAGACGAGGAATACCTCAATTATGATAGTTCTTTCGACCGCATCTTTGGAGGGCAGCACACAGTAATGGCGTCCTCCACGAGCAGAACGCTGCATGCGACGTGCTCAGAAATAATTTCTTTTAAAATTTTCTCTGCACGAAATACAGATAAATAAATTTGTGCGTGTTATTTAAACTCTATTTGAAACAAATTAGTTAAAATTTTGGCCGAGTTATGAGCAGTTTTTTCGAAATGTGGCAATGTTTGTATGGCCAGTATACTGGTCACTAGGATTCAATTGGCGCGTATTGTTCAAATCCCCGTGCAAGCGGCCGGGTTACGCTTGTTTCAATATTTTTTGGCGCCAGAATACATAACTGCCAATTTCGTTGTAGAAACATCCTGATGTAGATGTATAAAGAAAGTAACAAAATTTTTAGCACAATTTTGTGGTATTTTTAGCAGGAAAGACGCTCGCTAATGAGGAAATCCAGGAACTCTTGCTGGAGGTCATTCAGACCTTGATGTCGATTCAGACTCAGGCGACGAAGCGGGAAAATTCTAGCCATAGTCTTTGCTTCATAGCGAAGAAAGTGCCTACAATCCTTTCAGTGCAGATGAAATCATGCTACTCCCAATGATAAAAATAAATCCCAGTGCCCACTATACTGGAAATGGTTCTCCCTTGAAAACTATTCTACTTACTGTCTTCAAAATTATTGTGCTCGCCCACAAGAAAAAATTCGGAATCCAAAGGGATGCAGAGACTTCGTTTAGGAAGGTACGAGATGCATGATCAGGCCCATGTGGGCTGTTGGAGCGAGATCTCTTCTGTTGAAGTTCTGAAAGGCGCAAAAGACACACACACAGGAAAAAAGTGGAATGACACAAAGAGCGCCTATTTTCCTTTTTTCTTGCGTGTGTGTCTTTTGCGCCTTTCAGAACTTCAATCATGAACCAACTAGCCTCAAATCAAGTTCTTCTGCTCTTTTATTGTAACGGGAGGCGAAGATGAGCGAGTTGCTTAACGCATGGCTGCTTTCCAGCCCGGCAGCTTCCTGATTTATTTGCGTGACCATAAACTTTTCTTTTCTCTTCATTCTTTCAGGGTTTCTGCGAAGAGCAGAAGGAAGAGTTCCTCAGGAAGGAAATACTTCATGGCACGACAAGTCCAGCAAAGTACAGGTGAGAATGACCCGTTCAACTGCGTGTAATTCCAAGGATTGAAAGCCGCGTACTTTTTCGGCTTTATTAACGGGGTTGACAGCTGCTGTGCACTGAAAACTCAAATGTCAGCCTGTAAAAAATATCCAGAATTTTTACTTTTTTGGATCAAACGTTGTCTTAAACGATTCCTGCAACCAAGATTAAACCACATTTCCGCCGAAAATAAGCGCTATGGAGAATTTAGTTTTCCTTTTGGCATAGCTGAACTCACCTGGCAATAATGGGCGGACATCTTCTAGTGATTCCAGAGAGGCTTTTTCAGTCAGCTGTTCATTTTAAACTTTTTTTTCGTTTTCATTTGTGACTGCACTTAATTTGAGGCCGCATAGAAAAGTGCGTTTTAGAAGTGATAAGCCTAAACACGGCTACACGCTAAAGACGTTTTGATTCAAGGCTCCTCTGCGCTTTGAAATGATTGCTCTAACGTTTCAATGAATGTTGTCGCAGTCTACAAGCAAATGTAGGAAGGTCGTGCACAAGTGCGTAAATGTTGCGCAGCAGCTAAAGTAAATTATGCGGCGAAAGGACTGCAATAAATAAATAAAGAAAAACAAATGCGTGATTCTGTGAGTGCTTTGCAGCAGAACTTCGAATTTTTGTTTACGAAATAAAATTCGCAGGAAGACATATTATGTGTTGGAAAAGTGAAAGCTTTAGCACCTGTTGATGCCTTAAATCGAAGTCGTCACATACATCCTGGTGACATCACCTTCCTTGAGCCCGTGAAAATCCTCTCGTCTGGTGACGTTACATCCCCAATTATATGACCGACGAGGCATATTGGTGTCATGGGGCTTGTAATGCTGTCGCGTCAACAATGTGAAAAAGCATAGCATTTTATGTCCTGCAGGAACATTAGAGCTGACTGTGAATTGCTTCGTGGTGAAAAATGTGGTCCCATAAAATCCGAAATAAGGGACCTTTTGCTGCGTAACCCGTTTCCTAATCAAATTAGAGGCAAAGAATTTTCGAGTTTCTCGGAAAATAAAAACAGCAAACCGACCGGCATAGAGAACGCTGCAGAAAGGAGCACTGAAAAGAAGCGATTTATTTGACAGCTAACCGATCAAATATATATTTTCCATGCGATAACATGCACCTCTGTGCCATTCCAGATCGAATGAGCAAAATGGAATGGAAGTATGAAAAATAAAGCACTGCCTGGCAGCACTGCTTTGTAACACTTATCGACAAGTCGCATATTTTTCAAGGTATCGCATGTATGTCGAGTAAAGGCCTATTAAGTGTTCGCTCACCTTAACCATCCTTGTCTCATCTTTAAGAAATGATTCCAACTGCAAGCGTCTTTGCATTCATTGCCTTGCGGTGATGTGCCTTTCAAGCACGAAAAAACCACTCTTTTGGTCCTGTTCATGGGCTACTGTATCGTATCCTGCGAAGAGATAGCACGTTCTTTCACGTAGAGCATCCATCAAGCCACCTTGCATATTAAACGACTGCCGCAAATAACAGCATTGTACTTGATACTCGTACCTACGAGAATATCAGCCTTGGAACACTTACCAAGAGTAGTGAAACGTGCATTTTGCCGAAGACGGACGGTGATGTGTCTTTCGCGGCTCGTGCTTTATTGTGATGTCACAAAGTTCAAGACGAATTGAGAGGACTGCTGTTCTAAATTTTATCAATGCAATGCAAGTGCATCAAAGAAGGCGACCTTCCAAGCAGTCGCCACTATTTGGCCTCTTGCAAAATGAATTATATTTTCAATTCAGCGTGCGCACTGTAATTCTAGAGGATTTCTTTGCTGGTATAAAACTCTAAGCATTGGTATTTTCATTTCATGCTATTAAACATACCCCGGTTTTCTCCAGTAATCGCTGCTTGATGAATGAATGTTTACCGCAAATACAATGTCTCAAAATTTGAGAACATCAATATAAACAACGTTCCAAAATATTGCTCTCACTAGATTTGCTGACGGTAGCTACAAAATAAGGCCTTTTAGCATTAATACAAAGTTACACCTCTCAATGAAGCTGTGTCTTTTTACTTCTGCGTTTATCTGTCATTTCTGCTACAATGTGGCTTCGTCATTCTTCTGCTTGCGCTAATATAAATGTTTGTGACAAAACTTTCGCAGGGTGAACCTTCCCTTCAGCAACATGGCCTCATTTGCCGAAGCATTTAATTGCCGAGAAGACAGTCCCATGAACAGGACACTTCGCTGCACGTTCTGGTGACGTAACGGTTGCCCAGCCGTGTCACCAGTGTCCCTCCCGCCCCTTCCTTTTCCTGACTAACTGAACTTGTGCGCTGGGCTGGAGCCGGAGGTGTGAATAAAGATTGCAGCTTTCAGCACTTATCATCGAAATTTTCTACCAGAAGGCTAATGCTCACTCCAAGTGCGCGCCATGACGTAAGGATGGTTGCTAAGTGTTACGCTTTATGAATGTTTTGGTTAGCACCAAAATGGCATAACACGACACCCCCGCTAAAGCTACTTTGGGCGTTACTTTAAAAAAATTAGTCTCGTTTAGCCTGTTTAGTGCGTAAGCATGCAGGGGGTATTGCAGCATTAGGGGAAAACTGGAACCACGCGGGCGTTTCGTTTACGTTGAATGAAAACACGCAGTGGATAGCATGACTCCAGTTTTGCACTGATACTGGTGAGAATCGATGTTTTAAATTTAAATTTTGAAAACTTATTTCGAGCAATAATATTTCTCGCAAACAATTAGGATATTTCAAACCTTTGATGCTTAAACATTTGGGGGATTTTAACATTTTGTGTCAAATAAGGCATATGGTATGAAATTTCGTGCCTGTCGACAGCAAGATTTTTGGCTCTCTACCCAACTTCGTCTACATAACCAGAAAGAGCTTACCGGAGATTTGTGGCCCTGTTTGTTCAGAAGATGCATGCCGCAGAATGAAAGCGCGCATGTTGTATTAGTGAGTTGCAGGTGACACTTAATATAAACGGGCATACCTATACAGGAGCAGAGCACCCAAGAAGTGACCCAGAAGTGTAAAAACGTTATCAGAATGAAACACGTGAGAGCACTGCTCCACAACATACGGGTTCGCGATACTGCTAGCCTCGCAGGTTTGCAACAGCAGATTCTGGCGGAACATTTCTCCTAAATGTGAAACATATTTAGGCGACGTTTTTTTTAATTGGTTTTGGGGGAAAGGAAATGGCGCAGTATCTGTCTCATATATCGTTAAACACCTGAACCGCGCCGTAAGGGAAGGGATAAAGGAGGGAGTGAAAGAAGAAAGGAAGACGAGGTGCCGTAGTGCGCCAAAGTCACTATTGCTAACGTCTACTTCCCAATCGGTGTTCACAGGACAGACTGTTTGGATACCTTACTGAGCGGCGCAAACAGCACAGTCATCGCAGGAGATTTTAATTCGCACCACAGTGTCTGGGATAGTCGCTCTGACTCCTGCGGCCAGCTTCTGTGGTCCTGGATGTCAATGAATGCAGTGCGTTGCTGTAATTCCGGAGCAGTAACCTTTATGCGACGAGGATCACGTTCAATCATAGATTTAACATTAGCATCTCGTGGGGTTGGCGTATCTGCATGGTCAACTGAAGACTCAGGTACATCTAGTGACCACTTTCCAATAACCTTTTCTATTATATCCTCGCCTATCAGAAAAGGTGGTGCAACCATGAAATTTGTAAACCACATTATGTACAAAAAATTGATATCTGCCTCACTCCCCTCCATAGTTAGCTCAGGTCGAGCACAAAGAGCTCAGCGGACAATTACCTTTCTGCAAGATGCTGCTGAGAGCTCTGTATTCTCGGTGCGCACTACTGCTCCTGCCAGACAGCCGTCTCCTTGGTGGACGGAGGAGTGTGAGAAAGCTTATCGTCGTAGAAAAGCAGCCTGGAAAAGCCTTTCCTATAATCAGAGCCCAGCTAATTGGATAAATTATAAGTTCTTCTCTGCATGTTTCAAACGAACTGTTAAAAAGGCAAAGGAGGATTATAATCAAAATTTAAACACGTATCTCTCAAAACCCCAGAATAAGAAGGCTCTCTATAGATTCATGGCGCAGAATAACAGCTCTCCGGCCTCCAATCGCATAATGTCAATGGTAATGTCTCCGCAGGAGGCTAAGCAAAACCTTGAACGCATCGCGCAGGGGCTGGCCTTACGTTTCCAGGTGCAGAAAGCAGAACCTTTGCACACTCTCACCCCCAGCTCGGACTATCCTGAGGTCGACGCGTCGGAGCACCTGCAAATTGTTTCCTCGATGCACTCTGCTGCTCCGGGATCTGACGGGATTACTGTGGGCATGTTAAAGATTTTAGCGCACGACTTTCCAACTCACATTCTAGATATTGTAAATGCGCCATTGGAAACCTCTTGGATTCCTCACAGTTGGAAAATTGCGAAAATAATTTTACTTTTAAAAAATGCAGACAATGCATTTCAATTAGACAATATTCGGCCGATTGCTTTAACCTCAAATTTAGTAAAGCTAATAGAAAGAGTAGTACACAGTCGCCTCACAAAGCATGTTCATCATATTAACGGCCTCAGCCCCGCACAGATTGGCTTTCGTCGCGGGTGTTCCATATGGTCCGCGCATGTGGATCTCGAGAGCCGAATACGACTCTCAATGCGCCAGAGAGAAGTTTCGGCTTTGGGGACGCTTGACGTTGCGAAGGCCTATGACAGCGTGGAGCACACAGTCCTCATTAACAATCTTGCTCAACTACAACCACCGCATTACCTCTACGCCTGGATTTGTGAATTTCTAAAAGGTAGATTTTTCTTCTGTACAGACGGATCTTTTTGTTCTAATACCTATGGTCAATCAAGAGGTGTGCCGCAAGGCTCTGTCCTTTTTCCGCTGCTTTTCAACATATTAGTTCGGGACACCCCATTCATCCTAACGTTACAGTTTATGTATACGCAGATGATATACCTTTTTTCGCATCAGCAAAGGATATTCATGTGCTCTACGGGTATTTGCAGGCATATCTGAATGCTCTTGAAGTCTGGTTGGACCAAATCAATTTATCACTTAATGTCAGCAAATGTGGCGTGCTGGTATTTCCACCCGACGCTCCTATGTACATCTCGCTAGCCTACCGCTCCACTCCAATTCCGCAGGTGGAGTCGGTTAAATACCTAGGTGTTACTTATGACCAAAAATTGGACTGGGGACACCATATTAAGAATAATGTTATTAAAAAGGAACGTGCACTGGGCCGTTTGACCCGAGTTGACAATAAAAAGTTTGGCATGCGTCGTGACACGCTACTGTTGCTCTATAAGGCTTATATGAGACCGATTCTGGAATTTGGTTGCCCCTTGTTCTCTGGTAGCGCGAACTACAAGCTGCAGCCCTACGGCTATGCCTCGGGCTCCCAAAATCAGCTTCCAACGCTGTCCTTTATCTGGAAGCCCGTATCCCCAACCTCTATTCCCGCTTCCAACTTCTAACAGTGCGTACTTTCCTCAAGTCTTTTGACCCGGCCCCAGGCGTTAGTATTCCAATTTTTTATCCCAACCACACCTTTTTTTGACTAATCACTGGCCATGTTATCAGCTTCCGCAAGTTAGGTTCACGCAGAATCTGTTAGCTCCGCTTCAGGTTGATCTGATCTCCTTGCAACGAGTTGCTGACACGCAGGCTGATCCCGTCTTCTATTACGACTTTATTTCCCCGTCCCATGCGAAGCATATGCCCGCACATACCCTAAATTGTCTTCTTTCTGAGCACCTACAGAATTTTCCACATCATACTGTTCTCTCCACTGATGCCTCCGGCAGCTGTGAGAAGGCGGCGATTGGCATATATTCGCAGGATCTAGCTTGGAGCTACTCCGTTCGTATCCCTGATTATACTCCTATATTCTTCGCAGAGTTTGTGGCCATTGGTTTGGCTCTTCTCAAAATTCCCAGACATGTCGCACGCGTTCTTATTCTTACAGACTGCCTTTCAGTTATTGTCTCTCTCCAAAATTCGGAAAAATCTTTCTTGACTCGTTCACTTAGGTTTTTTGTTCCGAGCACAGTGCGCGAGATCCGTTTGGTCTGGGTACCTGGGCATTCAGGCGTCTATTTTAACGAAGTGGCTGATTTATTGGCAAGGTCAGCTCTCAGCGCACCTGTAATATATCCCGTCCCTCACCTCATTCTGTTAGCAGCTTCACGTTTCCAGCGGTTCCAACATATTTCAGCCACTTTGAGTGATCCGTTGCTCAATACCGTGGACTTCCAACACCTAAAGTGCCCATGGAATATCCGGTGGTGAAAGTCAAGGCTTTGTGATGTGTCCATGACGCTCCTGCGATGTAGAATCCCTCACTTAAACTTTTACTTATGCAGGTGCAGGTTCGCTGCGACAAACCTTTGTGTATCATGCGGGCAAGTTGAATCAATCGATCATTTTCTCCTCTCTTTCCGGCGGTTCGCGGTTCAGAGAAAGCAATATCTGGAGGTTCCTCTTTCGAGACCAGGACTGCCTCTGTCTCTTACAGTTCTTCTATCGTTCGGTGCGAGCGCCAAGGGATTCCCGTTAAGCAGTGTATGCGGCTACCTTCACGATTACATAAGTGCAACTAATCGATTATCTTGTTAGCTATATACAAAATTCTTTCGCATGTCCAAAAAAGGCTAGATTGATTCTATTCCGGATGACTCATACCTCTTGAATTCATTTTATTTTTCCAATTTTTTTATCTTGATTCAGTCTTCTGACGTTTCCTTCCCCGCGCAAATGCTTCATTGGCATTCTACTCTATACCTTGGCCAATCCCCCCCACGTGGGTATGTGCCATATTACTTGATGAGAAGAAGAAGAATAATTTCGACCACCTGGGGATCTTTGACGTGCACTGACATCGCACAGCACACGGGCGCCTTAACGTTTTTCCTCCATAAAAACGCAGCCGCCGCGGTCGGGTTCGAACACGGGAACTCCGGATCAGTAGTCGAGCGCCCTAACCACTGAGCCACCGCGGCGGGGCATTTAGGCGACGTCGTAAACAATTTCCGTGTTGGTGATTTTGAAAGTAAAAAAGGTCGCTGCCATGTGGAAGACGTTGAAGTAACGATCGTTAGCTTTAGTGGCCATGCGTAAAACGAAAGTCTTTCCGCATCCAGCGGGGCCATTAAAAAAAAAAAACCCTGAGCTGTTAGTAATAATAATAATTGGTTTTTGGGGAAAGGAAATGGCGCAGTATCTGTCTCATATATCGTTGGACACCTGAACCGCGCCGTAAGGGATGGGATAAAGGAGGGAATGAAAGAAGAAAGAATGAAGAGGTGCCGTAGTGGAGGGCTCCGGAATAATTTCGACCACCTGGGGATCTTTAACGTGCACTGACATCGCACAGCACACGAGCGCTTTAGCGTTTTTCCTCCATAAAAACGCAGCCGCCGCGGTCGGGTTCGAACCCGGGAACTCCGGATCAGTAGTCGAGCGCCCGAACCACTGAGCCACCGCGGCGCGTCAAGAGCTGTTAGGAAAAGTAAACTTTTCCACCTAGTGATCGATCGACGGCTAGCGCCATCTATCAGAGAAATTACGATGCACGACAACCCGTTGTCGAGTGAAAACACCTCGATATACAGTATTGTGCGTTTTTATCGCTGACACTTTCAAAAATTTCCCCGCCTCAACTGCTGGCTCATTTGCGGTGAAACTGCACACAGAGCTTGCGTATTATGGTAACTTTGGTATCGTAGGAAGTTTGACAACGGTACTTACTTAGTTGAGCCGTGCATGATGCGAAAACATAATAGTCTACGTAGAGATCGACAACCAAAACCCGCAGACGACGCTTTTTCGCTGCAGGGCGGCAGTGGCGCCATCTGTTTGCGGTATTGCAAAGCGTCTTGATAAGGCCGTCGAGGAGAGCGTTGCAAGGAGCGCGGGCCGTTTGAACATGCTGTTCCTGTCGTTTCGTCTGCTTCTACTGAAGCGCTTACAACATTTTCGACTAATTCAGCCGAAAATATCAGAACAAATGATCTAACGAGGCTTTACCTTTTAAAGAATATTGTTTGCAATGCTCGCCTCGGCGGCCTTGACGTGATGCTTTCCGCTGCCGAAAACAGATGGCGCCACTGCCGGTTCTGAGCGAAAAAGCGTCGTCTCGGGTTTTGGCTCGCCGATCTCTCGTAGACGCTTACGTTTTCGCATCATGTGCGCCTGAACTAAGTAAGTACCATTGTCAAACTTCCTACGATACAAAAGTTACCATACTACGCAAGCTCTGTGTGCAGTTTCACCGCAAATGAGCCAGCGGTTGAGGCGGGGAAATTTTTGAATGTGTCAGCGATAAAAACGCACAATACTGTACGTCTCAAACGAAATTTGCTTCTTTTGGACTTGCAAGCTGGGCCTAGAATTCGGCTTGCGGTGCGATATAGTAAAACTTCAGTTAGTAATTGCATGTACGCAATGTTTACCTATTAGTTATTTGTGTTTTTATTTCTATACCACAATCCATAGGGCTTTATTTGCCTACCAAATTCGGTACACAACTGTCCCCGGATGGGTGCTCCTTGTTGTCGGAGAATATATAGCGGAACGAATGTATAGATTGTAGACGGCGCTACAAGTATCAATGCAAATGGTGGTGTTTTATAGCTGCTGTCACAGATGGCGCTGTGATTTCGTGGGTACCAGACCCACGAAATCTCGAAATGTGATGAGTAGTTGCTGCCACGGATGGCGCTGCGATTTCGCGGTGGCAGCAGTAAGAGCCAACGCTTTTAAAATCCCATTTAAAAAAATAATAATAATAATTGGTTTTTTTTGGTGGAAAGGAAATGGCGCAGTATCTGTCTCATATATCGTTGGACACCTGAACCGCGCAGTAAGGGAAGGGATAAAGGAGGGAGTGAAAGAAGAGAGGAACAAATAGGTCCGTAGTGGAGGGCTCCGGAATAATTTCGACCACCTGGGGATCTTTAACGTGCACTGACATCGCACAGCACACGGGCGCCTTAGCGTCTTTCCTCCATAAAAACGCAGCCGCCGCGGTCGGGTTCGAACCCGGGAACTCCGGATCAGTAGTCGAGCGCCCTAACCACTGAGCCACCGCGGCGGGGCAATTTAAAAAAACTGCTGAAAACAGATATCAAGTAGTGTCTTGCGTGTGTAAGAAGGCAGCCTAATCACAGATAGGAAAGGCAGCTTGAAGAAGAAAAAAAAGCCCCAAGGGCGCAGCAGCGGAAAACAACAACAAAAACGCTTTAGTGTCATTGCTAGTTCTTCCTGCGTACTGATTTTGTGCTATTCTTTCACGATGCCAGCACACGTATCACGATCTTATCGAAGTTCTGATGAGGTAACAGTCCGTACTCATGAAATGCCTCATGTTGCTGGATAGCTTTGGTTGACTAGACGTTGTGAAGACTGAAAACTAAACATTTTGACAAATTTGCCTGTCTGGTTGGGTTTGAATACTTATAATGAACTGCACATCTGCAACCAAAAACTTCAATTTTAACCGAACGTTTCGAAGCCGACTCGGCTCCTTCATCAGGGGTGACTGAGGGAAGTAGCTAGCGTAGTATGGAGGGGAGCACGGGGTCTAAGGAACGAAAGCTGTGATGGAAAAGGCGTGGGGGAGGGGGAAGAGGGGGGGCTAAGGCTATTAGTCATGTTGTTGCACTGTGGGGAGGCGGTCAAAGGCGACTTTTTTGTTGAGTCTAAGAGCGAATTCACTGAGCATATACTGGGGGCAGGTTTCCTTTTGTGCGGTTGATGTTGTTCGGGGTGGTTTGGATGTGCCAGGTAATTTTGTGGTAATTTGTTTCGGTTCTGAGGATGCTGGTTTCTTCGAAGTTGATTGTATGGTGATTGATTGTATGGTCTGAGTCCTCCGAATGCTCGGCTACAGGATTGCGTTCTGTTGCGAAGTTGCGGACGTCGTTTTTATGTTTCCGAATTCTTTGAGATTTTTGGTTTCGCCGATGTAGCTTACCTGGCAGTCGGCGCAAGAAAGAAAGACTGTGCTTTACTATTTACGTATACCATGTCTAGTCAGCGTGGGTCACTGGTGACCCATAGGGACTGCGCGCTGTTTCAATCTTTCCAATGAACTTCTCGACTTGTTATGCGATAATTTATGTATTCCAAGAAGTCAACTTTCAGCTTCGAATAAACCAAACTCTGCTACGAAGCGGTGAGTTTTTGCGCGCGCCTGAAGAGCACAGTGCGCAGTTGTCGTAGTGAGCAAGGAAAAGTCCCAGATATCATGGCCGACTAGCAAACTACGTCCGATTTGTGTTTTTTTTTTTTGGCCGTAACGCTGATGTTTTTCAGTGGTTGCAGTAGCACTGAACCTGAAAGTGATGTCACATATAGTGCAACTTCTGTCTACCGAGGAGCATTGCGATTTACCAGCTGCTACGGTACGAATTTTTTATCTTACCTTAGATGTAATAGAGATGTTTGCAGTGCTATGACCGATATTTGCCGTTTGTCTGCATTATGTGACCAAACCTTGGCACCATCATCTCTAAAGATACAGCTGTTCTGCCCGAAAAGGAACTTGCCCCCTGCTTGGCGGCGATGTGTAGTGAAGCCAATGGTCACATGTGGTGAATCAAACAGCTGACAAGATGTAACGATGTATCGTGCTCTTTTTCCCAACAACAACAATACGATTTCAGTGTACACGAGTAACTATGTGTAGATGTGTAGCCATTGAGATCGACTGCATCTCTATAGCAATCATACTATATCTTGTTTTCAGGTCTATTTCTGCTGAGGATATTGTGCGCAAAGTTTTTTATTCGCTGTCTGTGATTGTTGGATGTCTGTACGCGCCTATAGTCAGGAGCAGTTTTGCGCTGCGACTTGTGAACATTTGTTAATAAAGGTTTTCTTTTCTAGCTAAAAGCATTATCAGTAAGACACACTCTTTTTATGCCTGACCTTTAGTCATTAGAATTTGAACTACTCCGTATTTTTTTCATTGTCCATATTCAGAAGAGAAGTAATGTTAGTAAATCGCCTTATACTTTCCACCATTTTACAATCATAATATGTGAACTAAAATAGATTTTGTAACATCTTCAAAATATACGTATTTTTGAGAGGGAGAAAACTTTTTCCGGAGCTGGAGGTACTTGTCGGTCAACCAATTGAAATTTTCAAGCGCTTTATTCTGGAATATCTTCTTCTCCTTTGGTACGCCTAACATGTTAAAAGTTTGACATGGTTTTTCCCAGAGTTTGTATTAGAATTGAAGTTTTTCATTTCCAAAATTTTCAATTAAAATATATTCTGTCAAAGAGTACGTTTTGAGCTTCACTTTTATGTTGAGGGTGCTAATATAGCTTCCATATTTTTAAAGTAAAACTAAACAGGGAACTTTTAAAAAATGCTTATTTTTCCTAAGGCACGGAAAGAGTAGACAACGCAAGATGAACGAAAACAAGGGCATTCGCACAAACACTGCTAGCAAAAAACAATACGTGAGTGACACCCGAATAAGGAAATAAAATTGTTGAACAATCGGCATGCGGCACTGGGTATTGGATTGGAAAAACATTTTATTTCGTCAAGAAGAAACCTCGGTGATAGGAGGGCCGTGTAACGTGGCCGTTAGTCCATGACTGTGGGCGACCTGGTTAGCCCACTCGACGGCCCGGACTTCCGTCTCCGGGTTTGAGCTGGCCAGCACAGCCTCCCACCGCTCGAGAGAAGGGATTTGTGCTATCTCCGCCAGAGGCGGTTCTTCCTTAGAATCCCATAAGCTGTGGCCGTAAGTGGCGCGTTCGCCACTCCGGAAACATTGGGGCTCGTACTGCGAGGGGTACATGTGTGACAGTTGCGCGGGGTTCGTGAGGGAGCGCGTTTGAAGCCGCCTCCACTTGGTTTCTTGTGCTTTGGACAGCGTTTTAGCCGGAGAGGGATAAACTCGTGTGCCCAAGGTGCAATGTTGGATAATATTATGAAAAGAGGTCATGCCGTCTCTCGTAAACCCCGGATTAATAGGCGAGCTCCCTGCCCTCTTTATGAAACCTCGGGCTTTAATTGTGAGCTGCCTCGTTGCCCGGATTGTCCGAGTGGGACGGCACCCAAATCAGTTCGGCCTGTATGGAAGGTTGGGCTGCTTTTTTAAGAATTCTAATCAGCCTGTATGGAAGGTTGGGCTGCTTTTTTAAGAATTCTAAGGGTGATGTGTGCTATTCGCCCCCCCCCCCCCACCCCTCCGCCAAATCGCAAACGGCGAATTTCGAGTCGCTGAAAATAATATCAGCGGTGGTATTAGCTATAGCTAAAGCCATTACCGCTTCCTCTGCAATCTCGGAGCTCCTTGTTTTGATAGTCGCGGAGAAGTCCGTCGGGTCCATCCACCGCCACCAATGCCTAGGCCTTGTGTGGGTACTCCGCGTGTATCCACGTACACCACTCCCGAGTGCTGTCTGCACTTTTCGTGCAGAGCGCATGCTCTGGCTTTATGACAGCCCTTGTGGTGCACGGGATGCATGTTCTTGGGAGGTGGTTTTATGAGTAGGCTCTTCCGAATATGTCTCGATAGCTGAGTTTTCGCGTCTCTCGGAGGTGCGTTGCCCATTCCTGGTCGGGAGTGAATTGCTCTGCCCGCATTGGCACTGGGTATGAAGTGGGTAAATTCGGTATGAAAGATTCCGAGCATAGATCAGTACATAAAGTAGGAGAAAGGGGAGAAAGGAACAGCATTGGGAATATTTAAGATTGCGGCGATTTGAAATGGAAACGAAGATGTCGAATATTTAAGATAGTTGCAGTGGTAGAATGCTGAAATCAAATGAACGTGACTATCTTTTGATCTTTGTTATTGCCCTAACTGGTATAAATGCAGCGGCCTTCTATGAAACAAAACTACTCGGAAGTTACGCTCTTTGCATGTCATACGCCTTCTCCCCGCGTAATTACGTACCTTATTAGAAATATTTATAACGGCCATGTTTGAAATCTTGCTGCATCTGATGCACAGCAATACCCTGCGGCTCCCTGTGACGTATGTAGTTGCGGATGGCGCGCAGCTGGTCGTCACAGAACCGTGCCGATGCCGCAATTGAGTGTGAGCGCTGAAGACGATGATTGAAGATGCACTATGATGCACGTGCCTGATGATTTTCGAAATTATTGAGCAAAAAACTGTCTGCTTGCAGCCGAAGGGTAGCTAACTGAGGCTGCGCGGCTTCAAGAGTTCAGCCTATTGTTGGTAATTTGCTTCCCCACACTTATGTCACGACTAAATGAAATGATAACTAAATTAAAAGTTGCATAAGAGGCTCCAGATTTTCATCATTATCGTAAAATTTAGTGTTTGTAGGTAACGAAGAGCATAGACGAATTATTTTATTGCAAATATCGCACAGAGTAGGGTGACAAGAAACTTTATCGCGGGTTTGTCGCGTATGCATCGGTAGCTATAATAACAAGGATACTGCTATTGCCGGCTTGCCATTGTTCGTACTTACATACAAAGACACACTGTCCAGCTTGAGGGATTCCTCGGCATCTAATTGAATTCGGCAGCCATAGTGTCCCAAACGTTACCACCAAACGCGTTGGTTAGCCTGTGAACTGTGCCAACCGCCGCGCTTCGGAAAGCATCGTTTTATTACTCTCCGAGAGGTGCCGTCCTGGAACCGGAGAAGCGCTCCACATGCACAGGCGACCAGCGTTCGCAGGCCATAGGCCAATGCATTTTACGACGGCGGCAGTGGCATGCCCAAGACACTTGGCCTTTCATCTCATGAGATAGCAGAAGAGCGGCCAAGCTCCGTCGCCTGCGGACATCCGACCTGCAGCGAAGAGATGTTAGCGTCAGAGTACATTACGCAAGCTTGCTCTGTAATGAATTCACGAGGCATGAAGTTTGCTAATTAAATTTTTAATGTACTTTTCTCCACAACATCCACCGCATAAAAAGACTTCGAGGTGCGGAAGAGTGCAGGTTGCGGTGATTAGTCCCGTAGTGTTACAAGATATGCTTCAAATAGCACACCATGCGCTATAAAAAAAGGTTTCTGTAGGCTGAGCTTCCGCATAGTCGTCACGCAAGGGCAACCCCATAGCCAACGAATAACGTAGTAAGGAAACAAGCGACAAGTGGTGTTCACATCCCAACACTGATGTTAAAATGCTTGCTGGTTATGTTTCATGAGGAGAATTTTACACCTTTTAGAATTGTCAGTGTAAAATTGCGCATAAACTAAAAGGGAATATTAAAAAATTTTTAGAAAACTTTAAACGTTATCTGCGATAAAAAACTTATGGCCATAGATACTTTTGGAAGCAGACAAAATCGCAGTCTCAATAAGAGAGCAAACCTGACTACAAATGCACAAAAGAAATGGGGACCGCGAAGAAATCGATGGCAGCTTGGGAATCCTTCCAGCCTAGTATTTATATGCGCTACATTTGCTACCCCTGCTACCTCAAAAAGGTTTCAAGTGGCGCTTGTTTCCGAGAGAGCTGCAGCAAATATTTTGAGACAGGGCAGATATGGCGACGTGCACTGAGTCCCATAAAGCCATCACATTGTCGATGCAGTGCATTCTCACAATCGTGACTTTCTAATTCGATTAATTACTGCTCTCGATGCATGACATCCCAGAGTGCTTAGATGTTTGTCTGCAAAACATTAAGAGAATGAAAAAAAATTGGAGCGATACTTAATGTGTGCCCTAAGGGTATGACGTGATAGCATATATGAAGAATTGGTCATTCTCCACTTAACATTCACACGACGCTGGTAGTGTTCATACCACTCCTGGCGCAGTGGTGCAGCGGTTAAGCGATGCGCCACTGCCCTGCGATGGCAGGTGCTCCCAGCGGTGGGCCTTGTGCGACCCAGGTTGCTCTTGCCGAGCGACCAATCATTCATTTAAATGCCGCCTGCCACGATGGGCACTTTGTTCAATATCCGGTGGGCAGGCCGTGATGACGCCAAAAGGTTATATGACACAGGTGCACGACTGCCGCTTAGGTTGCTTTGCTGGGAGTATTTCTTGGATTTTTCCCTTACAGTCAACGACGCTGGGGTTTCTGCTTAACGTCATCGCATTAATTAAGTGGTTCCATCGACCTTATTCTTTTGCACGTGCCTCTAACTCCAATGTACGCATTCAGGGCAATCCCCAAAGGTGGCGTAGATTTGAAATATTAAGGTAGAAACACTCATTGGCACTCATCGAAGCACAGCCATTGATCCACGAAGAAACGCTATACAGCCTTCCCAGAAACATCGTAGATGAAGAAAAATCCGTCCTGGCCATGGAATCGGAGCCCCGTTGTGGCGCCCACCGACGCCGAAACGCGGTAATGCTCAGTTCGGCGCTCCCAGCTCGAGGCTTGGTGCCTGCTACGCAATTTGGCAGAAAATAAAAATAAAGGGGAGCGGAGCATGCTCGTGGCACAAGCCAAGCACGGGCAGCAGGCACGTAGCCAGAATTTTTTTTTTTTTGGGGGGGGGGGGGGGGGAGGGTAGGGGTGCAACTGAACAAAATTTTCTTTTAACACTGCGGGAAAGGAATATTGTTTCTAAAGCAAGTGTGAATAAATTAAAGTTTGTCTGGTTCGCATGTGTGGAATGCCCCTCACTAAAGTGGCGCACACAGGCGAATTTTCATCCTCGGCAACCGTTCAATACAACATGGTCGTATATACACTCAGATGAAAAAAGCTAAAGTAAATAGAAAAACGTCCACTACAAAACACATATCTTCTATTTGACTTCACACATAATGGTAACCAATTGTTTAATCTGGCTTCATTAAAGTTGTAATGGTAAAGGAAAGAAACAAAAAACAGAGCTTCATTTCAGTGAGGCATTGTATGCAACTTTTCTACTACCAATGCTAGTTACACAGAAGCAGCTTGTACGAAGCATATATGTACCGTGAAAATTAAATACACAGCTTACAATTTAAACGACGAAACAAATACACAACACCATTGCACACAAATAATCGCAACTCAGAAGGGACACCTCAGCGATGTATGCGCTGCCACAAATAAGCATTAGCATCAGCACTACCACACCATTATGTGAGTGGCAAATATAAATCTCAAAAACCGCTATATATGATGGTGTTTCCCCTTTTTCCTTCAGCAAATTCTACTTCTTGTTTGGATTGCAATATCATTTTTTCGCGCTGAAATCCAAAGTCGCCGTGATTTCGCAATATATGCCGAAATAATTACGTCAACGCTAAACGGAGCCCGAAGAATTGACATCAGGGCTAACCCGCTAAGGCGCTCTTCACCTGTTCGGTCCCGAAGGTATGTGTTGCTCTTTAATGTAGAGAAACTGCGGTCTGCGGCGGCGCTAGTCATTGGCACCGTTGTTAAAATCTTCAAGAGTGCATGAACATCCGTAATTAGGACGTTGCCGACGTTAATTAATGCGTCAGTTGCGTAGTGCAGCGTCTCACTACTCCTGTTGCTTCCCATTGTGCTTTCCACATCTGCCACTCTCCCCTTAGCGCAGAAACATGCGTTGTCTGCATGTCCTGTATGTGAAAATCAATAGCTGGCTGCACGGACTCAAACTTCCCTTTAGAAACGTGTGTTGGTAGAACAAACTGCAAACTACTTAAAGTTTCCCTGTGGTTTTCAAAGCAGCGCTGAAGAAAATCTATGAGATTGTCCATGTAAGGTATAAACGTCGCTCGCCTATTGTATTCCTCAGTTGAAGTATAATAGTAATTAGCCCGATGCTTCTGAGAGTCAACCACTCGCGGCATATCCGAGCCTACACCAAAATCAGCCGCTGTCTTTTGGCATACAGAGAATATTTTGTGAAACTACTCCTCAGAATTAGCAGCCATTCTTTTCATCCCACACAAAACGAGGTCTACATAGTCTAACGCGAAGTTCATGTCAACCGACGTGTTCTGCAAATACCCGGACAAGTAACGCGTTAGGCGTAAGAAAGTGACACAAACAGCTGACTCGGCGGCTATGTTTACGAATGCGGCTATTTTTTCTTTAATTGAGAGTATCACTGTACTTCATGCCCCAATTTTGTGTCGTTTCCCTTTAAGAATACCGTTTCGGTCTCTGTCTCTTCCACGCTATCTCTGCTGCACGCACGTACTGCTTGTAAAGAAAAGATATAAGAAACATCAACTACACAAAGAAGCGGGAAAAAATGCAGTGGCCTGATACCGGGAAAAACAGAAGATCCCAAAGAAGGTAAGAGAACAGCTAGAAGCCGGAGCTCTCTCGCGAGAAAACGGATGCATCCGAGAGAAGCTCAAAGAAACGCCGACGGAAGCGACGGGGTCAACACTGGGTCAGCACCACGGCCTACTCTGCAAGTTCAAGCCAGTAAACATATCCTCTCCCCGAGCCCGAAGACGAAGGCCAAGATGGACATGTGGGGTCAGAACACGGACAGTGTCAGGCAAGGGAGAGGGAGGGAGGGAGCTTCGGTGTGTGTGCACGTGTGAAAAGGACAGTCGACGGAGCGGCCAGTGCGCAAGGAAAAGTTGTCGGAAAAAGACGAGTGTATTCTTATCTGTTGAATATACCCACTGTTTTGATGCGAAAGAGCTTCTAAGCTATGACGACGGAGTCGCGTCAACAAAGTCTCTCACCAAAGCCTGTTACCACTTTGCTTTGCGTCATCACGATCGCTGCGTGGATCACAAACACGTGTGCATGAAGGCGCAAAGCAACGTCATCAGCTGTGATCTCCGAATAAGGGCTCGCCTCCAAATGTCGTCGAACGCGATGCCATCTCACGACCGCGCTCCCCCTCCCGGGCCGTTCATGCTAGCCTGGTTATTTTCGGAAAGACGGTACCAAGACATTGCACCAATAAAGAATTTATTGTTATCTCTGGACCCCTGGATGATGCCTCTTACTAGCACCTCAAGCAGAGCATGCTGGAACGCACCACAGCATCCGAGAGCGCGCGCCTTGAGCCCCTGCTCACTGGCGAAGAGCTTGGAGCAAGCCGCCCCTCCCAGCTCCTCAATAGCACGCGGCAGCTCCTGGGAGAAAGCAACGTCGTATCCAACGTTGTGTGGTTGAGAGAGTTATTCCTGCAGCGGTTGCCGCAGTATACCCGCCTCGTCATGGCTGCTGCAGGGACGTGCCCCTCGATCGCCTCGCCCAAGTTAGCTGATCGAGTCCACGACGCGCATTCTCCTTCTGTCGCCGCCTTCAATACCACAACAGAGTCCTCCACCATGTCCCAGCTTGAGGCCCGGACCGACCATCTCGCCGCTTCTCTCAGCGCCCTGCGCACGTCCTAACATGGCCAGCGCGGTTGCTCCTCCGTCCTGGCTGAGGTTCTTCCTCCCCGGGCGGCCCAAGCTTGTGCACCTTACCTATGTGCTGGTATCATCTTACTTTCCAGCACCGTTCCCGCCGGTGCACATCCACATGCAACGCGATTCGAGATCACTGACGGCGGCGTGTGATCTTTCTTGTCAACCCGGGCGCCCTTTCTTAGTCCTGGCCCGATTTTCCGCCTTGTACAAGAGCGGTGTCTTTGGAATGAAATCCGTGTTTTTAGCCCAAACTTCATTCAGCCGGCGAGCCCTCATTTGAAGGAGCGCGGTGGCGGTATAGCTTGTGTGTGTGCGTATATATATATATATATATATATATATATATATATATATATATATATATATATATATATATATATATATATATATATATATATATATGCATGCTTGTATATGTATATATCAGAAACACCATGGTAAGCCCAGCTATGCACACATGAAGGCCCAGTGGGCGGGGCGTCCGCTGTGAAGGCTGGCTTCAAGCGGTCGATTGAAATTGTGGCAGTGCGCTCATGAATGACGACGATGAAGAACTTCAGTCTTCTTTCGAATACAGGAAAGGAACCGTCGTAGTGGCGCTGAAGCGGCTTGCGTACAGAGTCTCGGCGAACGAAGACGTGCGTGCAAGTCACTAGTTCGGATGGAACTTGTGAAGATGGTCGAGACTGTCATCGGAGATGCGGCGCTGTGAGATGGCGGAAAAGTTAGCGGAGCTGCGTCACGTAATCGGTAGGGTCGGAACTTGTAGACGATCAGTAGATTCGAGAAATTCACCAGGAAGTCGCAGGGACGAGGAGAAGACAAGTTCTGCCGGAGTGCAACGACGATCTCGTTTCAGTGTAGCACGGAGGCTGAGCAGAACCAGTGGTAGGGAGGCAGTCCATTGGGTGGTGTATAGTTGGAATTTGAACGATATTTTAACCAACGATGGATGCGTTCAATGCTCCTACGTGACACGAGGAACATTGCACAGAGCCCTACTGCTTCTATGCAGCATACGACTCATTTACACTTTATGGTTGGCGTTCAGAACCCTCAGCAGCGGCACTTAAAACGCTAAGCACTGAATCCCCACGCACCGCGGATGAATAGATTCATGACCCAATTGGTTGTGCATTAAAAATGCGAAAGCATTGCTAGACCAATTAGGAGAAAAGGCGGCGGCGCGCATATGTGTACTCACAGATGGATCAGCAAATCCCAGCGATGGCAAGAGAAATAGGTTGACGTCATTAAACGACCGTATGAGTCACACAGCAAGCAGAGCACCACCACTTGCTGACTTTCATCTAGAGTTCACGACGTTCGCGTATCAAAATTGCGGCTCAACAGTTTGTCGTACAGCGTTCCGGATGGTGTCATGCGATGTCTCGTTGCATATAGCTTACAGGTGCCAGTGAAGTTGAAAGCTAGCTCGCGACAGGGATTCGAACTGACGACGTATATGACTTCTATGGTATGTCGTCGCACACTTTTGTATCAAAACTGTGATGCATCCCTTCGTCCTACAGCGTTGCGAGTGGTGTCATACGCGTGTTTGAGTACACCGTACACCGTTGCTGCATTTTACTGTGGCCGCTTGTGTGTGCTTGTGCAACGAACAGTGAACCATCAAGATTAACAGGTTCGACATCGGCACCACCCGAAGTGAAACGTGGCCGTCCCCGCGAATACGCTAACGCTGAAGAAGCACGACAGTGTTTGTAATCCTTTCGCATTCCCGCATGCAAGGAGTCTTAAGTTTCTCTACCGAATTTTTTTTGTCTGTGTCTGACTCGAGAACTTTAAAATTACACAGCAACACGATACTAAATTTCACGCCACCCTCTTTCGCCACTACGCTCCGTCTACCCTTATGCATTGTTCAGTTGGGAACTTCATTAAAAGGTTTCTGAATGGCATCGTACGGTGTTATTAGGATTAATAGGCCAAAGCTGAATATGGGGCATAAGAGATGCCGCAGCTGTGGGCTTCCTATTTTTTTGGCTATCTGAGGTTCTTTAACCTGAGCTCAAATCACACAGCAAACACAAGTTTTCTTATTTGGCCTCCATCGCAATGCGGCCAACGCGGACGGGTTTCGAGCCTGCAAACGCCCGCTCAGCTGCCGAACACCGCAAACACTAAGCCATCACAGCAGGTAGGTTTCTGGATGTAATTATTAATTTATATGTATGCATGTAAGCTCTTTTATTATGTCGTCCAGCATTTCACAACAAAATGAGATGCTAACTTCCACCCGCTTGTTTCTTTTAGCATTATGACATTTGTTTGGGAGTGGAATGGACAGATTTCTAAAATGTCTTAAGCCGGTTTCACCGTAGTGTTCAGTCTCCTACTAAGGAAAGCATATAAAGCAATTAATATTATAGCTACAATTAGTGGATTTATGGGTTTATGTAGCGGAATCTGCTAACATGGTTACTCTGGTTTGCACGACGTGCAGCTGAGTTAGTAACGAGAGTGTTGAGTCTTTTTTGGCCGTTTTAATGATGACCATTGGCGCAAATTATAGGAAGAGGCGCTGCGTAGGCAAATCATTTCATGGTATGGTATGGTATGGTATGGTATGGTATGGTATGGTATGGCATGGCATAGCATGGCATGGCATGGTATGTTATGATATGATATGGTATGGTATGGTATGGTACGGTACGGTATGTTATGGTATGATATGGTACGGTACGGTACGTTACGGTACCGTGCAGTATAGTACGGTATGGCATGGACGGCAGGGTATGGTATGGTATAGTGCTGCATAGCATGGTATGGTATGGTGTGGTATCGTGCGGTTAGGTGCAGTATGGATGGTATGGTATGGCATGGTATTGTATGGTACGTGCGGTTTTATGTCCCAAACCTTCTCACACGCTACGAGGCTGCATTCCGGAAATAAATTTCATTTTCCTTTGATGCCATTGTGAAGCCATCTGGGATTTTTGGGACCACTGTTACTGGTCATCCCTGACGTCGGGATTTGTTGTCAATGCGTCCTATATGCTTTCGCGTTAAGAAAACAAAATTGCAAAATCGGTGAAGGGCAGGGCAGCATATCGCGCGACGGCAAATCATAGTGGATTCTGCACTGTTTCCAGCTAGACACTCTGCCACAGCGGACCAATCCTTCACGCCTACCATTCACAAGCCACTTACTTTAGCGGTCCGGCCCCTCTTTCTCTAGTGGTGCTCCTCCGGGTAGCGATTTTCCTGCGTAGAAGCGAGAGGAGAATGAGCGTGTCGCAATAACAGCAGAAAAGGTACCAGAGAACAGCACTTGTAGGTTGCCTTGACTCTCAAAGTGTTACCGCTTAGGGCAAGGGTGTAGAAAACTGCACACTAGTTGCCGCCTACATTTCGCACAATATGAATTGCTTAATAAACCTTTATATTTCTCCACGCTAAGCAGTTTGTCGCGAAAATGGGAGTGCATTCAAGTGGTTAATAACCAGTGGGCGCAGTGTGGCTTAGCTAACGAGATCAGCGTTAGAAAAATACAGAAGACGGCTTGTTCTTGTGTTGTTATTGTGGTCGCGCTGTAGTCCTATCCAGATTCATTCCTTGCTCTTTTCAGAACCAGAGGCCGTATTCTATAACCCATGCATTTTAAAACTGCTATTTCGCGTCCGTTTGGTCCTCTGTCATTGGTCACTAAAATAGGCTCGCGTGCTTCAAGCGTCTGCATAGAGTGACCCGGGTCAACCGAACCTCATCATTGGTTGCATATCCCAGCTAAAGGCGGCCAACGGCTAAGTCCGGTCGCCTGCTGTTGACAGTGTGCTGCGACACACCTCACCAGTCGCCACATAGTAGTCATTTCCAGCCAATAGTGAGGTCCAGTTGCCAACCAGCCAATGGCCGGGTAACTTCAATATTCGCTCTCGGTATTAGTCAACCAGCCTTCAATTAGTACTTCTTAGCTGCACTCTAAAACATTACACCGCTGACAATGCTTTGCCGAAAAAAGTGGTCTTCTAACTCAAAGAACTTTTTTAAAAAATTGCAGAAAGTGTCGGGTGAGACACCATATTCATTGATTGGCTAACACCATTGAGCGCTCCTACATTTTAGCTTCCTTATGGCTACTGCATAGAAAACGGCACGCATGCGATTTGATGCTGTTTGCCATAAGAAAAGCCGCCTCTGTAACGCTTTGGTACGGGCAGTGAAGTTTCTAGAGAAGAACGCTGGCGACATGGAAAATACGTTGAAGCCGCTCAACGCGCACGCTACAGCGCACATTGGCTTCTATGTTTAAAGACGTTTCCACTCAACGGATTCAGAGATAAATGAAATAGCCATGATTTATATCTGGATTGCACGTTCGTAAATGTATTTCCGCGCTGATCTTAACATCATTTTTGTGATTGTGGTTATCAGGTATTGCATAGGTTGCGCAGAAAAATGGTTTTCAGCGGGTTTCGGATTTTTGGTAAGCGTGGCGAAAACAGTGTTCAAGACTAGTTTGTGACCAATGTTAACAGCGTCGCATTAGTGGTGAGGAACAGGCTCAAGAGGCGGCTAGTGCATTAGTTTGAAGGCATACTTCTCTAACCTTTGTCCAGTTTGAGTCCCAAAAAGTCCATGAGTTCAGGAGTGATGCACAATAAGCCACTTTTATTTCTTTACCGAATACTTTAGGAGTTTAATTACTAGCATTGCCTGCCAGATATATAAATGATCGCTGTATTTATGCGGAAGAGCTAAAGCGCGGTCTCTTCGCGTAAGCATAAAAAACACTGATTTTCACTGTTCAAAGCGGCAGAAGAGTTCGACCTCGTTAGCGTGGTTCGTAATTTTCTGTCCACGACTGTAGATACATGCAGCCTCAATATGAGCGACTCTGTTACATGCACGGCTAGGCACAGACTTCGTTAAAGCTCTGTCTGGTGACAGAACAGGCTCAAACTAACCAGTTCGCGCTATCTGTACGAGCAGCGGTAATACTGTTCAATGCTGACAGTACCGGCTGTAATCAAACAGATGGGAGTGACGTGGCGTTTCATGCAAAAGCTCCATCTGTGCGGTGCTAGCGAAAACACCGAGTGCGGAGAAGCTCTGCTAGCAGCAGTGGTATAGCTGCGGCAGAAGGCCACAGGGCTTGTAAATGGCGCCGAGCAAAAAAAGAAAGATAACAACGTTGCTGAGCTCAAATCTCCAAAGGCGAGGACTGGAGGAGCCAATCATCCCTCGGACAAGCGCTGATTAGAGAAGCGGGCAAGGAGGAAATCGGAGGGTCGGTGATCCAGCAGCGAAGTTCAAAGAATGGCGGTACTTTAGGTATGCTGGAGATTTTTTTTCCAGCCAGGAAAAGGTTCTGCTTTGTGTGCTTTGTTTTTTGGCTGGTAAAAGATCGCCTTCAACATGCCATATCAACAGGCCCACCAACGAGCCTTGCTTTAGTTATGTGGGCTCACCTTTGAGGATGATCAGGTAGACCACTAGGCCGATGATGGCGCACATGCAGATGATGAAGACGCAGAGGAGCAGCAGGATGCCCTTAGACGAGAGCCAGGGGCGGCTGGCTCCTCCTCCTTCACCGGGGCCCGGCTCCATGCCGCTCATCCCACTCCTGTAGACCACATGGATGATGAAGGCTACTCAGCGAATGCCGCAGTTAGGGCGCAATCACGTTACATAATGGGAGCAAGGTGTCACCTCTCACAACCAACAACTCCTGATAAGACCTATATTAACACATAGTGATATGCGCCAGGAATTATGTTTCACCGATGAACTGGAAATGTGGAATAAATTGCGGAGTGGTGCCGAGGAGAAGAGTAGACGTTCTGGCAGGAATGGTGTGGTAACTGCTGATTCTGTCCTTGAATGAATTTTGTTTAAAATGAAAATGAATTATAGTTAGGCTCGTTTTCCTCTCTGTAAGCAGCCTCATTAGAGGGTTAAGAGTGTGAATCAATAAAGGGATTTGCATTCGACTAGAAAAATTGTCTTAAGTGCGCGACCTCATGAACTCTGTTTGAGAGGAAACCCGCTATTACCGCGTGCCGCCACTGGCGCCCACAACTGGGGCGGACAGCCATTTTCTCGGTTCGGACATCTGTCGAGGCTGCTAGTTAAATTGTGCCCTCCTTTGGGTCTCTAGAACAGAGACGAAAATAGTGTTATTAGGCTGTTTGATCCAAGCAAGCGTAAAACTCAGTGATCATAGCTGCTACAATTGGTACTGAGGTGCGCTACGATGCATTAGGTAGGCGCTGTTGTGGAGTGTTAACTCCTTCTTGGCTATTTTTAGAATACAGTGCACGAGAAATTATACAAAATGTCTGCTTATGTATTATCAGCTTGTAATGAGGAGTTTCTTTACTAGATAACTAAGGAATACTAAAATTAGTAGAAATCTTGTGTGTTTTGCTCTTGATAACAAAACTAATGCAATTGAGCGGACAAGGGTAGCGAAATAAGGGGCTCGTTAGACACACATTGACTTATACTACTTTGCACTGCTAACTTATACTTTCTAATTAATTATCTTTGAGCCATAGAAAGATTACACTACTAATTTTTCATAAATTAACAGCACAATAAAAAGGATAATTTCTTTATTTTCAAGCTTTCTTTGCATTCGTTTACTGTGTGCTTCCTACATACATAATACAATTGTGGGCTTGATTTCTTTTTAATTCATGGCTACGTTTCAGCACTAGAGCTGGCGATCACATGTGTTCTTCCGTTTCCCGACAAGCAGCTAGTGTATCGGCATTTTAGATAGCATTTAGAGCTAAACAAGTGGAAAACAAAAGTGAGAGTGTAGTGAAAGGTTTTTCTTACTGATCTGTCATGGCTGTTGCTTCGTTGCGCTACCACTGAAAAATATAAAAGAGGAAGCCAAAAAATGTCGCAACAGGAAAAAATAAAGCGCCGTTAACTTTGCAACGTTTCATAAATTCACTGGTGCGGATACGGCGTCTTTTTTTTTTCCTTCGCGAGAAAGCGGAAGAGAACGGCATTTGATGCTTATCATAAAAGCGCATATCATGCAGTCAGACGAAAAAGATTTCAACGCTTTAAAACAGTATAAAGCGCTAAACAAAAAGTAAACAATAACGAAAAGACATGCGCTTGCGTGAGAGACAAATATAGCCGGTGCATAAAACGTTGTTTAAACGCTGCACGATACACCGTCTCCGGGGTTTCCAAAGAAACAATAATTTCGAGCACATCGAGGACTACAAGAGCGATATAAATAAATGAAAAAAAAAACATGTGGCCGACACACCGATGCTGTAGTCAATATGCAATCACTGGGATTGAAATTAAGAAATTTCAAAGCAGATATCTCTGCTACTATAATGACAGACCGATCAGAATTTATACAAGCACATTGCTCTGCAGACGGGCGGAAGCTTGTAGCATTGGGCCGTTTTGTACCTCTGTTCCCACAATCCCTGCATTGAGAGCAGTAGTAAGAGTAACGGCTAATTATCATGGGGGGGAGTGCACCGCAAAACTTTGAAGAAGTTAAATATGTTACACTACGCCAGGTCGGAGGCTGAATGTCCTATCGTGCCCACGTCAATGTTAAAGGATTTACACTTTTTAATGGGCGCATTTTGACGCTGGGAACGGCTGACTCGAGTTGCATGATGGAATGCACATCGTAACTTTATTATTTCTAAATGCGCAGCGAGGGATACGTCGCTGCGCATTTAAAATATTTATTATGAAAGTTCTCCTCGCTTTATAAAACGAAGAGAGGAACTTGTGGCAATCATCTGCGGCGTCCTAATTGCATTGCCAAGTATCGTTTCATGTCTTTCATTTTGCCTTAAAGGGCCGAAGGCATAACATAAGGGCGGAGCGTAACCGAGATTTTCGTGACAACACATCGAAAGATTTTTATGATAGCACAGAAACAGGCACAAAATAAGGCCGTTATTGCTTTACCAAACGGTAAAATCTCAAAACAATATTTCCGGGACATGTAATCCTAAAACACCGGCTCAAATGCTGCCGTAGCAGATATCATGGTACTGGATCAATTCACGGAATCTGAAAAATGGTTGTTACCCCATTAGCATCTCATCTATTCCGTCCTTTTTAGAGCGAACGCTATGAAGGGGCGTTGCCATGGTGGCTGCCACGAGCGCAATGAGAGGGCGTACACGTCAAGGCTGGCGCAGCTTTTGCTCTAGACTAAGTTTATTAGCTATTTGCGCCTTCCCTTATCTTACGGTTAATCTGTGGCGCCTCCCTTAACTCACACCTTGAGTGCACAAGATAAAATGCGGCACCTAAGATCCCGGGGACAACGGCGCCGCCTCTGCCCTTGGTACAGGAGGAGGAGTTCCCGAAGGTGCAAGTCGACAGGAAGCGGAGGACACAACTTGAAGCACAAGAAGCTTTAAACAGTGAATATCTTACACAAAATTTCTAGGACTGCGTTCAGAGCAGATTAATTTTTTTGTCTGAATTATTTAGCAGTGCTGTAAGCCTTAACAGTCCCATTAAGTAAATGGTTTACAGAGGTATTTTCAGTGCAGTACGTCGCTTTGCTCACAATATTGGCACGCCAACGAACTACCCATGTGAAATATGAAAGCGCCGAGGTCATAAAACTATAAACACAAACCTTTGAGTTGTGCCACCAAATGGAAGGAGGATTATAATTTCGCGACAAAGCCATACACAGAATCTCTGTCAACAACATAACGTGGCTAAGGAAGGACATCTTTTGTTAGGCGCCATTCGATCACAAAGGCGGTTCTTCTGACTTGCAAAGTTGGGAGGGAGATGAGTGTATCTTAAAGAAAAGCTGTTTTCATATCAGGCAGCCCCGCTTACACAGGAAGTGATCGGTTTCGGAGAATGGTACAGAGGTTGGGCGGACCTATCTTCGGTCTAGGTGGTATTCACTGCAATAAAACTCAAGTCACCTCCAATAATTTCCGCTTCTGACCGATACAATTTACTCCGCTGAACAATACGATCGGCTGCTGCACTAAGGAGGACCGAAACTAATGGCTGCTCATAACGCAGATCTGCAATTGACGAGGTGCCGATGTTCGAGTTCTTCGGGTAGGGGCTGCCTGTGGATCTACACAGTAGATGCACGGGCTCACCTCGGAGAAGGAGCTGCTCCCTAAAGTGGCCTTTGCAACCCGGTTACTGCAGCGGGACAGCTGAAGTCCGGCAGCCGAGGCCCTAGCAGAGACAGCGAGCTGCCAAGGTCCGCGTGCGCCGGCCACCACTCACGATCCGCCGACGAATCCAGCTTGACAAGGTTATCCAATTCAAGCCGAATTGGAGGGGCGGGCTGAGGCGAGAGACCACATCTCGTCTTTCTCCTCTTCTCCGCAGCGAAAGCTGGATCTATGCTTGCATCTAAAAATGCTCCTTAACTGCCCTTTTATTGATAATGTCTTTTTATTCGCAAACGTGGTGCCAGAATTCGGAATGCTCGCTCTTAAAGGTGCGTCTCGCATATTTAGCGCTTCTTTGATGCCCTGACACCCTAAAGAGCAAGGCCGTAAAAAAATTTTTTCTCAAGTTTCATGGTTGACGTAAGGGCGAGTTCGTTGCGCGAATCAATTTGCCTTGTTTAGCTTCTTTTATCGTTGTTTAGCTTTTTAGAAGTTTGAAAATTCGCGTTGAAGCCAGTGTTCTTGCAATGTTCCTCGACTTTCCTCTTGCATTAAGCGGCTCATTGCGATAGTCGGTGTTCCTTCTCTTCGGCAGTCTCGGAAGCCGCCCGTGCACGCCTCTCGACTGCACGTTGTTGTCCTTTGTAGGAGCGGCACATTCCTCCGGCGACTTTATTATTCCCCTCTTCTTGCTCATTCTCAAAGAATACCAAATATTCTGACAACGTCCACAAATGGTGAGAACGTCTCGATCCAGAGCAGGACATTCTGAGTACCCTTTGACTGCATCGACGGCTAAAGGTCCACGTGAGGATTTCCTCAGTTTGGAGTTAGCTGGACGGCTCGGGGATGAAAATTCTTCCATGTCACGCAATCGTCCTATTGCAGGATAATATTTCGGACTTTCACTGATATCAAATCTGTTTTAACTTTTGCACTCAGCTCAATATTTAAAAACTGCAGGTTTAATAAACGTTATATGTATACAAAGGTGACGTAATGAAGCAACCCATTGTGACCACGAAAAATATATGCCTTGAGGAGATATCTTTGGACATATTTTCTTATACACCTGGCCTTTTGTATCACAAGCTGGCGATGTGGTTGGACAACATAGATTTTTGAACCACTCACCTTTTCCACAGTCTTGATAAACCCGTGCTGTCCCTCATGTTTTAGCATATTTCGGCTAGGTTCTCTTACATTTGTATTGAATACGGCACTGCCATGAAGAAAAAAGCTGGTCTTGATATATACATATAATGAAGAGGTACTGAAAAAATACTCAAACATGGTCCTCAAGAAATTGTGAGTATGTGCGACGGACGGAAAAATGGATCCTTGTTGGACTGCTTGAGGACCAGTATGATACTATCTGAGGACGTCTGAACGTCCTGACGTGGGCACCCTGAAGTCCTACTCAGGAAGACTTAGTGTTGCCAAGGCTACCTTTTTCTGCATCCCGTTAAGCAATCTTAAAGCCGACGCAGAGCGGCGAATGCAGTTTGCCTTCGCCGCTCTGCGTCGGCTTGACGCCTTGCTATATCGACTGGATCGGTTGAATAACGTTGGCGCTCTGTTTTGTGTTCTGCTCAGCTCGCCGTTCCCCTCATTCGGCCTCGGTGGCTCTCTAAGTGTCGGCTTCATCCACAATTTACCTTTTTCTACACTGCACCTAACTCCGGTGCTTTATAAGTAGCCTCTCCTTAATTCCATCTGCATGCGCACGCAACCAGTTTTTCTCTGTTCATCTTCATGCGCAAGAGCTCTCCACTCGGCTGCACCTGGCGTGGCGCTCTCTTGCCTTTCGCTACAGCTTGCACGACGTTCCTGCGAACTGGCCCGAGTTACTCCGAGGCTTCATCTGCACGTCACAGCTTTTTCTCAAGTGGCTCATTAAGGAACGAAGCGGATTTTCACCGCCAAAGCATCCCCTTCCAGAAATTGGCATCGCCAATTCTCATGAGGCTGCTAGTGTGACAATGCAAGGAGTGGCAGATGCAAGAATATCACGCCACTCCCTGCATTGTAGCGCTAGCAGGTTCATGAAAATCGGCCATCGCCATTGGCTGCAAGGGGGTGCTTTGTCGGTTAAAAGCGGCTTCGTTCATGAGTTGTATCCGAATAAAGTACACTAAAATAAAATTACTCGTAATGACGCTCCAAGAGAATCCAGGCAGCTAATCACTGCGCTGCCCGTGTTTGTTCTGGCTGCAGCTCGCGAATTCAGATAGAGGCGAAGTACAAAAGACGCCCTTGAGCATTGCGATGTCAGTGCACGCTGATCTGCCCTTGGTGATCGATTATCACGAAGGCCTTTGAAATATCGCTTATTTCCGGGTCTGTTCGTGTACTCCGGAGTTCATACTTTCATTATATATATATATATATATATATATATATATATATATATATATATATATATATATATATATATATATATATATATATATATATATATATATATATATATATATATATATATATATATATATATCCTTGTATACTTTCCTCCATAGCGGGGTTTAAGCACCCAGGAAGAGTGAAACATACATTTCATCTTTCCTTTCTTTGCAACTAATTTCATACTTTTAAATATAAATTTTCCGACTCAGTGGTAGCTGTGATTGCTTGTAGGTGTAAATGTTTGCAACAGATGCGATAGTTAGACCACGGACATGCAGAAAGTAAAGTATGCTACAAGACTTGTCCAAATTTTCAGAGGAAATACCGTTTTTGAACGAATCGGCGAGAACACAGAATGTTAATGTTGACGGTGGCGCTTCGCTGTGAGTGCCCCACAATGCTGAACTTTTCGTCGACGTTGTGCAGCCGTCTTATTTGCGTGTAAGATTCTTTGTAGGGCTTCAAAAACGAGTGACATCACTGATGCCCAAGAGGGAAAGCTCTCTTGCTTTTCTGTGGAGTCGAAAACTTTTAAAAACCAAATGAAATGAAGAAGAGCCCAGAGGGAGCCTCAATCTTCCAGTCAGCATTCCGAGAAGAATTGTCTTCTATAAGTGCGGTCATCTTTATATATTATGACTAGCTAGGTTGACAGCACTAGCTCTTCAGATAAGTCTTTATTGTCGAAACTTTGGCTGTCGGAGGCTTCCCTGAACCGTTGTAAATCTCTTTTTGTGTTGTCAAGCCGGCGTCAGAAGGCTCCCGTTCCAGGTACAGGAGACTACCCACGGACTCTGATAAACTTTATTAATAGCGGCCTGAACCGTGAATGACCGAAAGTTGAGTGGTAGGCCACGGGTCGCAACACTCCCACAAGCCCTTGGCAATGTGAACTTGGCTTGAACTTAGCGGAGGCTGGTTTATAGCTGAATCTATATATTAATGACCTCCTTCCTTCATCTCCGTCTTATGACTTTTCCCTGCAGCACTATGGATAGCACGGAGCGTTTGCAATGCAGAAATGTATTCCTCAATAGTAGTTGACCCGCACCTCGACCTTTTAAGTGCTTTGGCGATTTTGCGCTCGTCTAGCGCTTCGTCGCTGCACGGTTTCTGGGCCATCTGTCGAGAGGTGCCGAAACTTCGCGCTCTGCAGTCGCTTTACGGAGACCAGAGGGAAGCACATCAGTCATGCACTTGGAATTGTGGGTCTGATGAGGTGAGTTTCGAGACCAGGACTAGCATGTGAGCTAAACAAAGACGCCTTTCTAGTAGCTAAATGTTCATTGTAATCGGCAAAAGAGCGAAGTTGTCTTGTTCCTTTACGAGGACTGATGGAGGGTGTTGCACAGGCGTCTGCTGCAAACTGCGAGATCGGTAACACATATTGTAGCTACTACGATACATGTAGGTGGGCCTAAAGCATAAAGGGCCTAAAAGGGAATGCTGTACCGTTTCTATTTCAGCTATCGTAGACCTATACTTGGCACCCTTGAAGTGGAACTGCGGTGAGTAAAAAAAGAGAGCGTTGGAAGTAAAATGCTAAAATAAAAAAAAAACATACAGACAGCGGTCGTTTACGAGCCTTTTAAATCGATGGTGCTGCTTAGGTGGCGTCAGCTGAAAATTCCCCAGATCAGCACACGTTACATGTTAACACGTATCTTGATCCTCATGACTGGGTCTTTTATTGCACTGTTCACAACACACTACGTGACAGACTTCTTAACGTCATGTTGGCTAAATTTTGTTGGTGGGGGAGTAGAAACTGGAAATTAACATCATCTTCGCTAAAGCCATTACCGTAATCTTTCTATGAGGCACATCTCCCTCCCTTTCCACGTCCTGATCTGGCGGTGAGGATTTACAAAGAATGTAAGACTACTAACATGTCGGACATGATGGGTCGTGGTCGAGACACGTTGATACCGTATGCAACAAAGCTTTTGAAACGTTTCGGATACCAACAGCGCATCTTCCAGCCTTTGTGTAGTGATGTCGGCTTTTTATTGTTCTGTTTCTCGTGTTTTAAGAAACATGTTAATGACTGTTACTAAAAAACACAGCGAGGTTTTCGAAACGACAGAGAAGTTCCGACCGCCACCTGCATATCACATGAAGCAAGGAAGAAAACATATTAATTGCCACACAAGTGGCTTCTCCATCCCGCTTTTGATCATGGCAGTGCCGTCTGGAGCACTCATAAAACACCCGCTATTTAAAAGATAACTATTTTGAATGTGCTGTGGCATGTTGTATATAAAGGTTCACGTACAAAGCGACACATGGGCTCTGAGGGATGCTATCGGAACACGGCCGCCGCGGCTGGCCCGTACAAAAATTTCTTTAGACAGTCTGTAGACTATCCATATATTTCTACCGATAATGTCTATAGGCAAATCCTAGAGAACAGTCTATAGGCAATACACATTCTATAGACTGTGTATAGACAATCTATACATTTATGGCCATACACATTTAGCAGGCTTTTGTCTATAGAGAGTCTATAGACTATGATTAGACAAAAAGAATTATCTATAGGGAGGCAATAGTCTATAAGAAGTGTGAGACAGTCTATAGACAATTTTCCTTAGAGGGGATCGAGGCAGCGTTCTCGCTGTAGCATTTGAGCTCTCTAAACACTGAGCCATCGACGCGAATCAGCTCAGAAGAAATCGGTACGCTTCATCTTCTGGAAATTTTTTCTGCCCCTTTCCATTATATAACTTTAGGTCTGAGACCACTTTGAACAAGTCGCCGCGTAGAATGTGTGAATAACCACACACATTGGTTCATTCTCAACGCTCTGCATCACTAATAGCTGTCGAACTTAAGCGAGCCTTCCACGACTTGAAGTTCCCATTTTTTTTTATTCTGGAAGTGACACGCATCACTGAAGCCGTCAAATTATGAATAGCGCTGCCGGAATATATCGGTTCATTAACCATAAATAAATTTTTGGACGCCACAGTCATAATTCTCTGATTTCTGTTGGTGCCAGTACTGTCTTCGAGATCCTTACTGCTTTCTTTTTTTTTACCACTCTACTGATATTTTCTTACCGAGGTTGGAGTACGTAAAAAAAATGGCTAGGGTTTAACTAAGTTATATCTAATGAGACGAGGGATAGGCCGGCCTCAATCGCTCGGCAGAGTCGAGACCCGACTGAAGCAAGCGCGGTGAGGCGAGCGCTATATACGTCTAATCACGCGGTCATGTCACGTGGTACGGCGGAGGCTTGGCTCAGGGGCAAGGCGAGCGGCACAGCGCAGGCGGAGCTTGGCTCCAGCTGCGGCCAGTAACCTGGTATGACGTCACCTGTGTGAAGACTGGCTCAAGGTTAAATTGAAACCCTGTTGACCTTAAAAGTTGCAGCTCGGAGAGTGGAGCTTTCGCCTCAATAAGTAAATAGGTAAATAAAGTCCTGGTTTGCGAATTGTACACATAAAAGCTGCGCACGGAATTTTAGCGTGGACTCTTCACAGTCAAAATATATTTCTCACTCAAAAGGGTGCTTCTATGCATTGTTTGGTGGTGCTTAATAGCAGTAAGTGCTACCATATCTTCGACTATTCGGGATGGTAGATGTGAAATGAATACACCGCTGCACCGCTGAGTCAAAGTAATCTTGTAATACGAATGTAATTTAGCGCCTCATAGAAGGCAACTGCCATTTTGTCGGCTGGGAGCCTAATCGCCATTGTTATTTTTCCGTATAACCGATTGCTAATTGGGAGTCGATCAAAGTGGCCTATAACTCAACAGAAATCATATGACACCACGGTTTTCGGCAGTTGTTCTCTCTGTCTTCAAATTTTCGCAATCATTTTTCGCTATTTTCACCATTTGTGCCTGCAATCCACTTAACGCCGAGCATAATATTTTCTGCAAATCTTCTGAATTACAGAACAGCACAACCGGTATACCGAAACAAGGCTGTCGGAAGAGAATGAAAGAATGTGCTCGACAGAGACGCCATCTGACAGTGACCAGGAACTAAACTGATGAATTAAGTTGAGGCTTGCAGCTAGGGTTAGAGCCATCGGCAGGGCAACTGACGAGGTGGCAGAATTGGAAAGTTTAAAGGGATCGCATTCGAGACATTCGAAGAAAAAGAATGCGAAATTCCATTGGGTTAGCATTTGAAGTGGTCAGGTAAGTGGCGATTAAAATGGCATTCAGGCTTTCCTGAAGCGCGCAGCAGATGGGAGAGGGGGAGGGACTCTTGGTTTTGTCTTCTACTTCCAATGGTACATTTACAACGTAGAAACACATGCTTTGAGCGAAGAAAACAAACGCCACCGATTTCAAAGCCCGCAGCTTTATTTAGCGCTATCCGACGACGGTGACAGCGTTGTGCGTGTGGGTGTGTTATGCCTTTTTTCCCTTCTTTCTTCCTCCTTTTAGTCCCCTAATCCCTCTTCCCCAGTGCAGGGTAGCCAATTGGAACCCCTTTCTGGTTAACATCCCTGCCTTGCCCTCCTCCTCTTTATCTATCTATCTATCTATCTATCTATCTATCTATCTATCTATCTATCTATCTATCTATCTATCTATCTATCTATCTATCTATCTATCTATCTATCTATCTATCTATCTATCTATCTATCTATCTATCTATCTATCTATCTATCTATCTATCTATCTATCTATCTATCTATCTATCTATCTATCTATCTATCTATCTATCTATCTATCTATCTATCTATCTATCTATCTATCTATCTATCTATCTATCTATCTATCTATCTATCTATCTATCTATCTATCTATCTATCTATCTATCTATCTATCTATCTATCTATCTATCTATCTATCTATCTATCTATCTATCTATCTATCTATCTATCTATCTATCTATCTATCTATCTATCTATCTATCTATCTATCTATCTATCTATCTATCTATCTATCTATCTATCTATCTATCTATCTATCTATCTATCTATCTATCTATCTATCTATCTATCTATCTATCTATCTATCTATCTATCTATCTATCTATCTATCTATCTATCTATCTATCTATCTATCTATCTATCTATCTATCTATCTATCTATCTATCTATCTATCTATCTATCTATCTATCTATCTATCTATCTATCTATCTATCTATCTATCTATCTATCTATCTATCTATCTATCTATCTATCTATCTATCTATCTATCTATCTATCTATCTATCTATCTATCTATCTATCTATCTATCTATCTATCTATCTATCTATCTATCTATCTATCTATCTATCTATCTATCTATCTATCTATCTATCTATCTATCTATCTATCTATCTATCTATCTATCTATCTATCTATCTATCTATCCGACGATACACAGAACGGCGTGCGCGAAGACAACGGAAATCTGAAATTTCTACGTGCGTGACGTCATCACCGCGGTTCTGCACACTTTCTGAAGGTTGCGAGAAGACGCCTGAGCTGTAGTCTGCTATCACGTATCCATTTTCAAAACTAGCGGGGAAAAAATCGGCAAGGCTTACCTTCAGGTTTTATGCTTTCGAAACCTTAAATATCGCTCAGTTTAAGAAAACTGTTCAGATTTTCAACTATTTTAACTCCCTGCCAAAACTTCAAGAAGACTGCCTTATCGTTTTTACCTTTATTTCTTTTATCTTCCTTTCTGGAAGCATGGGTCACACCCATTTAGTAATGTCTCGCTCACGAACACCTCGTGCAAGTATTTCACCACAGGAAGAAGCAGTCGTTTTCACAATTCTTTTACTGACCTTGGAAAAAACTCAAGAGAAAAGCGGTACCTTGTTCTCTCGTAAATGAAAAAAAACACTACATTCCAGGGAGTGCCTTCTGCACCCCACGGATCTTTCAGCGGTGGTCGCAAATGAATGCCCAATGTTCTTGTTGCCATTTTGAGACAGCACAGCGACTCTTCTTTCTTGGAAGCGACCACTCTGTCTTTTTTTTCTGGTGGAAAATCAGCTGAGGTCCTCCTTTCCGGGTCTTCAAAAGAAGGCCAAACTGCAATACGGGTAGACGAAAACCATTTAGTGAACCTGGCTGCTACCATTCCTCGCAATTCTCGCTACTTCTCTTCTCGCTTTCATGATTAACCCAGAGGACGGGAGGTAAAAAACATGTCATGGTTATAGACATCCTTAGTAGAAAATTCATGGTAAAGAACTACGATTGTATCTCGAAATTGAACAGCCCTAGAATAAATGACGGTAAGCCCAAGCGAATAATAAACATTGCTGGGCTGCTTAAATTAACTCTGAATAGGGTTCCAGTTCTATATTTCGTTTATATGCAGTATCTATTCTTTTCTCTTAGAAATATGTGAAGTCTAGACATCCGGCTCTGGCATCTATCTCGCTTGCATGACGTTTAACATTTAAGCTATTCGAACTGCCTCTATAACGCTTGTCTTTTAAGGCGATGCTTGTACAACGAGCACTGGCTGAACAAACTGCCGCTGCAATCTCCCTCCCACAATTTCGGCCAGTTTCCGTAAACCCCAAGAAAAACTGCCACGTTCTCATCGTTTCGAAAAAAAAATTGCTGTGGCCCAACTCAGATGAGCCAGGTTATACGGAGCACAAGGTCGGTTAAACGAGGTTACACACTGTTAGGCCTGTGTTCATCTTTATTGCAGCACACAGTTATTTTTTACTGCTCACACATGGCAAGTCTTGGTTCTTTTTGCAAAGTAAGGAGAAGACAGTCTTACGGTCCGTGGAGCTGTTGGCCCCATTTTTAACCTGGAAAACTTTCAGGTCACCTGTAGGCGGAAACTTGTGGAACACCAAGTCTAAGGCAGTGTTCTACGGCGAGGTGGACCCCACAACGTTGGAGGCGAGAGACAAACCAGCCTTCTCCCATCTTAGCTGGGAAACTAGGCTCGGTTTTGTTAGTCTCCAAAGAACAGTATAGGGCAGTCTCTGTGCTGGCAGTAGGGCATGCACGTAGCCACAGCGTCTAAGGTGTCCGTGGCGGAGGTGTTAGGCGCTACGTGAACAACCTGTTATTACAAGGACCTTCCAACTGGCTCTATGTTAAGCCACCTCCGCTGTCCCTTGCGGATTCCAGCTTGAGTGTTTACAGTTTTTTACGTTGTAACTATTACTTTGTTGCTACAGGCAGCTTGAGTGCCCACTTTCGCAGTGAGTAAAACGAAAGAGCGAGACGGTTTTTACGAAAACCACTGTAGAGTATGTACGTTTTGTTAATTATATTAATGGACACAATATTCCACCTTATTATTTCTGGGACATATTTTCGCGATCCAGCTATTCTGAACTCTGGAAATTAAATTTGTTTAGCTCTTAATCCTGTGGGGGCCATCACATTTGCCTCCATTTTTTTTTTCAAAGATGCAATATCAAGTAGTCAGCTTTTCGGCCAAAATGCTCTGCTTCCATTCTGAGTTCTGTCTCAGATTTTTAGAATGATATCGTGTCAATGATTTATTTTTGCGAAGATAGAATCTGACTGATACAAATATTGACACGCTACATGAAAAAATGCATCAGAATATATTTTAATGAATTTCTATTACTGTTGGTGTGTTCATAAAAGGCGCACTTACGCTAGCGTTCAGGCCCTTCTGGAACAGCATTCGCCTTGCCGCCGGGTAATTGGCTGCCTGCGGTAGGAGATATCTTAGCAATATACACAACAATGTTTGTTCCTCATGGCAGCAGGGCACATGTGGCCGGCCAGCGCCGAGAAAACTCTAAGTACACTTGCGTTGCCGAGAGAATTGAAGAGCAAATGTAGGATCCAGCTATCCGGCTCTTAATGGGAGATCTCGGCACTCTCATTTGATAGCGGAACGCGTTTTTGTCTCGGTAACAACTAAGGAAAGGCTGAGCGATATTTCATTAATGACGTGGTATTTCCTACCGTCTTTCTAGCTGTTCCAAGGTGGTGTCTACTATGGCTGAATATCCTTACCAGATAATGGCAATCCTTGCTAAATAATCGACGGAAATCGCATTACTATTATCTTAAGCTTTCGAAGAGTTTGTCGTCGCGTTAACAAGGAGACGAAGGTTCAGATAATATACAAACTCGTAAAGGTACTGATGTAACCAATTATGAAGCAATAAAAGAGAGTTATTGCATAGTGTGATCCGCGATTTGGTACAGCGATCCACGTCCGCGAGGTGCCACTGCGCATAAGCAGGTCGCCCTAAAGGCGCGAGATGGCGCCAGGTGCTGGCAAGCTGTGCGCCAGCCTGCCGCGTCGGGGCCAATCAGCGTGCGCACTGATGGTGCACTGAAGCGGATCATGGTGATGGATAGCAGACTGCGCTATGCTAAAAATCTCTACTATAGCTGGACACCGCCATGGCTGACAAGAACTGCGAGATCAAGGTGCGGTTTTCCTTTTCCGCATTAGGCTCAATTATCGAAGGTGGCGAAATTTTACGTGTCTCTGTTCTGCACGTTTTCCACAATACGGAGATTACTATTAAGGATTGTTTGGAACTCTTTTTCCAGACCAATTTGTCTCATTTGGTCGCAGTGACATAATTAGGAGAAAGATATTCTTTTTCTGCAGCTGAGATTTGAGCGATACTTCAATGGCGCCTTTGTAAGGAGGATGTATCACTCGAATGGGGAGCATCGTATACGTTTTTCTCTGACGCTACTTGATGGCGTGCGACGTTAAAAGATACCTAGAGGATTTCACAGTTCTTGATTCGACAGCTGCGCTTAGAGTAAATGGAGGCTGCACATGTAATAATGGTCCAAATGCTCCCAGCTCTCCCAACTTGGTCTGCCTGCCGAGCCTCGTATGAAGTGCTTTTGGTGACTCTTTCGCAGGAGTACAATGGCATAAAAAAACCAATGGGAAAGAAACATTTTTCACGATAGAAAAACGTCAGTAGCAAGCTTGTCGAGAAGAGGTCTGCGGTTATATTGAATGTAAGAGCTAGACCTAACAATATAAGAAAAACCTGATTAACTAATAGTCGTTGAACACTGATTTTTTCCAGAATTGCTGAGTGTGATTTATCTCGGGTCAGCCTCTGGACGCTTGAGAACAGAGTGCGAAAGGAGAAGTTTCTTAGCAGCTGCCAGTGCATGTATACCCTTGTGGGAGGGAAGGAGGCATACCCGTGTTACGTGGTCACTCTGACCTGCCGTCACTGTCAACGAATAATCACGTTCAGTAGTAACGATGGTTCAGTTCAAGCGTATTGAATGTCTCTGCGGCCCACACGTTAAGCTCAGTCAGGTTACAAAGTGGAGCAATGGTTGCGAAACGTTAACAAGCCGAAAAATCCCTCCGGCTATATTTGATTTAGGCACATTTAGAAACTGCCACTACATGGCAAATTTCGCACAAAATTCCGCACTTTACGCCTCGTACAAAGCGCTGCACTTTTGCTACTTTAAAAATCTAATTACTGGGTTATCCATCTCACTTTAGATAAATTTAAAGAAACAGCCAGAATCGTTGCTATTTCTGCGTCGTTGTTTTGCGCCTTAGTGTGCATGCGTGTAGTGAATTCAGCCACTAGAGTCCGGCTAAGAGCCTCCACCTTGCCAGTACAAGCTCAAAAGTGGAACCGCGGGTCCGTATTTACCTTAACTACTTTTGCCAACACAACAGCAATAGCCCCTGTTTTTCAACACAGCCTATACAACTAATCAAGTCCACAGTCTTTGGCTGAGCGACCTTTGGATACTTCCATGTAGCCCTGGTATTCAAGCCCAAACTTGATCATTAATTTAAGAGGCATTTCCGCTGTCGTGTCCTCAGCGGCGAAAGAGCTACGAGCTGAAATGACAGACTGCCGAGGAGGGGCTACCTTTGAGCAGGATGAGGTAGATGACGAGTCCGATGATGGCGCACATGCAGATGAGGAACACGCAGAGGAAGACGAGAATGCCCTTGGACGACAGCCAGGGCCGCGTGGGGCCTGCGGCACCCCCGGCATCCGCACCGCTCACTCCACTCGCCTCGATGCCGCTCATCGCGCTCCTGCACAGCGCGAATCAGACGGCTACGGCAGGATGCACTGATTATCCAAGAGACTGCCTCCTAAGTTGACGAGCGGTCGGGGAAAAAGTGAAACGCTCATCGATGGCGGTGGTTTTTGTTTTCGTCATACAACATTAGGAAGCTTTAGAATACCCTGATGAGCTACTTTAAAAGCTGTCTGAGAGAAAAAAAAATCAACGCAGATATGAGACAGATATATCGAAATCATCGATCGCTTCCTAAACGCGCAACAAACAGCACTGCAGCGTAATAGTGTATACGAGTGCGTCCCTCTGTTTTTCGATTCCTGCATTTTGAGCCCCTGAAAATAGACCAAACTCATCCACTGTACTGCAGGCGCATCGCGTTCAAGAATTTTCACAGTGGTGCAACTTCTGGAGCCCTGCGCTGGTATTACGTGCGGCGAGATCGCCGTGTTTTCCTTTGTGAGATGAATGTGATTTAGCTAACGTCAGCGCGAGCAATGCTATCTTCGATTCTGTGGGATATTCTTGGAAGCGCATAGAGTGGAGTGCCTATAGGTGGATTTTTCTCGTCCCCTCCGACGTCAACAACGCTAGAACGGAAACATCTGGTGAAAGCACAGTATCGTTTGGTCCTTAAGAATGGATAAAAGAGGGAAACCTGCAAGGAAATCGAATGGGCTTCACCGATGCTGGTGGCTATTAAAGCTTGATGCTGCCTTCGGCTACGTTTGGCTGACATATATGAGCACCGGACCGTGAGTGTTACAGCTATGATATCTAACCTTTCCTCACCTTGTCTTGCACACCGTGGAAAAGTTCTACGCCTATGCCTTTTTCATAAAATTTATCATCACAAACACTGCACGCGCGTCTTATCACTACACCTATCCCTTTCGCTATCCGTCTTTTCTTGTCGACTATCAATACGAGACTATCAATTTTTTAATCACATGAACACTTTTTATTTTCTTTTATACGCCGCACATCAAAGCAGTGGAACCACCTTCCAGCAGCCATGGCTGGCATGCAGGACTAAGTCCTCTCTCGTTAGTTTCTGATGAGGCTGATGCGTGACACCACTAGTTATTTTTGTTTCATCCTTTGTTCGCATTTTCTTTTCCAGTCTTGTTATCGTTCAGTTCTAGGCGGTACTCTTTTCTGTTGGCGTTTGTGTGCTTTTTTATGCGCATTATTTTTCGCTTTCTTGGAATGTTGTATTTACCTGCTTGGTTTTGTGATTTTGAATTTTTTTGTTGTTCCCCCACTCCTTTCTATAATGCGCCGGCGCTTGAGAGTACTGAAAATAAGTAAATAAATAAATAAACAGATAAACAGGAGCGCCTTCGGAGGAAATGGTCAGAGTGATCCAAACAGTTTAAGGATACCTCCTTTCTACGAGAGAGCAGGAAAAAATGTTCCCTGTCTACCTCTCATTTTTAATGCCTTTCTTCTCTCATGAGTGGCGTGTACGGGGCCTGTCTGCAGAACGTGTCTTCAGAGGGTTCCCGCACGAACTAGCTAGCATGCATCACAGGGGCCATTAACGGAATAGTTTAAATGATTATGTTATTTTTATGTATGATGATGATGAATTTTTGTCGCGCAAGGGCACGTGTGGCCAAATAGCGCCATGGCACAAGGTTTTTCTTCTACTCAAGGTGGGGTCAAAGACGCATTTCCCAAGCATTTCAACCTAACGAGGCCGAGCACCACGCCGGGGAAAGCTTGTACCAAGAATTAACTAAATACCTAATTATTATATTAGTTTTTTATTCAAGTAAAACAATTATTTCGTGCTTCAGTGTGCTTACTAGACGCTCTAGCAACGGTACACACATATTCTGATGTCGTAGAAGCGAAGCTTAGAAACGGCAAAGGGATAAAGAAACGACCACGCAGCAGCATAATCGTCAGCAGTAAGAGTAATGGTTTCGCATTACTGTACCTATGTTGACACAAATGCACCTCTTGAACCTTAATATTCATAATTAGTTTTTGGGAAAAGGAAATGGCACAGTATCTATCTCATATATCTTTGGACACCTGAACCGCGCCATAAGGAAACGGATAAAGGATGGAGGGAAAGAAGAAAAGAAGAGCGAGGTGCCGCAGAGGGCTCCGGAATAATTTCGACCACCTGGGGATATTTAATGAGCACTGACATCGCACAGCACACGGGCGCCTTAGCGTTCTGCCTCCATAAAGGCGCAGCCGCGACGGTCGGGTTCGAACCCGGGAACTACGGATCAGTAGTCGAGTGCCCTAACCACTGAGCCACCGCGGCGGGTTCCCCTTGAACCTTTAACTCGGTTCTTCTTTCTATCATATGTTCCAAACAACAACAAGTCCCCGCATTAAAAGATTGGCCGCGGCAACCGCGTTTCAATGAATTCGAAACGCAAAAAGGCGCCCGTGTGCTGTGCGATGTCAGTGCATTAAATTTCTGAGGATGGCCGAAATTACTCCGGAAACCTCCACTACAGCACCTCTTTTCTTCTTCATTCTTGCGCTCCATCCTTTATTCCTTCTCTTGCGGTGCGGTTCGGGTGTCCACTAATATATGTGAGACAATTACTACGTAATTTACTTTCCTCAAAACCAGGTTTCATTTTTCAATTTTTTTCGCATAAGCTTCGCCTTTAAAGTTGATCGCGATATCGTTATTAGGTCCCGTTCACATCGTTTACTCACTTACTTCATTCTCAGTTACATACTCATAATTACTCATGTACGCATCAGTACGTGCCTCTAAAACACTAAACCAAGTCAAAGACAACAGCGCATTACTTGGTCCATCTTATTCAGCTCCAAGGAACGAGCCCTTGTGGACGTTGTGTAGTGTGCCCGTCTAGCAATTCGACGATTCTGGGCCCGATTCCCACCTTAACTCAGCTGGACAGAATTTTCTGCCCATCTCAATTTTACTGCTTTTTTCGATCCATCGGGATTTACACGCGCCAACTTCAAAGGCCCCGTTACTCAGAAAATCTGCCTTTGGCGTTATGGGCCAAAAGTCACGATCATGACTTAGTCAGGTGGCACCCACAGAGAAACCTAGCAGGGAGGTTTTACAGCTAGTCACGTGACCTTGCGGCGTCTTCAAAACCTGTCTACCTGAGAAACTGCAAACCATGGCAGGTGGCAGGTAAATTAATGACTGGTCGCTCGGGTCGAGCAACCTGGGCAGTACAAGGCCCACCACTGGGAACCTCTGGCATCGCAGGCCAGTAGTGCATTGCTTAACCACTGCGACAGTGCGCCAGGAGGCGTATGATGACTTCCAGGGATCTACGAATGTAAAGTAGAGAATGACCTCCTGCATATCTGGGAATAAACACATTACGCTGTCGCGTCATACCCGTAATTAAGGCGGAGCTTAAGTGTCCCATTCAATTTTTTGCTCATGGGTGACGACAGCGGCTTTTATGCGACTCGGGATACCAAACCCTACCGCGTTAATATCGAACAGCAAACCAAATGCCGCCCAACGTACTTTGGCAGGCAGCAACCAAACGAGAGACAGACACACTATACGATAGTTCCAGCTCAATCATGGCTTCATGTGTCCTACTTCTGATCCTGAAGTTGTCCGTAAGGGATATATATGTGCCGATATGTTATGCCAAACATCCCAGCTTTCTGTTCAAACCAACTCGCTTATCTCGCGCGGCATAATTATCCTGCATGGTAGGTGAAAACAGCAACTTCCGAGGAGGAAATGATCTCGCTTTAACTGAGTCTTAGCAATTCACCCGGCCGAAGCAAGTACATATGCGTCAATACACATTTTGTTCAAACATTGATAGCGCATCACCATTAATAGCGCTAAAAATTGGCAAAGGAGGCGAGAGAAGGTGTATGCTGTTTCCTACAGTCGAATCGTGCTCGAGATGGCACTACCCAGAAGCAATACCGTCGGTCACACAGATGGTCACACAGATTGAGTCGGCTATGTGCGATGTTGTAGTAAACGTATTCCCCGTATTATAGCCCAAAATACTAAGCCTGCCTAAAGTGGAGTTCAGTTCATAAAAACTGCGTGATCCCCGTCTGGTTCTTCAAAGCAGCATGATACGTATAACGTTAAGAGACAAGAAGAGGGCACAATCGGCCAAGAAAAAACGCGCGTTAATGATATCCAGGTCGAAATCAAGAGGAAGAAATGAGCTTTGGCAGGGCATATATTGCAAAATAAAGATAACCGATGGTGGTTAAGGATAACAGACTGTATTCGGAGAGAAGGCAGGCGTAGCAGGGCGCGGTAGAAAATTGGGTGGGCGGAAGAAATTAAGAAGTTTGCGCCGACGGGGTTTGCGTAGCTGGCACAGGACAGGATATAATTGGAGAGACATGGGAGAATCATTTATCCTGCAGCGGGCGTAGTCAGGCTGCTGATGATGATAGCCGGTAAGGAAGTGCTTGTACTTTGCGTGCAACAGATTCGTAATGTTTATGGTTTATTTAAACGTCCCAAAGTGACTCAGGCTATGAGGGCTGCCGTAGTGCAGGAATTCAGAAAACGTCGACCAATTGAGGGTCTTTAACGTGCACCGACATCGCACAATACACGGGCCTCTAGCATTTCGCCTCCATCCAAATTCGATCGCCGCTACTGGAATCGAACTGGCGTCTTTCGAACCAGCATCCGAGCACCATAATGACAAAACCACCGAGGCGGCTGAGCGGCTAAGTAATACTGCGGCTGAGCGATAATGCCCGCACGAATGTAGTCACTGAAAATATTACCGGGCAAGCTGTGCACCAACAACGCGTTGACACACATCTACATGCGTCTGATCACGTGTGTGTTCCACCGCATCATCTATCGTTCCTGGGCCTGTGGAGCGACAAAAGTAGCACGGCTCTCATGGCCACAGAATGCATCAGCTGTATTGCGGCTATCAGGCGCTGCCTGCATCTGGAAGTAGCTCAAATAGTCGAGCTGACGGGTCATGCAATAATACCACGTGGTGGCCAGCGGGGCATGCAAACTTCTCTAATCGGTGCTGTTAGATGATCTACGACCATGGGCAGTAGCTTCGCTTATGACGCTACCACTTTCTCGAGCCCACCGTGCTTCTGCTTCCTCCTGTGATGCTTTGCTCAGCCGGCGCGCACGGAGGCCATGATTGAACTTTCATGCCATCGGCACGCGCTTGAGTGGCGCTTACTTATAGTTTCATTTGGGAGTTTTCATCGCTCTTTTGGTCAAGAGGTTCTTTCCGGGGCTGTGTCGCGGGGGCCGAGAGACGTTCTTCGATCTGCGCTCTTTGAAGTGCAAGTTTGAACTTCAGGGGCAAGTTTGCGGCGCCCCCTGGTTCTTTATTACCGAGTGGTGTGGCCGCAGACATTCGTTACACGAATTGCCAATACCATAATGAATATTTTGACAATAGGAGTGCAAAAGCTCGCAATAAGTGAGCGTTCGTTACGTTTGTGGCCGCAGCAAATTGACTCGACTGTACTCTTTGAAATTTAGTTGCTTCCTTGGGAAAAATGACTATTTCATGCTTGCCTCCCTGAACTGACAATACCTCCTTGTGCAGGCAGGAGCTATGAAAGTGCTGCGTTTCCAACTTCCGTGTTTCTGACTGCAGGGCGCAAGGTCTTTTCTTCTTCTGATGGGACAATTTAGCAAAGGGCAGACACGGCAGCAAGAGGAGAGAGACGGCAAGTGCTCACCCATTTCTCGCAAACTTTAAGGACTTTCTAAATATGAGATTTATGAATCCACGAAGGAATCCAAATACATGGTGTTTTAAAACTACGCCCATGGCTATTCCCTCGAGAAACCTATGCAACAGGAGCAGATTCTGCTATCGGGCTGCCATATTGACTGAATTACTTCCCAGAGGTTCTTTGTGACGGTTATAGCGCGGCTGTGCATGCAGCGACGATGAGCGATGAAATCTTAAGTGGGCCACTCGTGCGTACCTCTCTAAAGCCTTTGCTATTTATCTTTCTTTTTACCTGATAAGTACAAAAAATTTGATCTAAAAAATGAGAACACGTTAAATAAATCAAAATTCGACAAAAAACAGACTTACATTTCCGTCATGGTGGCGGGTTGATTGGGTGGCTTACTTCCTGCAAAAGAGAAATAGGAATTTCAATGTCGAAGCATCAACTTCTAGGTAGTGGTGGTTATGCACTTAGTGATATTACAGCAGCCCTCTGTTCGAGACAGTGAACGGCAATACTAGCGTTTGACTGACACTACTTAGTAGCTCTTTTATCTCTCTGGAGCTTGGCACCAAATGCACTATTGTATCCAGAGGCCGATGAAATTAGAATTAATACTACGCGGAAGCTCTACAATGTATGCCGTTATAATTACCAGACAACATGACGCTATTTATAGCGAACCGCTTTCTGCCAGCTCTTTTATGTCGCATCTTCAAGACAGTCAACCATGTTGAACACTGTGGTGAACATGACCTTCACCGGGCGAATACCATCTGGTCACAAAAGATCAAGATGCCGCCCCATTTTGGTGGTCCAAGGACGTAGGGCCAACGCAGGTCGTGCGAACGGTATACCTAGACCGGATGTGCGGCGCAACACACTCCTTAGAAAGCAATTATAGTTTAGGGGCCAATGAACACGAACTCAAAGGGAATTGCTGTAAATCCACAGTTGCTGCCGAGAGCTCTCGCAACCTGAGTATGAGATTTCTGATGTCTTGAATCCACAATATTTTAGAAAGAATGGCCGCAAAACAAACGCTGCGCAGTTACCGCCTGAAGTGTAGTTGTAGAGAGCCACCGCACTGTAGCCAACATTTGCCTTTCCATCCCCAAACTTCAGTCGTAGAGCTTTAGGGTGATGCCTATTTCACAGACAGCCACTATACCTCATAAAAAATGACCGCCACGCGAACAACTAATATTTCGGTGCGTAATGAGCTCCAATACACGACATCTTGGTAGAAGCCATTAAAACCAGCATGAACTGGATCTCTGGCTAGTAGCTGCTATTGAGAGCAGCCGCACTACCTTAATACGGGATCAGTGCGAGGCGCTGAGTGGAAGGCATTGGTATGTGAGCGAGTCGCAAGAATAAAACCGCAGTTCAAAACAGGAAAGAAGTGCCGAGACTTGTGTTATTCGTACAGCGCAAAGAAGTATCCGCCATTGCTATACAACACTCCCAGCCCTCACCCACCACATCAAGCACATTAGCACACGCTCCACATTTCTGAAGCCTCCAACTGTGTGGCGCACTAATCTCTGCAATCTACAGCACACTTGGACAGCGTACATTTACACCTTACAAACCATGGCAGTTTTGATTGCAATGTCCTACAACACTACACTATCAGCTTCCCTTAAGATGCCTCCCGTTCTGCCATCGCCGTAGAAGAAGCTGGGCACAATTCACCGCCATCGGGCGTAGAAGGCGGATGCCAGTTACCTGAGAAAGGCGGCTGTAGTCAGCCGATGTTGAAGAGCGCTCGACACGGTGCGCTAAGCCCGCGTAGAAATGACCGACGGCTTAGGCACCGGAGTTGCGAAGGACCCCTTGGATGACACTAGTCGCCGGAGGGTGCGCATGCGTCGTGATGCACGCTCCCCGCATCGATGCGCTGCCGTTGGCTCCACTAAAGCCACACTGGAGGAAGACGAAAGCGATCATGACTCATGGCGGGCGCGGTAAGCTCGCAGTGTGATTGCGGTAGCTTTTGTTTCGGAGACTCATTTTAACGACAAGCTCGAAGAAACAAGTTAAGAGAAATGTGGCGAGTTTCACCGGGATATTGCGGCAAGTGGGCTTCAAGCAACATTCCCCAGCCATTCACCATTTTGGCTGAACCAAACGACCCACTAAGTCTTTTTTCTCTTTCGCTTTATATCGCGTTAAAAATGGAGCAGCGCTGTCAACGCGACTGCAAAAAATTGAAAATGAAGTTTCGGTGAGAGAAAGGGATGCGCCATGTTTAAGAGGAAAAAGAAGTAGACGACGAAGACAAAAGGAAGGGAGGTCAATCAATTTTGTTTCGTAGGTTGTAACTTGGTTCTTGTGTGATACATGTTTATACCGAAAGGCACCGCGTCGAAATGAAAGATTGCATGCCATCTTTCCGAACAGTTACCGTTTTTTTCTATAAAAAATCGGCCAATGACTACTCACTGCCACCAGCAGGTCTTTACTCTTTCCCTGCGGCTGCATAACAATGTCTGCAATTTCGGGTTATATCGCCTCATCCACACTGAGCCCCGATCTCACATCATTAAATTTAAATTTCTTAAGTCGAGCATCGCATCGCCCTGTCAATGACCTCCGACTTCAAGCAGCGTTTGAGAGTTGCCTGTGTCTCATCCAGCGAAAATGCCCCTAATGCTGTGAGCGGTTGATGTAGCCTGCAGGATACCTAACTTTTCCTTTGCAGTTTCGAGAACGCGCCAATCACGGTATGCCTCACCGCGGTGAGGATTCCACTACAATCTGATTTCCTTCTCGGAAAGATTTCGTTCCAATGCATCAACTGTCATTTTAACGGCTCACTAAAGCGTTGTGGATAGCATACCATTTGAATAACAGTCTTCGTAATTATATCTATATGCTCACGCACGCATAGCGTTGTACTACAAAGATGGCGGTTTACCTTGTCCAACTTCCTTCTTGCCGCCGCCGACTTCGCATACGTCGAGCTTAAGTCAAAGCGCTAATTTAAATAAAAGGATGCGTTGCAGTATACACTAAAAAAATGCAGTGCATCTTATAGGCGACAAAAGGCTTAAGCATGAAATGCATTGTAGGGCCGACGTACAGGTTTTTAGGGTAGCTCACAAATCGTGCTTGCCGCACCCATTCAATATCAATTAATGTGTTTTGTCTAGAATCACTGGCCGCATCATATTCCGTTCACTTCGCCCGCATTTTTGCGCAGAGCTGATTATTTGCACTTGGCCTTCTTGGCTGCTTTCGTAGCTTGACAACGACGGCCATCAGTAGCTTATTTTCTCTCAGATGGACACCACGCTCTCCGTTCGTAGGAACTTTTGCTGCTTTACGTGACTCTCCATACAGCGTCCTTCATTGTTAGCGCTCGGCCGCGCGCACAGCGTCCTTTGCTGCTTTCGATGCTTGACGCGGCGAAGCGTTGTCAGTCTCTGTTTGGTCGCATAAATGCGTTCGGTCGCATTGGTCACTGCCTTACTTTCCCGTGAAGCCGCATAAACTTGACTTTGCGGACAGAGTCAGTGCTTCACTGCTCCGATGTCAAACCTAAGTAGTGTCCCCTGTCTGCATATGTTTCGTATCCCTTTACTCAACCGGCTAAACTGTCCGCAACGCCCCTAAACCATCGAGTGTTTCAAACGCAGAATGAATGAAGACTGCCATAATCATTCATGCATTTTTTAATGCGAAATTTATTACCCGAGGGTATCAATGATGAGTGAAGGTGTGATGAATGAAGTAGAGATTAAATGAATGGAAAAAGGTTAGCTGATTTGATGAAGTCCAGTAGAGAACGATGGTGCGGTCCCTGCGTCCAGGTAATGTATGAAGCAGGGTTGCTTGGTGAAAGACCTGCTACCATCAGGTGCCGGATCCTTGTAGGCTCGAGAGCTGGGCAGTCTCACAGTAAGTGATGAATGTCGGCCTCAATATCCATGCTTTACGAGTTAGTGTCAGCGCAGTATTTTGCGCAGATACTAAATGCGCACTAAAAGTGGTGCTATCGGTTTCATACATGCGAAAATAATCGCTAGCTCGTGGAGGTAGCTGTGTTATGCACAATCACAACACACAGCCCAACTTGTTACTGGGATGGCTGAGTGGTCCGGGGCGTCCGGAGACGGAGGGGGTCAATTGAGGGCAAGCGATGGTTCAAACCCCGTCTTGAGCGCTCTAAAAGGTTTCTGTCCTGGGTACCAATCGGATAGAAAGATTTGCATTAAATGCCGTTAGTGCCGGTCCTGTAACGGACTTATCTCCGCCGCGATTTAGATAGATACTGGCCTGGGTTGGATAAGAAAGGGAGTTAAAAGCACTTTATGCTTAAAGTAGCTGAGCTATTATATGGCTTGAGTCATGCAGAGGTCGTCTTTCTCTGTTGAAATTCCGATGAAGTTCGTCAGCTTCAAACGAAACGCACAGAAAGAAGGAAAACTTGAATACGCTAAGATTTGAGCGTAAGTCTGAGCAGCAAATCAAATTAGCTGTCTGATCACATTGCACTTCAGGGACGTATAGAATCTGCCAACGAGCGTGAGTGCTATGCACCGGTAAACCCGGCCGTATAGCATTGGCGGAAAGGAGTACGTGAGCGGCATATATTCGCTAAAATCTAGGCACTGTGCAGGAATCAATTGCAAGCGAGCAGTCTTTTGGCTTAGTAGGCAGAAGCGCAGAAGCGAAAAGTTTTTTATGGAGCTCGCGCGTGCCGGAAGGTATGTCCCGTCACGGGCGCAGCTGGTCACGGTCCTGCTCGCGTCCTGCACGTCGAGCACTGTTAACGCCGAAGGATGTCGTTGTGAATTAGCAGTAGTCTTGGCATCGGCAAAGGTGGCATGTCTGTTTGTGAGTTCCGCTTCTTTGCGTGCCAGTTTGTTATTTGTAATGTTATTGAAGTGCGCACCCAGCCATGTCCGGCTGCGGCTCCTCCCTCGGCAATACCATTTGTTGGGCGAGTTGGTACTCACGATGATCCATAACTGCGCGACAGACGGGACAGAGAAGAGAGGACACAACACAGAGCGCTGTGTCGTGTCCTCTCTTCTCAGTCCCATCGCTGTGTTGTGTCCTCTCTTCTCAGTCCCATCTGTCGCGCTGTTATGGATCCTCCCTCGGGTTCGGAATTTTGAGAACCCCGGAGAAGGGTCAAATGCCGAAGCGAGCAAAGGGCTCCTCCGTTCGTAGGTGCAAGGATAAACGGCGTAACGAACGGGAGGTCCCAACGACGGACATATGTTTTCGAGCTGTTGCTTCCCTCTTAACGAACAATTTGATTGTTCTTGTCTCCTGTAATACGCCAAGTTACATAAAGCGACAGTAATCGAATGTGATGAGAACATCCAGTTCTAAACAAAGAACGAACTAGATCAGTTGCAACAATAACTTTGTATCTGTGTTTCAAGCGTCTTCTGCTACCTACCGCCTTCTCTCCGCAAGAAGCTCGCCACCCACACAGGCTAATTCGGAAGGAAAAGGCAGCCTTGACTAAAAGCAAGCAACGCGCTTTGCTATGCGGCTGCTATCTGGTTCATTTACGTTGAATTTGCCGACACTGCTACCGGCTTTCTTCAAGATGCCCAGAAGGATGTACGCAGAGCCGCAAGGGCGGCTGACTGAGCTGCCCTGGGGGCCTTTCCCGCACCAGCGAAGGAGACCCCGCGTACTGAACGTATGCTAATTGAGGAAAACGGAACTCGAAAAGTCGAACAGATGCAGTAATGCCGGCCTGATTGGAGTTCTTCGCTGAATCATTTGCGTTAAGCTGCAGTTTACCCGTTGTATTTTTTTGGTTTTCACAGTAAGTGCAACTTTCCTCCCAGTATCAAACGCAGATATTCAGGTGCTTGTTAATTGTCGCGGGAATATCAGGGCAGCTACGCGATTTAGTTCGTCGGTAGAAGTAGTGTGGAGTGGGTGCCGTGAATTGAAAATGAGATATTTGATGATGCAGCTCTCCAAACTACGTCTTCTGTGCTTTCAGTGTAAGGTTTCTTTATATTGGAGCAGCAATCTTTCTAAGTTTGCAAATATTTCCTAAGAGACATGCTAGAGGCTAGGTTTGAGGCATGTGCAGTTTATAGTTTATAGGCCCCATTCCACAAAGACCCGGACCTGGGCCTTCTGTCGACCGTTTGGGGAGTGAAATATGTCGCAGCTGCTGAAGAACAGGCACCTGCAGCGCTAAAGTTGTAAAATAAACAATACCTGGGCGGATTAAGATGTGGTATTTCACTTATAGCATTTTGAAATACACATTAAAAGATGCCAAAGGAACGCTATATTTTACACGTTAGATCCATATTCCATTGCGCGTCTATTATTTTGGACCCACACCACAAGTATTTCATTCAGGCATTATTAGAAACAATAAAAAATCCGGCCGTATGATTTCTAGCTAATAACTATGCGGCATTCCAGAGTGCATCCGAGATACAAGCCATGCTGAATTGGGAAATGTTAGGCCCCAGAGGAAAATTTATTACTTAAGTTTACGATCGCAACTATTAGAACCAAACAGGAAACCATAAGTTTAAATACCTGTCTGCACCAAGAGAGGCGCGATGCCTCCAACAAGGTGAGCGTATATGGTTACGAAACAAGTAGTCATGGCAGCTCTGTGCTTACGTGAAGTGTCAAAGAAATCAACGTGTTCGAAAAATTTCTGCCAGTATCAAAGAATTACAAATTTATTCAGAGGTATGCATGTGACAATGTGCAATTATGTGTCTTGGTTTCATTTGAACCAATTGGTTTTGTTTCATAGAGTTCAATGTGGCAAATCAGCACAGAGTATGAGAGAGGCTGTAATAAAGGGTTTCGTGTAATTTCCACCACCTGGGTTTCGTTAGCGTGTACTGACATTGCACAGTACACGGGCCTCTAGGATTTCGCTTCCATCGAAATGCGACCGCGTCTTTAGGGTCAGCAGCGGAGCACCGCTGCCAGTGAGCCACCGCGGGGGCAGTTTCAACTAATTATTAATCCACCATGTCATCAGGCATTCACTGTCCAATGTACCTATAGTCGGATACAACTCAACAACGAAGCGGCTTTTCCTCATCAAAGAACCCGCTTCCAGCTAATGAGGTCGGCCGATTCTCATGACCCTGTTAGCGTGACAATGCAGGCAGTGGCGCGCAATGCAGAGACGGTAATATCGCCCACCACGGAGTGAGGAAACTGTTCCCTTCCATTTTCCACTCCCTTCATTTTCACGCTAGCATGGGTCATGAGAATCGGCCGAAGCCATTGGCGGAAAGGGGGTCCTTTGACGGGGAGAAGCCGCTTCGTTCTTGAGTTGTGTCTTACTACCGGTACATAGGACCGTGAATCCCTGCTTCGCGCTCAAAAGATAGGGCCCGACCCAAGCTGCCGTCCCTCTGCTAAGTTGTGCTCACTAGGGCAGAGAGGTAGCCACTCATACACGAATGAGGGCCATTCTCTTGGTGAACTGCGGACGGCTGGAAATATTATCAATGGCCTCCCAACGCAAAGTGGCCAAGATTAAGATTATTGTGCCAGAGCCGGTCTCGACGCACCGGCGTCACTGAACCGGCGCTTAATGATGGCGGCAGAATTCACTGTGATTGTGGATTTCTTACGTTAGTTTATTACAGAACTACAAACCATACACTGAGAGTGAAACAAACCATACACTGAAAGAGACACAAGGTAATCTCTACCAGTATGCATATAGACAAGTAATTATTTTTTTCCAGGAATAAAATTTTAAATACAGAAGCAATAAACTTCGGGTACGTGTGGGCTAAGAAATAAACACTACGCAGAACGTGTAACCAGGCATAGGTGATTTGCTGTCGAGTAATATAATGGACATTCTCTAGGCTAAAGTATACAGTTGCATAATTGAATGTCGAAAGAAAATGCTTGCGCTTTCCAACAATTCCAATTGAAAACGTTTTGCAATGTGGGCCAGGGAATGACAGATAAGGCGAATGTTTCTATGGGTCTTTATATCGAATGGGAGGAGAAACTCTTGAGTAACCGATGCAGATGTTAATACCCCGCCTCTCAGGATGCTATGACCCATATGAGAAAAAAAAACACACGGGACAATTACTATGGTGAGCCACCGCCGATGCTCAGCGGTTATAGAAAACGGCTGCTGATCCGCAAGACGCGGGTTCGATTCCGGCCGCGGCGGTCGCATTTCGATTGAGGCGAAACGCTAGAGGCCCGTGTACTGTGCAATGTCAGTGCACGTTAAAGAACCCCAGGTGGTCGAAATTTCCGTAGCCCTTCACTACGGCGTCCTTCATAGCCAGATTCGATTTTGTGCGTCAAGCCCCCATAAACCAAACCAGCTGCCACTGTGAAAAGCGATACTGAACGCCATTTGTTTGAAGTGGTGAAGTCATTTTTTTATTTTTGGTCTTGATTTCCGTCAGAGTGCGCGTGAAGTCACTATGCAGTCACTTCACTCGTGACGTCGCTTGGTTCAAAGCACTCAGTGTGGGACGGTGTTCTCTAAGGACGCCAACGCTGCGGGCCCGGCAAATTCGCGCTTAACCACCATCGCTGTAAAATGAAGTGATGCGGACTCGATGTGGCGGTTACCTTGTGGGACTTGAAAGAGGTGTCATCATGAGGTTGGCGTAGCTTGAACGCGAGTAGCAGTGAAACTCTTTATCTCCTCGGCCGGGGGAAGAGGACAATTGATGGAGAGATGTTTTTGAGACTGCAAGTTTCTGAGACTAGTTGTTTTTTTGTTGCACGTCCATCCCAATAGAACTCAGCTTCCTTTGCCTGTGTTTGCTATAGAGCGTTCGAAAGAAAAGAACAGCTTTGGCAAGCTGCAAAGTTTTGTACACAGGTAGCTGATGCCGATATTAAATTTTTATGGCGGAAGGCCACCTGTGGCCAAAGAACGCCATGGCGCAAAGTGTTTTCGTATTTTCAAGGTGGAGTCAAACACATTTCCCACGCATTTCGCCCTAATAGAGCCGAGCGCCAGACCAGGAGAAAGCTTGCACCCTTTGTATCCCCAATGGGTACCCGGCGGAACTGGAGATTGCACCCCGCACCTCCCGCATGCGAGGCGGGTGCTCAAACCACTAGGCCACCGCTGCGGTCGAAAATGATGTTGCTGTGGAGACTAAGTTGTATCAGCGGCTCGGCGCTTGGTGTTTCCATGTTCGAATAGAGAATAAAAACTACTGCTGTAGTGATTTAGCAAGAACCTGTGCTTGTTTTCAATGCAACGAAATAAATATTTTTGTGTAGGTCACTCATATTTCTCACTCGCTCTTTATTTATTCCTCAAATTGTATTTAAAAAAGCCGGTGAGCCAATAGCCGAGGTTACTACAGGCCCACTGTGCACGTATTGTTAATGCAGTAACGTAATAGTGGAACATGACGCTCTATTATACTGGAAAAATGAGAACAGATGCACTGTGTGTGATGATCGATGATCAGATATCAGCAGGGGCTAAAAAAATTCGAGAAATATAACTCAACTTAGAAAATGGCTTTTCTGCTCCCCTATAAAACTCTATCTTTATACCAAAACTCGCAACAAAAACACACATAACCCCAGCACAAACAAGACCTATAAGCAGAGCAGCTGAAGGAAACACCAATAAGCAGAGATTAACAGTTTTTTTTTACGACAGCCCTGGAACTGACAGCTTCACTGATACTTTTGAAACATCGCGTGCAATTGAGAGATATTTAGATATTTGATCTTGACCTACCGTCTTCTGACGCTGCTCAACTGTAACTCTCACCAGATGGTTATCAACCATTATGCCATTGAATTCACTTCTCCTCTTCACAAAATGTAGTGACTGGCGCCAGTGGTAACTGACTATCTCTGCAGCGATTGCTCGTCTCCGGCGCTTGTCCGGTCATTTTTTTCTCGTCTCAGTGCTATCCTCATTGCTCAAAGCTATCTTTGCGCATATGGTTACGAAATCTTTCTCTGCAACCACAACAACTTGATAAACTCAAAGTAGCAATTCCAACTATGTGACACGAAGAAGAAAGAGGGTTCTCATTGCCTGGAACAACTGTCAGCCCATAACTATGCGTCCTTGATATGACTGCTTTGCTTTGTGATGGCATTTTTTTTATTTCTCATTATTGAGTACAAACTGCTGTTTTAACCCGGATTGTCTGTTCTGCAGTACTACAGCATCTTTTCAAATGGGGCAAGATTGTCATTTTATTCCGTTAAATGTGGATACGCTATTGCAACCAGTGGTCTTGAGCATTTACAAATCAGAAGCATGCCACTAGCGTTACAGCTTAGACCTATTTTTAACCAACTTCAATTCTCCCATATATATTATTATAAATGCGGTCGTTAATCTTCATTACTGGCGCTGCATGCAATATTTGAAGCTATTCTTTCATATTTAGCTGCCATTCAACGAAATGAGAAATTTCTAAACCCAAATTTATAGGCACATGCCTTGCTGCTCCAGCGAATCCATCCACCTTGATGGAAGCATGGCTTGCTCAAGAGGATAACGGATTTTGCACTGGACCGTATAGTTTGAGTGACATGATAAATACAAATCTTGCACCTGGGATATTATTACATTAAATGCTGTAGACAAGCACGCCAGTAGTCGGATATATAGGCATTGTATCTACCTACATGTTTTGTCCTGATTCTATTATATAACATCGTATACTATTGAAATGTATGAACACAATAACACCTATTGTTGTCACTTATGTTAATGTGTACCTAGCCACAAAGATAATAAGAAGTTATAAAAAAGTTACGCTGCGCAAAAGGGAACGGGACAAGAGGCTAAAGAACGAGTACAGCCCCGCGGGCATAGACAGCCAACTATTCCTTCATGTAGCGAAAACTACACCGCAAGAGCATTCTATTCAAGACCTTTGACATGTAGTTCATTGCTTTTAGACGAAATCTACAAAGAACTGCCAGCATATGTTACAAAATGATACATACTTTGAGGCCGAGATAGCAACTGCTCACCGCACACGAGGTGGTCTGATACACTGATTAACGGAAATCGGGTGTGCGCCACAAACACAGGCATACACAGCAAGAGAAGCGAGATAGTGTCTTTTTTTAACATGGAAGTTTTTCCTTTCGGATCGGTTTATTTATTCTATGTACACATAAAATACCGCTTCTCGTAAAAATGATGTAGACTGAAGGCAAAAACTTATCTGCGCGATGAGTAAGAGCTTGAAGGCAACACTTTTTAAAAAAAGAAAACATGGATGATTCAGTCATATACGACTTAATAATATTTCTCGGAGCGCATTTAACAACGCCTTCACATTCGTATTATTGGCAACTAAAATTGTACTTCATTTTAAAAGATACAATTCGCGGATTCTACCTGCTGTACAACGTGTAAGAAAAGTATTACCTACTAAATAACGCAGAGATGTGAAAAGAAAAATAGCAACTATGACACACTGACCAAAAGATTATGCCGAACTGAAATTCTTCGTTTGATTTTAGGCAACCAGAGTCTACCTCGGTGGAGAATAGCGAAAAGGTTAATAGGTAATGAGAAAGGCTAAAGTATGTGTGCCACTTTTCCGCTCCTCGGGAGATCTTTTCGAGACCCGACCAGCATTTCTGGCAGAAGTGGTAGGCCTGGCCTCTCTCAGTGCAAATTTGGGAACCTGCTTGGCATCTGAAAGCAGATCGTGGCCAGAGCAGCGTTTCGTAAGTGGCGGCAAAATACCGCGGCTGAAGTCTCATTGCGAAGGCCGCGGTAGCAGTGTCTGCGACCTCCTTAATCGTGATCGCCACTTTCGTTTACTCCGCCAGTTAGGTCGCTTTCTTCTCAGACGTATCGATGACCATGAACCTGGAAGCAGCGAAATTTCGGATTTAAAGTGATTAAAAATTTAATTGTCACAGACGTTAGTGAGGGCTGCGCGCAAATATAGCTTCGCTGTTCTTTGCTGACGCTTATAAATATAAAAGATATACAATAGCCACAATGTGAATTACAAGTGTGGTGAAGACAATGGTGCTGAAAATCGGTTAGAATTCATAAGGTATTAAGCAACGGGACAAAGGGTGCTCGTCATGGTTTTTCCTCTTTCCACTGATATTCGCCACGGCACTCATCGATACTTCAACATAATGGCTGCCGGAACAATGGCTCTCTTCTAGAGTGTGCGCGTTCTGTGTTTTTTTCTACAAAAACCCGGTGGCTTGACACTTTATCAATTACGTGTTCTACGGTATCATGAACCAGAGATTAGACAAAGCGAAAATAGAAACCACATCACCTGTTACTGTATTCCCGTGCGGCCTGTAAAGCTCACATTGTGGAAAGAAGGGTGTTTTGTAGTTTAGCAACTCTATTGTCATTCAACATGTCTTAGTCAAAGGGGATAGTTTTTTTATTCTGCACATTTACTTATTATTTCGCAGAGGCTTGAGGCGTTGCAAAAGAGGGTGATGAGAAACGTAAGAAAAAAAAAACAAGTACAGGATTGAGCGGCGAAGTTTCTTCCCATGTAAATTGGCTTCAGATTTCATTTTCAGAAAAAATGTTTTGGGAAACATTACGAGATACGCAATAGTCCGGGCTTCTGCGGTAATTTGGTTCCATCCGATATATTTTTTTAGAAAGTGGGGCTCGAAAAAGACCCGGTGTCGTATTACTCTAATCCGGAGGCATGGCGGTAATTTTTTTTCTCGATGATATAGGTACCGCGCAAAGATTTTGCGTAAAGGAACATGTCTTGTTCAGAGAAGCCGTCTACGAGGCGCATGACAACTTTTGACGCGAGAATTGCACGAAAAAGAGGGGCTGCGGAAGGTATGTTACTATGAGAGTACTCTTTGACCTTAAGAGTTGCAAAGGAGCCCGTACAGCTCATATATAAAGGTATGGAGGCCAGGTTGGGCCAAAACTCTAGCTTATGAGACCGTAACTCCGCCTGCAGTATTCGGACGAAAGGCTCAGTAGGCCTTAAAACACCAACGTGGTACAAAAACAAAAGTTGCCTGACGCCACTGATAACTGACATCACAGCTCATAGGTGGCGGGAACAACTTCTAACTTCACGAAGTGGCCGCGGGGACTATCGAGGTTTCAAGCCGGCGTGGCCCAACTGGCATGACCAGAGAGCTCTATCGTTAAGGGTTTAGCCCTTAGTACACGGCGTACAGCGTGAGATACAAACAGTAAATTTTAACTGGTATTTTATGTCGGCAGAAATAATTCGCTTCCTGAGATTATTTAAGAAATGCCCTTTCAGAGATCATTCAGCAATTTTCAAGTGCGAGCTGCCAGATACGCTAGAGGCCTGCAGGAATATAACCCAACATTTCAATTCTCGTACTACTGCAAGAGCAGGTCATCAAACAAATCTCATTTGCTTTTATAAAATTTCGGCTTGAGGTAGAACGTTTTAATTTTTGCTTTATCGTTTTATATATTTTTAACAATCGTTTGAATAAATTGCCACAATTTGTTTCAAAGATGAAGTATTCTACCTTTCGTTATGTTATTTTTTACTTTTATAAACATTTCTACATTGCACGTGTAACTAATACGAAGTGCTAGAAGTCTGTAAGTGCATTCAGGCGTTTTGATTATCAGGTGGTGTCAGTGTCAGGATTCATTAATGTTAAATCTAAATCTGCTCCGGTGCAACATCCTAAAATTTCACCGGACTATAGGACGAATTGTGTACAGAGCCAGTATCGAATTATTGGTGAATTTATTAACAGCGACGCTGGTTTCGATAGAAAACTCTGTGGCCACTTTGGCGAGAAATTGCGGTATGAGCAAGATATTATTCTTGTGCGGATTTATGAGGCTAGACTATACTGCGGTTTACATCAAAACGTCAATGCAGTTATTCACTTCCGTCTTAACCTCGGCAGTTTGTATCAAGGGGCGAAAATTCTTTAACCCGCTTTTTGCAGCATTAACTGAGTATTTTGCTGCCGGAAAAACATCTTTATAGCCACGAAGAGAAAAAAAAAAGTTTACTGTGAACAAAAGCTCGATGCATTGGCAGTACATGAAGTGAGTTTGAGTTGTGCTGTTCAGAAGCCGCAAGTGAGGAAGGTCTTTCGACATAATTAACTTGTCCTTTTAGATAACTCTGCGGTAATGATTTCGCCAGGCAGCACTTTCCACAGAGCATAAGCGTTAATCTGCAGAGAAAACCAGAAGAAAGCACACTGCATGTTGTAGCCAGTCGACGCGCAATCTTATAGCAGATTGTAGCAGCGCGCATCTTGTTATTACGTGAGAAAACTCAAAGGATCTTCAAAAAATGTTATGCAATTTATTTTGTGCGATCCGATGAGCCGACCATTAATATATAAGGACATGTATGGTATAATGCGGTGTTGGCTAACATTGTTTAGTGAATAACGCAAGACAATGCATAAACTGATATTTTGTTCAAGCGTAGTTAACGTTGCGCAAGTAGTGCACGCCTTCTTACGCATACGAAGAAACATGACCGGAGCAATCTTTTGGTTTGCGTTTTTGGTTCGACAATACTGCGGCTTTAGCTCTGTGTATGTATGTTCAGATAGCACGGCAGTATAAGAATTCGCACGCACGCAGAACTTCAAGCTTTTCTGTTTCCTTGGCCAGGAAAGCCAACACTGCGGTGGTAAAGCTTAGTGTGTTACGACAGTGCTTCAGGCTTAAATTCACAGGTGCGTAACCTGAAAAAAGCGACGACCTCTAACTGCTAATTAGAAGTTCACTCCTAAACACATCCATAAGTCCTGTAACAATTAACGCTCCATCGGAAGGCGTGTCGCTCAAGACCCAGAAGGTACTGATGTTAATACGCTTAGTTTCTGCTCACGCCATCAAGAATGAAGCTCTGCACGCAAAACAGGCTATAATTTCCAGTGGTGAATACTGTATGTCGGTTGTTTATGGAATAACTTCGCATTCTTCCCTTCAATATTGCACGTGCTTGAGAATACATTGGCGCCATTTTAGTGTTCGAGTGTGTTTTGAAATGAGACTGATTGCCGACTTTATTTTTACAGTGATGCAAGGTTCTCCAATGATTCTATATTTATTATATTTTTGAAACGCAAAAGTCAGGGACTACGGAATAAAAGATCTACAGAACCTATATTCAACATCGTTGTCTCCAGGTTATTATTGTCTGATGCCACAAGATTCACCTCACCCTTGAAGTAAAGTCGTCTTCGCGGCCGTCGGTGCCGCAGCAGACGCACAGGCCGTCGCCTTGACCTGTGCAGGATGCGTAGGCGCAGAGCTGCCTGGAGGCGAAGCCAGCGCCAAAGCCATGAGTGAAGGCGCGCACGGTAGTAGGGGCTCAACCGCATCAAAAGCAGCGATCGCAGCCTCCGGAGGCGGTAGTGCTCCTGATAGTGCCGTCGCTGCTGACGAGACATCTTCCCACGCCGTAGCACTTGGCGAAGAGCTGGCTCTGTGGACGTGGTCGTGGTGGTCGCCTTCTTCTTCGTGAACTTTGCCACGTCCGCTGCTTTGCACTCGGGACACTCAAGCTTGGCTGCAGGGTGGGTGCAAAGTAAGAAAAAAAATATCCCGCAGGTTGCCACGTCGGCAGAAAAGCGTAATGGTTGTTCGGCCCTACTAAGAGTTCTGGCAGCGACTCGCGGTGAAAGGGAACGAAAATCAAGCATGGTCCATAGGATGGCCCACAAACGCAAGCGAGGACCAGGGTAAGTGCTAAAACTAAAAAAAAAACACGAAACTTGACAGATAAGGTTACGCGCTCATCTTGTTCACTAGATATATGAGTGTTTCTTCATACGTTAGGTGCAAATGCAGTACAGTCGCGAGTAAAAAAAGATCAGCACTAGTGAATGCCAGTGGAACGGCAGACAGCAACGCTAGGTGCTGCAGTTACGAACACGTCGATAACAAAAATGTCAGGTGTGTTCGTAAAGCAAGGCGCGGCGCCAGCCACGCGGTCAGATTTTCGCCGCTCCGGTGACGCCATTGTCCTTTTTTATTTTTACTGGCGAACGTGTAAGGTGTTAAAAATAATGAGTGAAAAGCTGGTTAAAAGGGGCCGTATTCTGTAAGGATTCCTTATCAATTTTTCATCTCATTTGGCGTAACGTTAGCTCAACGACAACACCCGACGAAAGCTCCAAGCGGCCAGTCAGAGAAATCGCAATGGCGTGGATTCCCACGACGAATGAAGACTTCGCTATTCGCCACCAGTCGTGAGGTGCGGTCGGCAATTAGGCAATAGCCCAGCAGTCGCTTCTCACGGGCGCTTGAAAGCCGCGTCTATAGATCACGAAACAGCAGTGGCCAATGGCAGAGGGCCAAATGTAACCGTAATAGAAAATCAACGAGGAATCGATATAGAATGGGGGTTCCTGGGTATGTTTCCTTTGGCGGAATGACATGTACGACCGGTCGGAATAAGGTACAGCCGCAAAGACAGCATTGAAACAGCATAACGCAGGTCATGTACATAAGTATGCTGCGTATAAATTTATTTGTGACGAAAAAATATATAAGACTCAATTTACCCAGGAAGTACATGTAAGTTCTCCGACGCCATCCTATATGTTGAAGGTCATAGAAAGAACTGGCTGTTTTTATTACCAGGCAATGAAGCCGTGATGCCCTCTTTTTCGCTCTACTGATGCGAACATGAACTTCAAGCTCCCGCTTCTATTAATCATGTAAGAATACTGGATACCTGCAAGCCACCTCGCGAAGAAATGTTAGTAACGCACTTTAAGAACCGTGGACGAGCATTTTATAAACGACTCACGAGGATCGACTGGAATGAACACGTGTACAAAAACAAAAATAGGGCGACACTGAAGCTGCGCCTTTAGGGCATGCCAGAAAAGCGTCAGCGGTTACTTGCTGCTTTTTTTCTTTGTTGTGCCTTTTCCTAATTTGCAACACATTGGTATACATACGCAAGTATACTACAGGCCACGTGATACACCATAAGTTACAAAATAACTTGCCTTTAACCAAGCCGAACAAACGTATACCAAGCGTGTTTGACTGGAAACCTAAAGGTCATGATTTCAACTCGAAACTAATTGAAGCAATTTGTTATGCCTAATAAATTTACTTGACATCTTTACATGTCTTAATGACATTTGTGTCATGCCATAATCTCATTGTCAAAATTAATTTGAATTTTTATTTTTTATTCTGCACATCAGCCTGTGACTTCCGGACCTTCTGGACCAATGTGGATTTTCTCAACACGCCAACGCCAACAACAACGGCGGTTTCCGCGCTGAACGGTAGCTTAACGCTCTGGAGATGCAATTTGGAGACCCACTTACCCTGCAGAAAGTACAGGTAGAATGAGAAAATTATGATGCCGACGAGGGTGATAAGGAAGACGGTGAGGAGTGCCAAGATGCCCGTGGTGGAGAGCCACGGCCTTGCGGCTCCGGCCAGGATGGGCAACTCCTCGTCGTCCATGCCCTCCATGCCCATCCCCATGCCCATGGCCCTGTGGAGAGCAAGAGCCATCTTCTCAGAAAGCCGATTTCAATCTTTTTTGTTACGCGCACCTAAAATAAACTTTATTTTGATGGTTGGCGACTCGAAATACAGACAGGTTTACTCGCAGTAATCAGAATATACCGCGCTCCTAGTTCGTTCGCTTCCGGTCACTTCCTCTTGAAATGTCTGGTAGCAGCGTCTGATAAACGGCAACTAACGGCCACTTGTGCTTCTTTGTACATGATGTGTTGCTAATCAGAGTAACGTCAAGATGCTGTCCCATAAAGCCATTGTTAGAAAAATAGCGGCCGAAACTTGATGTATGTACTTCTGACACCTCGCTTAAAAAAATTTCTCAAAAGCAGCGTAGGTATAAGCAAACGCGTTAGAAAAATTTGCGCAAAGGAGAGCCAGCGTGAATAAATGAGCGTGCTCAAGAAAACTAAAGGATCGTTTTGACGAGACTGCAGCTGCATTCCTCGTGCTCTCTTCGCGCCAGTAAACACAGCTAAAGATAAAGAAAGGGGTAAATAGCGCTTTAGAAAGCAAAAAATGTGGGTACTTAATAACGTTTCTGCTGCATAAACGCAGCAAACCAAACTCTGCGAATTTTTTTGCAATGAAATTGTTTTTTGAGGTGCCTAATAAATGGCCGCGAGCCATGGTAACTGCACGCCAGTGATCGAAACTTAGCGAAATCAGCCAATCAAGTTCGGCTTATTTATTTCGAACGCTAATCCCCCTCTCAATCTACACTCCATGTCCTATATTTCTCATAGTTTACTGCAAACTGTACTAGTATGCAAGCTGCAAGCTGTACGAGTATGCATGCATGCAGATATGCTTCACCTTGAGCTCGTATTTTCATTCATTCTGATCTTGGGACGGAGTAATGAGGTACCGCTTTTTGTGGGTGGTGACCTCAGGTCACGCTACCGATCCTTATTTACTCGCGCTTCATGCCTCAAGAGTTATTGGGGAGAACGAACTGTAAATCAGATTTAGATGCTTGTTCACGGGTTATGATTCAAGCCAGACGCCTTTTAGACGCTGATACTATTATAGCATAAGTGCTCCAGCATAATTGTCACAGCGTGCGCATGCATGCACCATATCGTTTAACTGATTCCTGCGATCATTTTCAAACTCCATTATTGAGTGCGGCTTAGAGACTCACGGATCTGCGCCAGGGTCCATGGTTGTGTATTAAAGTGCCGTGTGTCCTGAAAAAAAAAAACCAGCGAGACTTAAGTGAAATGTCAGAAAACTAGAATAAAACTGCTTTGCAACCCACTGTGAATAAGTCGCTCAGTCAGGCGGCGAACCCCTGAACATTGCATGAATGGAGCCAAGTGAAAAAATTGACAGCGACAGGTTCGCATAAAACACCGGCGCCAGGGCCACATCTATGCAAGTTCTGAATTGATCACCAGTTTTTTGCTGGCGGTATTAAATTCCCTCTCTTGTATTGGTAACTGCACTTCATACTAATGTGCTCAGGAAGCCTTCCAAGCCTTCATAACAACGCAAATTTTTAAAACTTTATCTATAATAAAAAACAAGACATTTTCTAACATAACAATGTCCAAGACAAATCTTAAGGTGTGGTTCGATTCAACAATGAAATTATTTCGAATGTTAACTTCCTAAAAGCAGTTAGAAGCATTTGTTCCATTTGCCGAGGTTCGATCTCTTCCTTTTATCTGACACCGACTGTGCATTATTACAAGCACCACAGAAAACGCAGAAGTAGTGGCCGTCAAAGATGGTGTGGCCAAGCTGCGGTGCAATCGTGGACCGCACTAGCTGTAAATGGAAAATGACTGCCTAATCTTTTACAGTAGAGTAAATGCGCAATGGGGTCACGTGTTTACTTGGACCCAAGTTCTGTTTTTACCTTACATAACTGCACCGTTTATTGCATTTTCTTCAATAAAAACTAAACATTTCGACAGATTTGCGAATTACCTCACATATGTAAAGAACCGGTCATTTATTTTCTGCGTAAGCGGTTTTGCTTGAAAAGACGTATTGCATTCATCAATAGCTTTTAATAGCTACATATTTATCTTGGAGGTTGTTCATCCAAATCAATTTTCAAGCAATGCCCATGCTACTCTTTGATAGGATTGTTATGATTCGAACAGGTTTGGAAGTTGCATTCTTTCTCATTCGCTACATCCGTACATTTCCTTCTCCTCTTTAGAGCTCGCAGGATCCCTCTGCCAGCCTCAAATTTACGTCAGTCAATAACATCGGCAGCATAATTTATAAGCGTCTTAGGTATTTATTCAGGTAAACTCACGTCACGCATGTCTTTCTGGAAACCGTGCGAAAAAGCAGGAACGCTTGGGCACCGAGGCAGATTGAGCAGGCCTCAGTAAGGATGCAGCATACAACCTCATACTCGGCTGGCGTCTTCTTCTTCTTCCTCCACTTAAAACATGGCACATACATACATGGCGGCAATGGCCAAGGTGTAGGGCGTCTTGTTTACATCAGGCTTCTTCCTTCTCTTGACCCTTGCAAGCACTGATGATGATCGCAGAAGGAAGAGGTGTTAATGAAAACATTTTTGAAGGTAAAATTGGTGGTCGGAGCACCTATTCCGAAAGTTAATTGATTCTGTAGCCGCTATAGCCCGCTCGGTCAACTCCTGCGGAAGTTTCGGGCCTAAGCTTGTTAGCATTTGCCCCCATCGCTGAATCGTTTGTTATTTTATCCTTTCTATTCTGTGCTGTATTTGCAGGCCTTTAAGATGTGGGATAGGTCCGCCTTTATGCAACGGCGTGCGCATTATGGCTGATTGTCTTCTGGGTGGATTTCGTGAACTATTTTCGGACTTGAGTGTCTGTTTTCGTCTGCCATCCTACGTGTTGGTTTCTTTTCATGGTCTAGTACTTTTCCTAGTCTAGTTCTTTTGCGAGTCTAGTAGTAATGCTCGCCTGTATGTCCGGCTGGCCGAGAGCGCATTCGTTCCCCTCTGCGGACTGACGCGCTTGTGTACATGTGAGCTTTCCTTGCTTTTCGGTTTGCCTGATGTCCTTCAGGATCCTGCCTCTGATTTATTTCTTGCACGCGTCTTGCGAATCTGTTAATACATTAATTTTTCTCTGTTAGGTTACTGCGAGCTCAATGGCTGCCCCATCTACTTGGGGTCGATTTCTGCACCTGAATGATGCGCTATCTGTGTGGTCACTTGAGTCACTGACTACTATCATCATGATGCCTCCAAAGAGCCTTGTCGCATCTGTGTTCTGTGTATATTGCCACATAGCTGACACTCTGCCGGTGCCACCTGGTGGCCGAACCTTATCTCCCAGCGCGCGGCCGAGCGTCCTCTTTGTCTCGAATGAGCGCGGCTATTCGGCGAGCCTCACCGCAGTAAACGGGTGTGCTTCCCGCTGCGTTTATCGGTGACAATACTGGGTTCTCATTGTTCTTCTATCGTTTCTCGATGGCTTCAGCTGTGACCAGCACTTTGCCTCCTTAGTGTGCCGAGTGCCTATCCCTTGTTTGGGTTTCACTTTTAAGATATAGTTCAGTTTTTGGCGGCTTCATGCTAGTCTTCAGTTGTCCTTATATGTATGGTTGCTGGAGTCAAAGGAGTATTCTTCAGGATTACTTTACATCAAACTGGGGATCTAAACGGATTTAAATTAAAAAATGATGCCACGTGTCAGGATGCATGTGCTGTGCAAAGCTTCTGTACATCGTTTTCTGTTTTTAGTTTTGCTCTAGCCCCCAGTGAAGGTATCGACTTAAACAAAAATTTTAATTGTACTATTTTATTCTGTTTTCTTTCATCTCATACCGACAGTGTTGACAACACTGTGTTCTGAGACATAACTGGTGTGCTGAACAAGACGGCGAGGAGAAGTGCGGACTGTGTGCAGTTAAACTTTTCTACCTTATGAGATCAGAAGAGCGCTCTGACTATCATGAATGCCTAAATATTTTCATTACTCTCTTTGCATTAATTATTTAATGGAGATAATTTGTAAACACTTATTCATACCCACGCCTCGGAAACTCAGTGGCTTTGAAAACGGCCTGCTTAATCTAGTGAGGCGGGTGCAGTCCAAGGCTGCATGAAAGGCTTAAGATTAATTACGAGAGCCATGGGTTGCTTCACGTGCCCTGGTATCGCACAGCACCCAGGAGTTATTGCATTCTGCCTGCATAGAAATGAGGCTCCCGCATAATAAATGCGAAAATTGGAGGAGACACGAACTGCGCCTTAAGGGTACGGCGCGATGGCTTAATTGCCATATATGCAGAAGGTCATTCTCCATTTTTATATCATAGATCCCTGGGAATCCTCATAGTCCTCCAGGCGCAGTGGTGCAGCGGATAAGCGATGCGCCACTGCCTTGTGATGGGAGGTGCTCCCAACGATGGGCCTTGTGCGGCCCAGGTTGCTCTTCCCGAGAGACCCATTATTCATCTGATTGCCACCTGCCATGGTGGGAAGTTTGCTTACAATCCGGAAGGCAGGTTGGGATAACGCCTCACGGTTACATAACCTAGGTGGCCCACCTGCCTCCTAGGTTGCTATTTCGGCACCACTTCCCAGAGTCATGCTCGTGATCATTCGCTCACAACGCCCACGTCGGACTTTCTGGGAAACGGGGCATTTAATTCTATGGCGTTAAAACGAATGTGTATTTTGTGATATCTGTTCACTTTAATGATTCCAAGGTGGACTCAATTATTCTGGAGCCTGCTGTACTACGGTGTCTCTAATTGACCGCAAGTAGCTTCGGGACATTAAATTTTACATGCCACATAGCCCTAATATTACGCTTACCTTCCCAAAATAAGCAAATTCAGGAGAAGAAGCGCACCAACCACACACGCAAAGCACGAGGTGCATATAAAGTATAGGAAGAAAAATATATGACTTCAAAAACAAAATCAGCCCTACATTGAATCATGAGTAATTGTTGTAGCAGGAGTACTGAACTGTAAAACTGAAGATTTATTTACCGTATTAACAAACAAGAATTGCCAACCACACGATTTTCGCTTTCATCCTTGTGAATTAGCAGCGGAAGTCTGTTATGTCCGAAGTAGTACACCTCAATATTTGAAAACAAAAGAGTGCCACTATTACGATAGTTTCTTCAAAGGCCGAAATAAAAGGCAGAAGATTTGGGAAAACATGACGACTACAAGGCTTAATTGGCGTCAGTCGAGGAGCTATTTCTCTCTGAAAGCCTTGTAGATGCGGATTGCTATGTTTTATCTCTGAGGTAATGGGCAGCGCAGAGGAGACGCAAGTGCTGGCGATATCTTCCCGTCTTCCAAATTTTGATAACCTATGGGCGACCTGCAGTTCCGAGGCAGCACTGTAATTGTTCCGATGTGCACCTAGTAACTGCGGCCGGCAGCCGCTCGGGAGGTGTCGAACGCTAGACCACATTGTGAACGATTAGAGGAACGCGTTCGGCTGGTGACACTACTCACTTTTGTGCTCTCGACGTAGCCGAATTAGCTGGCGTACGGCACGTGTTGCTTCGAAAGGACACGTACGTTCTTACCCATAAGCGTAGGAAGTTTGCGTGGAAGAGCACCATGGGAGGAAAAATGCTTGCTCCACTTGCTAGGAATTATTTTGCGGCTCTGTGATCACCTCGAGAACTTATAGCAGGTCGCCATAATCGGCTCCCGTAACCGCATATACGAGGTCATGTAGGTAAGCAACTTATAACTACCAACTTCCTGCCTGAGGCAGATCTGTTTCGCTAGCAGTAGAATTTTCTACTGTCAGACAGTCCAGAAGGGCCAGCTCACATACTACGCGAATACTGAACGCATAAACAGCAACAATAAGCTGGGTTTACTCCTGAAGGGAACGAATCGTGTGAAGGTAAAGTTCGTTTTCATTTAATTTCAAAACCCTGCGCTGAAAACCCTTAAAATGGGCACTTTGCCTTACAAGCACAGCCGCATTTCTTAGTTTTCCTCAAATACTACGCAATATGTAGCTAATAATGGACAGCAGTTTAATTCGCCGAAATAAATATTCGATATCTTCTCAAGTCAGCCCTACACTAGAGAAGCCAATCTGTCTAGCCAATCATTGCGTAAACACCCATCTGCCTTATAAGCCACTCATGTGGCATCTCCAGACTACAGGCTCGATTATATACTGGATAAAGACAATGGGTACCATTCCCAGAAACGGCTGTCAAAATAAACAAAACTTAGCTGTCGCTCGTGTAGGCTAGAATAAGAAGAGCCACTAGTGAGGATACTCTCTGACACGTGTCCAGTGCTTAACTGTAACGTTCAGTATTTAAACAGTAGAACCCGGTACTTTAATTTTGTCGCTTCCTGTATCGTTAAGCTCCTGTATTACCTCGCGTGGTAACTTGAAAGTAAAAATATGAAGCACAAGATGACATGTGTTGTATAGATCTAACGATAATGAGTCACTGAAATCACTGCACGTTGGTCTGATGCACAGTATCAAGCAAAGCACTTTAATGAGGCGTGTGACGCAGCTTGTAATGCCTTGGAACCCTGATCCCCGGTGAACAGGATTACTGGAGGCACCTTCATTTCACTCTGTGTTTCTTTCCACGCACTTAATGAGCCCGGGTACTATTTCCGTGCGTTAGGCCTAAGCGACTGCGAAGGCCACGTGAAACAACCTTGTTCACGTCCAAAACATACGCTTCTTTTTTTTTTGGGAGTCTCAGTGGTGAGCTTCAGAAGAACAAATCGTCAATGGCCTCCTGCTCCGGGGGGTTTCCATAACCTGGTTCGGTGATGTCGGCTGGGATCGATTTATCCCCTTTCGAAGACGGCGCATCGTCGTAATAATACTCAGTTTGAAATACATCCGGCTTTCCGCCCGGCTTTCTTGTCGTCGAGCCTATTTCACCGGCTATTCTTCGATTTTCTAGCTTCGGCTCGCTGTGACCATCTGATGCATCGGCGCTTCCGACTGAAGTGTCGTTCTTGCTGTCATCGTAGTAATTCTCTACGCCGAGGCCTGCGGCGGCCGTCGTCGTGGATGCCGCACCGTTCTTCGGAGGAATTATCGTGCGCCAAACGGACCCTTCGCCGCTGCTATTTAGCAATGAATTTTGCTTCTCTCCAAGCTGACTTCGAGAAGCATTCGCAGGAGCTGTGCTTTCCGACAACTCATGATTTTGAGAAGGCGCAGCGGTGTCTGAATGGCTGGCAGGTGCACTCGCTGGCCCTAGTTTTCCTGCGCTTTGTCCGATTGGCCCCTCTGTTGAGTTCACTACCACGTGGGATGGCATTTTAGTCGTTTCGGAATTGTTCACTAGCGATGCCGGCTGGCCGCTTTGAGCAGTTGACTCCTTGAGGTCAAGCAAGCCGCCAAGACGTAAGACGCCATTGGCATCATTGAGCCTCGTGTTTCCTGAGCCGCGTACAGGAACTTTCGGTTTTGGCTCTGCAGATAACATTTCAGCTCTCCGTTGTCCAGTTGAAGCGGGCGTTGCTTTTTTTGTGCTGCTGTTCAGCCATACTTTAGCTGAGGCCGCTTTGATTGCTATTACAATGGACGGAACCGTCGGTCGCGGTTGAACACTCGCTTTCGAATGCGAAGACGTGCCTTCCTCTTCGTTTTCATCGTCATCGTCATAGTCGTCATCGTCGTCAGCCTCCAGCCCTCGACTAGGAGATTTCTTGCTCCCTTGGCTGCTCGGCACAGCGCTCGATGAGGGGATGACAGAAGCGACCGGATTTCTTGTTGTGGAATTCCCTGCCGTGCCACCATCGCGAAACCACTCAGCACCACCAGCGGGTGGATTAATGGCACTCAATGACGTCACGTGACTAGTGGAAGTATGGTTCATCGAATCCGTGCTCCTCTCTTGACTGGTTGGAGAGGCGCTTGCTTCTCGGGTAGTCTGAATAGGTGCCCGTTGTGTGCGGTTATATCGCGACAGAAAGTTTACCTGCATTTCGAGCAAGCTACCGCTGTCGGCATCAGGGTCATTGTGCTCAGGCTTCATATATTTGCTTGGTGTGATGTGGGCTCCTTTCTTTCCTTCTGTATGCAATGTTTCTCCACTTCTCGCTGTCGCTGCACGTTTAGCTTTTGCCACACCACTGTTTGCATTGGCTGTACTGTTGTGTAACTCTGGAGAGATTGTCGTCGCACTGCTTCCTTTTTTCGTCACGCCACCTACCGCATTACTGTGGCTGCTGAACTTGCCGTCATTTCCACCGAAATTTTGTTTCCACGAAGGAATGTCGTAAGCCTTGTTAGTTTCATTCATGCCGGAAGAACTATGAGTGAGAAAGACTTTGCGTGAGCTTTGTTTTTCCTCTCGTTCCGGTCGCTTAGTGCTTGATTCAGTGAGGAAGTCCTCCATAGTGTCGTTAAGATTGATATTAAAATCTAGAAACTTTTCATCCTCCGGGTTAGGGCTGTAGCTGACGGCAGTGTTTGCCAAATTAGTTTCTGAAATTTCGCCCGCATGCTTTGAGTGAGGCAGAACGTTCGTAAACACTTGTTCGGGTGCTGAATCCGATGAGTTGCGTTCTACCAGTTCCGGCTTCACAGGCTTTGCCGCGTACAGCTGAGTAGTACTGACAACAGCGGAGTGATTCAAGAAATCGTTATATCCACTAGTCTCTGGGTGTCCGACATTTTTGTCATGCGTCATTTCCCTCCGTTCGCTAAGCGCCTTCTCAGTGGTACCATTGCCGGGCTCTGCAGTGCCAATATGCGCTTCATCAAGCGGCACCGAATCAATAGCATTGCGTGGGGCCATACTTCTTTTGTTACTCGACGCGCTGCGCTCTTTCGTCGTGGTTGAGGTCACTGAGGAGCCGTCGTCTGTAATCGGTTTTGAATTCGTGAATTTAAGATTGGCACCTGTCGTAGAAGTTCTTGCTAATACGGAGCTTAAGGTTTCGTGCTTCGCCTCGCTTGACGAGCCATCCCTGCTCACAGATGTCGCAGAGTCCTGCAATTTAGACGGCATTTCAGAAGAACGTGTTGAAGTGCCTTTTTCTTGTACGGTGGTCAGCATGCGAGGCTTTTTGCTGCGGCGACGATGCGGCCTCGGTTTAGTTGCATCTTTCGCCTTTCTATTCGAAGCCTTGCGGTGAACCGCAATAGACATGGACGCGTGGCCATCCCGCACACTAAGGTCTTCTAAGGCTGCTGAGCCAGGGCCTTTAATAGAACTTTCTTCCGGCACGCTCGATGACGATGAGCCGGAACCGCTATGCGAGGTGGGCTTTGCAGAGGGCTTTCGCTTCCGGCGCCTTGGTCGGTTAGCCAGCTTGCCACCAGCCCTGCGGTTATGGCGCTCGTTTAGCGAATGCGACTTCGAATCACCGCTTGCAGCGTCGCCAAATGAAGGCGAGTATGTGCCACTCTTGGTGGCAGTGCTTTCGTTTGCGGTGAAGTCAGCAGCGACGACAGGCCACAGGGCGCTTCCCGCTTCTCCGCTTTTGTGACTAGCCGTGCTCGTTGCGCTGACTGTTGCTTCAGCAACGGTAGCACCTGGTGTTGCGCCCTTAAGGCCGGATTTGGCTCCATTGCCACGTGAAGACCTCGAGTGGCGCTCTCCCCCGGGCGCCGTTGTTGTTTCGTCATCTTCACCCTTTACTCGAAGCTTGCTCATGACTCCACCCTTTGGCACGACGATGACCCCATCAGTGAGCTTCTGCACCTCGGCTAGGCCGTCCATCGTGGTCCTCTTCGATGCGCCCACAACTGTTGGTGCGTAGACTCGCTCGCGATTCGAATCCTTGCGATGGGTTACACCGTGGTACCTGGAACTGGCCGCTTGACTGCCTGGAGTTACACGCGAGGCCCTTGGTCGCGGATGCGTAGAGAGCGCCACAATTCCTTGCTGAGGCGCGTCCATGGGTAACGAGGTCACTGCCGGTCCGAGACTCTTTGCTGGCGGGGTTCGCGTGATGGCGGCGAGGCTTAGCTCAGCGACCGTTGTGCCGTTCTTCTTCAAAAAGAGGGGCAGCTGACCTGTAGAGAGAAGACCAAGTTGCAACTCTTAGTACGGCAAATGCTAAAAAGACAAACTGAAGTACAAGTATAGATGAAAACTAAGGCAGAGACAGAAGCAAACATTAATCATGACGGACAGTTCACTTGCGGTGTTCATTTTCTCCGTAGTGCTTACTCTGAGAGACACAAAGTTTAAGAAACAGCATTCGTGAATTTTGAGCGCTGCTCCGCTGCAATCTTGGACATACTCCTAACGAGCGTGGTGTTAATGTAGTGGATATAATGCTACAGAGAATGTACTGGATTTATAAATAACATTTATATGCCATGAAGGGTAAAGTCCCGAGTAAAAATATTAGCACAATTACGTCATCGGAGCGGCGAAAGTAGCACCACGCGGCTGGCGCGGAGCCGTGCTTCGCCAACACACCTGGCACTTTTTGTTATCCGCGTGTTCGTAACCGCAGCGCCGATCCTTGCTATCTGACGCTCCGATAGCACGTTACTGTAGTTAATCTTTTTTTTTGTCGCGTCTGCACCTCTGTGCAGATGCCACAATTGTAAACGGTGCTGCAATTTTTTTTTATTTCAAATCCTAACAGCGTCTATCCGAGTCCTCAGCTGCAGGAAGTGATTTTTTAAATATCATTTGCCAGTTCTTACGATTCAATATTAAGCAATTTGTCTTTCATCGTTTCGTTCATTTTTTTCTTTTTGTCTTGTTTGCATTTCGTTCACACTTTCTGTGGCATACGCGCTGCACAGAATATTTTTAACTTCTTGCACAAAAACGACGTTGCACGCCTTTAAGAATTACCGACCTCTTTAAACCCGAATTAAATGGATTAACATAGAGAATCGTGAACATTAACGCGCGAACGGTCGCACGAACACTGATGTAAGCGACGCATACACAGCAGGCCTCTCAGAGATCACGGCTTTGAGAGTTCAGCAAGTACGTTTGATTTATTTTCTCGCTGCCCGGTTGAACTTCGATTTCTTGCAGATTCTCAGAAACTTTGCACACGTGGGACTGGAGAAAGGGGAGGTGAGAAGGGGCTGGTGAGGAGATCACGCAAACGGAACCAGGATTACAACTATTGATTTGTGGTTTTTGGGGGTTTAAGGTCCCAAACCGGCTCAGGCTATGAGGGACGCCGTAGTGAAGGGCTCTGGAAATCTCGACAACTTGAGACTCTTTCACATGCACTGATACTGCACAGTGCACGGGCCTCTAATCACAACGCTCAGCCACCGCAGACAACCGATCGATATACCTTTTTTTTTTCTCGTACCTATAGTGACGCGTTTTTTACAACCGATCAGCGTAATACTGAACCGATGGACTGCGACTACCACTCCTTGTGAAAACCACCTCCTGACGTACACTTGTCCACCCTAAATGAGTGGCTATACACGGATACAACTAACGAACACAGCGGTGAATTCCTCTTAAGGAAAATTCTCCAACCAATCACACGGTTAACCTCATTTCAAAGAAGTATCTGCCATTCGCCTGCTATTTCACGCTAGGGGATTAATTTCAACGTCATGACAATCGGTCCAAAATATTCGCTGGGGACCTCCTTTGGTTGGCATTTACCGCATCGTTCTTGACTTGCAAACTACTATAGTCATTTCCTTATTGATTATAAGACAGCTCGGAGTGCCATTCTCAACTAAATTCCAGAATTCCACCACCAATTGGCACCCATCTTAGTGAACCAACGCCTCATGCCCAAAGTTGTCAATTTGCAGACATATTTTTCTTTCTGATCAATGCATTGTGCTGTTAGTGAGCACTGGTACTTTGCCATCTTTTTTCTTCGTGCGTTCGTCTTGTTGAGTTGGCTTTTCCAAGAATGAACCATAGAAAAATGTTTGCATATCCTTTGTTCCATCTCAAGATGAGCCATGGTCTCCACAGAAACTCCATGATATGGTATCAGTTTTCGTTTCTTTGTTTCTGGGTATGAACGACTTGCCGACCAAACAGCAAAGACGCTCATCATGTGCGGCGGCACGAAGAGCTTTAATGCTTTTTTTTTTCAGCCAGTCGTATTGTGTCCGCACAAATATAGATACTGTTATAGGTATATTGTATGTAGCTAAAACCTCGCAATTGGGAAGGAGTCATCCTTGCAACCATAAAAAGCGCCACAAGTATGTCTAGCTCTGCCGGTTTTAAAAGCTATGTGCTTTTTTTTGCAGCAGGCGTACACCTGAGCTTGATCCTGCGCTAAAGGTAATTTTTCTGTGGTTCAAAGTATAGTACACATTCAGATGATTGACATTGCATGTATTAGGCAAGTATCTAGAAAAATATCTAATTGATGCATCCTTTCACTCAGAAGCCAAAGTCGTTCTGCATCCAGTAAACGTAAGTGTATGATGAACTGCAGTTTTAGGTGTTCCTGATACTCATGGAACATTTCATAATGGGGATTGTAGTGCAGCGTGCGGACAGTGAAGACTAGCAGCGATTTCAGACTAGAAGAGCATGTATTCGAAGAGCAAAGGCATGTTTTGTACTTCAGTCACAGGCGGGCTCACCGAGGCATTATTTCGCCTTTACTGAGTTTTAACAAGCACTGGGTACTGTACCTAGCTTGCTGAGATAAGTTACGAGAGTAGCTGATACGTGTTTGGAGGGAAACTCCGCGAACAGCAATTTATTCTAAATGTACCTCTGAAACCACAAGACTGGATTCATTGTTCCTTATTTACCGGCATAAATTATTAACGCTATTCACAGTGGCAATCAATTCAAATAATAATAAGGTACTGAAATTTTTTCTCAAGTTATCTTTCAAAACATAGAGAGCAGGCGTTAGCGTTAAAACACAGCCGTAACAAACGCAGCGCAAGGTAAGTTTTTCTTTTTCACTGACGACCCGACTTTTGTCTATGACGCAAGTATGTGATTCAGTGCAGGATGTACAGGTTCCCTGGCCGCCAGCATCGCCAGTTTATTTGTTCACTTTTATTTATGTTATTACTATCAACACTTTTGGCTGGTGAAGGCCGTTACAGGATGGACGCAGAAAACTGGCTTTTTCTCATCAAAAAGTAAGATTGTAAGAAAAAGAACGAAACAATTAACAGCGATGGAAGCATGAGTACAAAATTGCAACATATGCAAAATGAATTTTAAATGTTCTGGTTAATACTACTTTCGAATGATGACAACGTTTCTGATAGTGGAACGGCAGCTCATAGGTTATTCAGCTGGGCTTTAGCTCTCGGCAAAAATGAGTAGGCTTAAGCATTAATGCACTGTTTTTGAGTGCGGTATTTATAATCATGCCTTCTTCATGAATTCTTTAAATCTGCTAAAATTATGTATTGTGGTGTGTCAATATTGTTACGAGCCATTAGAAGGAGGACAACCTTCTTTCTCTGCAAAAGCAGGCGCTTCTACTTCTTCTACAGTAGCACGTATCACTGCCCCTTCTTAGTATCGCCACGACGCGGCTAGGAGGGAAATGTCAGCGAAAACAGCTGCAGTGAACCGCTGTTCAGTCAGGTAGTCTGTCGTGGTAAGGCTTCATACGAACAATGGGCACGACTTCAGTACGGTGCGACCGGCGCGATGAGCAAGCGGTTTGGGCGGAGCAACTGCATAAGTCTCATCACTGATGCGGCGCACTACTTCGTAAGGGCCGAAGTATTTGCGCAGCAAATTTTCAGAACGACCGCGGTGATGAACAGGTGTCGAAACCCACACCAAGTTTCCAGGTGCGTAACTGAGGAAATGGCGTCCGAGGTTGTACTTAGTGACGTCAGTCTCTTGTTGACGGTTAATTTGCAGGCGTGCCAATTGCCGCGCTTCCTCAGAACGCTGAACGAAGTTGTCTGTGTCGAGGTCGGCGGCAGAGTCGCAGTAGGGGTCAACCGGCAACATATCATCCAACGGAGTGGTCACTTGCCGACCGAATACAAGCTGAAAGGGGGGTCAGTCGGGTTGTCTCCAGCCGGCGGTGTTCTACGCAAACGTTACGTAAAGCAGAATGGTGTCCCAAGTTCGGTGCTCGACGTCAACATACATAGAAAGCATGTCAGCTAGTGTGTGGTTCAGTCGCTCCACCAGCCTGTTTGTCTGTGGGTGGCAGGCCGCAGCACGTCGATGGCTGGTGTGCGTCAGAGTCATCACGGACTGGGTGAAGCAGGCAGTGAAAGCAGTTCACCGGTCAGTAACAACAACGGCGGTGCTCCATGACGCAGGACAATGTTGTGGACGAAGAACTGCGCCACTTCAGCAGCAGTGCCTTTCATAAGGAACGTGGTCTGAGCGTACCGTGTCAGGTAGTCGGTGGCAATGACGATCCGACGCTTTTCATAAAAGAATTCTGAAAAGGGCCAAGAAGGTCCATGCCCACTTGGTGAAAAGGGGTATTCGCTGGATCGAGAGGGTGAAGAAATTCGGCTGGTTTCATCGGAGGAGACTTCCGACGTTGGCAGTCACAGCATGTTTTTGCGTAGGCCCACACCGATGGGAGTAACCTGGGCCATTAATACTTTTTTTTAATCCGCAGGAGTGTACGACTTACTCCTAGATGGCCGGCGAAGGGTGCATCATGACAGGCACTCAAAATCTCTGGCCGCAACTGCGATGGTAAGAAAAGCAGGAACGCTTCTTGGTTGCTGGCAAAGTTTCGCTTGTAGAGAACCCCAGACTGTAAAGTGAAGGTGTGGAGCCCACGATGAAAACACGAGGGATACGAGCGTCGAAGCCTTCGAGGCAATCAACGAGCGGCGCGAGCTCCGAGTCCGCCCGCTAAATCTGCGCTATTTGGTCGTACTAACAGCGCCTAGGAAAGGAAAATCATCGGCGGGTTCTTCGGGACCGATTGTGATAGGCGCACGCGTAAAACAATCCGCATCCTGATGCTTACGGCCCGACTTGTAGACGATTGTTAAGTCGTATTCTTGTAAGCGTAAGCTCCATCTAGCCAAGCATCCTGAGGGGTTTTGAGGCTCGCCAGCCAGCATAAGGAGTGGTGGTCGCTTACCACACGGAAGGGTCGCCCGTAGAGGTACGGTCGCAACTTGCTGCTGACACATATCACTGCAAGGCACTCCTTCTCGGTCGTAGAAAAACTGGTCTCGGAGCGCGTAAGATTTTGGCTGTCATAACTGATGATCCGCTCGGCCCGTCTTGCCACTGGATCAGTACCGCACCAAGGCCATCATTGCTGGCATCTGTGTGGATGTCCGTGGCATCGTG